>NC_081182.1:111626852-111944352 GCF_029867415.1 Vicia villosa | reverse complement strand
CAAGCCGTCACAGATCTAAAAGGAAAATGGTGCGTGCGTACACCGAGCATCAACGTTGGTCGATGTGAGCTAAGAAATGTGGGTTCCGATTGCATGGACCCTTTACCTGACATACTCGATAACAAGATCTTCTGCTAGTTCAGAAGCAAGCAGCGTGTAGCGTGCGCTTACTGAACGGACTCGATGAGACTGGGCGGGGGTTGATTGCTAACCCTTTCCGCATGCCTTTCATGAGGACTTAACGGAGTGCCTTTAAAGGTCTTATTACACCGTGACTCCCTGCCGCAAAGCACAAATATAAACGCACCAACAAAAACAGAGCCTCTTTCGAGGGCTTGGTCAGATGAATGTTTAGGTCTTACTTCTCATGTTATAGGATGATGCGGAAAGCGGTAAAAGGGACAAGGAGACAATACCGAACTAATAGCAAATCCGCAATGAGCTAGCAAGCGTAAGCAGAGAAGTCCGGAATACTTCGCGTAAGCCATCATTAAGCAAAGCACGTCAGAAGTGTCGTCGTGAAAGTAAATCACGAGCGACATGTGGTACACGTCGAGCATAACCACACGAGCAACCTGCAAGAGAACACAAGCCCGACAATATAAGAATATATATCTCAATGAACGAGAGATCAGATGAATCACATCGGGAATAAGTTCGTGTCCCACAAATAAAGTGGAACACGACGGAAATCAATCGCACCGGAAGCGAATTCGTGTCCCACAAATAAAGTGGAACACAAAGAAAGTCGAATCGCAATCGAAGGCTCTCTCGAAGTACCTCGCACATCTCAACAACCAGTCAGTAATAACAAGGCAAACGCACACCGCCATAGAAAATAATAGCAATTAAATTCTAAAACAAAGTCTAACAAAAGTAAATTGTTTTTTTTTATGCAATTTTATCAAAGAATTAGAACTAAACTATGTAACAAATTTCTAAATTCTAACAAAGGACTTCCAGAATCTGTGTTTTATAGGGGGCAGTTTACAAAAAAAAACTTCAGGGGGGCAAAATCAAAACTCGCCTTAGTGGCAGGGGGCATCGTATATTTAACCCTTTTTTTAATTTCTTGTTTATTAATATATTATGACTTACGGGCCACATAGAGATATACATGGGAGGACTGCGCAGCACGCATCTGTGTGTCGCAAACGGGCGCATCTTATATCTCAGGTGACTGATGGAGCTGTTGTTTCATCTGATACACTCGCTCCAGCGGGGACTTCTAATTCTATCCCAATTGAGGGGGTCTCAGCTGTTGTTCCAGTTCATACACCCATTATAGCTGGGCATTCTACAGTTGTCCTAGTTGAGGGGACTTCCCCGTCTACTACTACTTCACGAAGGCCCGGGACGATGCGGAGGGTTCTTCACAGATGCCATCAATCTTTTAATTAATTTTAAAAGAAAAATAAGAATAATAAAAATAAAAATAAAAATATAATTCTTTATCATTATTAATTGTTAAAGATTTTGAAGGAAAATTTCATGGGAGAAGTTATATATATATATATATATATATATATATATATATATATATATATATATATATATATATATATATATATGAGGAGGGTTATATTGACTCCAAGAGTAAGTGTTCAACATTTACTCCAAATCATAACCATTGATTATCATTAATCCAACGGTTTTAATTAAAGTTTTATATAAAAAATATTTCCAAAAATAATTAGATTAAATGATCAATTAAAACCGTTAGATTAATAGCAAATCCGCAATGAGCTAGCAAGCGTAAGCAGAGAAGTCCGGAATACTTCGCGTAAGCCATCATTAAGCAAAGCAAGTCAGAAGTGTCGTCGTGAAAATAAATCACGAGCGACATGTGGTACACGTCGAGCATAACCACACGAGCAACCTGCAAGAGAACACAAGCCCGACAGTATAAGAATATATATCTCAATGAACGAGAGATCAGATGAATCGCATCGGGAATAAGTTCGTGTCCCACAAATAAAGTGGAACACGACGCAAATCAATCGCACCGGAAGCGAATTCGTGTCCCACAAATAAAGTGGAACACAAAGAAAGTCGAATCGCAATTGAAGGCTCTCTCGAAGTACCTCGCACATCTCAACAACCAGTCAGTAATAACAAGGCAAACGCACACCGCCATAGAAAATAATAGCAATTAAATTCTAAAACAAAGTCTAACAAAAGTAAATTGTTTTTTTTATGCAATTTTATCAAAGAATTAGAACTAAACTATGTAACAAATTTCTAAATTCTAACAAGGAAAACAAATTTTTTATCATCTAGAACAAATATAGAAAATAAAAATCTAATTCTAACGAGAAAAGATTACATGTTTTTATATTCTATTATCATGTCAAAATATAACAAAAATATCAATGATTTATCATACTGAAAGAGATAGAAAATAAACTAGTAAAAAAACTAATCTAAAATAGAAAACTTATGTATACAAGGGTTTATTGTGAAAATAATGGTGTAAATGGAGTAAGGCGCAAGCCCAAGCAGTTGGCCCAAGGTCATTGTTTTTTGTCCTCTAACATTGCCAAAAACGTGTGGTACATTGGGCTAGAGGGAGGTGAGGCGCATCATTTTCATGGCCCACAGTCATGGGTCCAAATTAGACTTTGAATCAATTCATCACATTAAGACTTACAATCAATTGAATTAACAAAAGAAGAGGGATTTAGGGTTAAAGGTTTACGTGAATTGGAACTCGTTTGAGACTCAGACTCGCCTTCCTCCTTCTCATGAACGAACGGTGGCGCCGGGAGAGGCTTCTTCTTCTCCGGCGAGCTCCTCTTCCCTCCGCCATAAACAAAAACAAACGAAACTCCACTCCTCCGACGTCCTGCTCACTCATCTCGCTTCTCAAACTCTCCGATTTCGAATCTCCGTCTCAATTCAAGCTAATAGAACTCCACACGGGCTCGATAACGACAAGAACAAACAAGAATCCGGGGATGAGGCACATGGCTTACTAATCAGAGACGAGTCTGATGCTTTTTCGAGCGCGACAACGAGAAATTCAGAGATAAAATGATTCAGGTACGATTTACTGTTATCGATTCTTCTTCTTCTTCTCTTTTCGGCTTTGTCTTCTTCTCTGCGCTATCTCTTAATCTGATTTGACTTTGCTGCCTTCACGATGTTGTTGTTCATATGCTGAGATGCGACGAAGCTGAGTTGCTGAAACGTTTTCGTGTTATTGTGGTGACGCAGGTATATTGAAGATTGAAGGAAATGATGTGATGCTGCGTTGATGTTAATGATGTGGCGGATGAAGATCTGTGAAGATTGATAATGGATTGTGTAGTTGTTTTTTGTGAATTGAAGATGGAGATTATTGAAGAAAAGTGAGCACGGTTCAGAGAGAGTTCTGGAAATTGTGGAGATTTCTGAAGAGTTTGTTACAGGTTCTGTTATCGGTTTGTTAGAGATTTCTTCTCAATTTCTCCTTCTTTTTTCTGTTAGATGATGATTCGTTCAGGGCAAGTTTGTTACAAGTGAATCAAAGTTTGTTACGTTCTTTTCTCTCTGAGTTTTTTTGTTCTGGAAACTCTCCCCCTAATTTCTCTTATCGACTTTTTGTTGAACCTCCTTTGATACCTTTTTTTTGTTAATTGCAAGTTATGCAGAAAGTTTATTGATGCAGGTTGTTAGTTTTTGGTTTGAACCGGGTTTATTTTGGTTTTGTTCCTAACTGCAGGTTTGGTTTTCACTTGGTTTGGAGCTGCGGTTCAATTGGTCTTCTTCCGGCGCCGACTCGGTTTATTTGTATAGCACGGAGGCTGGTTTATTTTCTGGTTTACTCATGCAGCAGTAGTTTTGGTTACGGTTTAAATTGTGTCACGGTTAGCGATTGGCTTGGGATATGCAGGATTTATTTCTTTGGACTGATGTATTCAGTACAGGTTGAAGGTTAAAGGACTTTTGTAATTGTGGATGAACTTGAATGTTGTAATTGTAAACTTGGACTTTGAACATGTAAATTTGAACTTTTTGTAATGAACTCTTGACTTTTTGAATATGTAATGGCATGATCTCCTTTTGGGGAATTTTCATTTGTGATATTTGGATTTGGTTTATGAGCTTTGTGTACATTGTTTTGTAATGGTTTTTTGAATGAATGATACTTGTATGAAATGATGATGTTACTTGAATGAATGTGAAAATTGATAATATTGAAATGGACCTTGTGTTACTTTGAATACCGAGACAACCACTTAAAACTTCAACATAAATCCCGACAACCTTGATCAAATTGAAAACCTCAACACTGCATTATTCATGATTGGTAACAAGCCTAGCCTTTGGTTTAACTCAAAATGAACTCACGCGCATCACCTCATATCCTTGCGTAAAACTCTTGCAATTCAAATTCATCTTGCTTTGACAAACACCTAACATAATGCCTTGAGTAATCTTTTAAAGATGACTGTAGCCTGAAACGATGAAAACTCTTTATCATTTTTCTTTGGATCTCAAACGACGAAATAAACGCCATTCATAACTTATAGCACGGGGAAGAGGGCAAATTTTGGGGTGCAACAAAATATATATATAAGACATAAGCTATAAGCTCGAAAATACGTCTTACCAACACAGAGTCAAAGTTACTCCAAATCTTAACCCTTGATATTCATTAATCTAAGGCTTTAATTCATCATTTAATATAATTATTTTTGAAAATATTTTTTTATATAAAAAATCAATTAAAGTCGTTAGATTAATGAAAATTAAAGGTTAAGATTTAGAGTAACTCTTTCAAAGTTACTCTTGGATAAAAATTTAAAAGAGTAAGATATTCTTACTTCAATAGTAACTTTGAAAAAGTTACTCTAAATCTTAACTTTTGATTTTCATTAATCTAATGACTTTAATTGGTTTTGAAATTTTTTTCTCTTTTAACCAATAATAAATTGACATGGAAGATATTGTAACATTAATAGGATTCACTTTAAAATTTTAAATGAGTATTATGATATTTGAAAAATATAATTTAGTTGCTTAAATAATTATAAAATATGACAAAATATAATATATTAAGTGAGTCTCATTTATACTACCAAGTTTAATGTCATGGATATAGATGTTCTAAGATCATCTCCAACGGGAGGATCTTTCTTATGGTTCGCCACCTGAACACCAACTTTTAAAAAAAAGGGAATGCTGCAATTATGCTGGGTGGAGAACGTTGCATTGCACTGTGACAGTTGAATGGAATAAAAAGATAATAAAAATTGTAAATGTGGTGTGTTTCAGCTTTAATGTGAATAAATTGTGGGATCCAATAGATGTTCTTTAGAGTTGCACCATATGAGTGATAATTGAGTGAATTATTTCAAGATGATGTGGCTTAATGAGTCCCACAAAAAACCCAAAAATAAGTTGCACCATTGGATATGTTCTAAGAGTATTCACAAAAATTAATGATACATGCATATTTAATTGTGGAATCCCACAATCTATCATGGAACCCCATGATCCTCAAACCAATAAAGTGAGATTCATACTCCTTGAGTTAAATTCTTGCTATTTGTATCTTTAGTTTCATAAGAGAACACTAACTGAAAAATGAGAAGATGACACTAACAGTGAGATTCAATTAAAGTGAGAAAAGGTCTTCTGGAGGCAGTGGACATGTACAAAAGGTTGTCAAGGTGGTCCGACAAAGATTTATTCATCGGTGAAATGGTCGTTTTTATAAAATCAATTTTGTCAGTTCTCTCAGTCTATTTCCTCTCATTCTTCAAAGCTCTATCAGGTATCATTTCTCGTATCGAGTCTATCTTCAAACAATTTTTATGAGGTGGTAGTGAGTAAGATCATAAGATTAATTGGATCAGTTGGGGTAAGATTTTTAAGGATACAAGTGACGGGGTTGGGGTTTAAAAACCTGAAATTGTTTAATATGGTTCTAGTAGGGAAATGGCTATGGAGATTAAAAACTGAAAAATACTGGGTTATGGCTTAAAGTCTTATTGCATAAATATGGGAATCCCTTGGAATTTTGTAGAGGTGTTATAAATAAAGGATCCATATGGTGGAAGGAACTAGAATCCCTCGATAGAATTGGGCGGGGAGTTATAGATAATTAGTTTATTGATAACCTAAAGCATGTAGAAGGGTCGGGTTAGTATTGGGGTGGATCAAAAGGGTTTGTAGTGAAAGATGCGTACGTGGATTTTCTAGAAGGGAATGAGTCTTTTGAATTCACATACAATAAATTGATCTGGAAAAAAATCTTTCCTAGTAATATCTCAGTGTTCTTGTGGCGTGTGATGCAAAAAAAAAGCTGCCAACTAGAGATAATCTCAAAAAATAAGAGTTCTAAGGACGGGTAGCGATAGATGCCCATATGTGTGTGAAGAGGGAGAGTCTTTACTCCACGTATTCATTGCTTGTCCTTTTTTGAAGAACATTTGGATAGATGTTTTTATTTGGCTGAATCTATCCTCTGACCTTCGTCTGGAGAGAGTAGCGAATATGGAAAGTTTTGTAGGTACTTGGAGAAACATGAGTAACAAAGACTTTTATGGCTTGTATTTGGACCGCAATAGCTTGTACGGTTTGGAAAGAAAGGAATACCAAAATTTCTAAGGGGAAGGATTTGGAGGAAAAAGAGTAGTTGAAAAGGCAAAGGTCATGTCTTGGAGATGGATTCGCCACAAATCAATAGGGTTTGTTCATTGTTTAAATTAATGGATTCTAAACCCAACCAATTGCATTACCAATTGTTCATTCTTTAATTTAATTCATTCTTTAAATTAATGAATTCTAAACCCGAAAATCGCGATACAATATGAAACGGAAATTAAAATTTTCCTTTAGTTGATCCTTACGAATGATCATGATCAATGATAGAACAATGACTTCTTATGGAGATTACCAACTTTGATGCAAAAAATGGAGGGTTGCTCACGAGCGTTGATGAAGAAAACGCCTTTACTCAGTTCACACGAACAGACAACCTTCAGTGTCAGTGCTAGCTGCAACGGATGAAGACTTTGAGTGAGTGAGAAATATGGTCAGGGTTTCACAAACCTAATTTTATCAAGTAACAAAGCTTATGTACAAGGGTTGTATTTATAGAACCACTTGTGTGGGCTACAAGATAAAAAGTCAACTTAAATGCACCACATAATAATAATATTATTATTATTATAATAACTATTATTATAACAAACATATTTTATTATTATTATTATTATTATATTTTATAACTATTATAAAATAATGATAATAATAATAATAATATTAACTAGTATTATATTATATGATATTCCCTATTTCACGTAAGTGTATTGTACCTTACGGTGTTCCATATTTCTCTCAAGTACACCGTACCTTACGGTGTTTCTTATTTATTCTATCTCTCATCAATCTGCTTTATGTGTGTGACCTTGTAGGTTCTCGCGATGTTGACAATTATATTAAATCATGCATTTGACATAATAAATAGTGAGCGTATCTAGCAACACATCACTGCTACCCAAGTCACGAAAATATCATGTGATCTGACAAAACCTTTTCCATGGTAATGTTTGTGTGTACAATTACCCTTTTCGCTCATGTCTATTTTGAATACAAGGCATAGACCGTGTCACCCTTCTTCAGTTCAATATTGGGCCCTTAGACATTTATCCTGTTATGCAGGATGGGAAAATTCAATCTAGGTCACTCATGTCCCTCAGCATGCTTTGAGGAGTACCAATCAACTGTCTTTATGGTCATCTTGTTACGGACAATGTTTGATCAACAATAAAATATTCGACTCTACATCTAGGGTTCATAGCGGTTTCAGGTCGAAGGGTGGTATACACCACTATCACCATGAGAATAACTTATGACACTTTGCATAACATTCTATGTAGTATTCTCATAGCGGGTCAATCCAGTATAAATATTACTCCTAATATTCATATCTATGTCAAGACTTGATAACTCCTTATCCATGATCCATGAGATGTGATCATCAGTCTATTTTCATAATAGTCTCAATACTTTAATGTTATCCCACTTCACAATAAAGCTTGACTACGGATAATTTAAGAATAATGTCCTTATGTTTAATGAGGTCTCATGATTAAGTCACACTTAACTGTTGTTTCTCTATTATTTGAATTGACATTATTGTCATACCCTAATTTTGACCCCCCTGAGATGACATATCTTCAGGACTTTCATCAGGTCAAAGCAAGTACCCAGAGCAATCACTTCTTCATCTGGCATTTAATCAAGGATGTTCAAAGACAAGAAAACTCAGGCAAATGATCAATCAATAGAAGGATTGGTCTCTAACACAATCATAGGACTCAAAAGCTTCACTTTTATATTCACCTATGATTGATTAGACACCCAGTCATCTGAATACAGGTTTACTCAGGTCACCAGACTAGGGTTTTTGAGCCTATCAAGGACTGAAATCAGGGATCACCTTTGGGAAACCCTAAAAAGCTCCAGGACATCTATTAAAGACTTCAACCATCTTCAAATGATCCATAAAATAAGATCCACTGGACATCACACCTCAATTCAAGATCCACAGTCACCAATTTCATCTGGTCGACAATTAGGGTTTTTAACCTAATTCATCTGGATAGTTGACTTTTAATCAGGGCATGGATCCAAAACTTAAGACATGATTCAAGAACCTCTACTACCTCAATATAACCCATTTACATCACTCATTTGAGGAGAAGATCTTAATTCCACACAAAAGTCCAAAATCTCACTTTATCTGGAAAAAGTCAACTGTATGGGATCACCTTTGACTTTTAAGATTTTTGGTCAAACCGTGACTTTCAAAGATCAATATCATCAATATATGGATATTAAAGTCATTTGACCAAAGAATTCAAGAAAAATCATCAAGGAGCAAAAAGTCGGGAATTAGCGTTTTTGAGGGCATTGTGGGAACTCAAAATTTCACCTACACAACTCAAAAAACTTCCAACATGAAAGTTGTAGATCTTGCAAAATAAAACAACATCTTACATAGGAACTTTTTTCAAAAGATCAACCATTTAAGAGATTTGGAATTTTGAAGCTTTAGGCCATAAAAACTTAGAAATTTTTTCAAGTGTTTTTAACCTAGTTTTCATCCAACTTTGGGCTCATTTTTCATAATTTTCCCAAATGATTCTGAAGAAACCATAAACTAATGATTTGAAGTAGATGTTTAGGGCTTTCCAAATTGTGCTCAACCTTCCCCAAATTCATTTTGAGCTAAGAGTTATGCTTGTTCAAAGTTGGCCTCATGAAGTAAAATTATAGGTCATGCATCATTTTTGAACTTTGCAATTTTGTGCAAGTGACTTCTCTAAATGATGCTACCCGACCTCTAATGCATCTGAAAACATGCCATACATCCAAATTCATCATTGCATAAGGATTAGAGAAGATTCCCAAAAAACAAAGGCATGTGATTATGTAATGATTGCATTTTTGAATTTATGGCAAATGGTGAATCATCAAGGAATCTTGCTCTAAGCCAATTAGAACCCTCCTCTGAATCAGAAATGTTCCCTAAGATCATGCAAGATCAATGGTTGGGGAAGCTAGCCCGAAAATGCATCATTGCATTTGGGATATTTTCAAATTTTCTTCATGGCTAAGAAACCAAACTCACTTCACTAAGCAAGCTTGCTATGTTCAATTGCTCTGAGCCATTTGCCTATAAATAGAGGGCTCTTTCTCATTCAGAAAACACACCAAAGCAACTATAATCCTTGCTTTCTCTTTCTCTTCTCATGCTTATGGTTTTTCAAAGTTCTTTGGCAAGAAGAATCGTTTTCTTCAAACCAGAGCTCTTCTTTGGAAAGTAAGCATTCTAACATCTCAAGGGGGTTCATTTGAGGTGATCCAAGCACCTTAATCACTTCTGTAAGTGGAGGAACGCCATTGTTGCTTTCACTTTGGAGCATTTGCTGTTGGAGGTCCACAGAGTAATTCAGGAGGTTCCAAGCTAAGCCAGTCATCCAGACACGTTCCATAGGAGGTAGTGAAGCTATCCAGATGGTCGCAGCTCATCTGTAACTGCAGATTCATCATCCTCCATGTTCACTTGAAGCTCAAATCGAAGGAGTCGAGTAGAGAAATTCAGAAGGATTCAGGCCACAATAAACATCCAGTTAGCATCACTGAGTCCCAAGGAAGCTTTTAGGATCATTCACACAAGCCCAGAAGTTCTCCATCACTCGTACGACCTTCAGTTTCAGAGGTAAGTTTTTGAGCTCCATCTCTTTAATTTAAGTACTCTTTGTGATAAAGCTCGATTCTATCTTGTTCAGCATCATCAGAGGATTGAAAACCCTCTATCATCATTCATTTATTCATCTTGCTTGTCATTTAATTTCAAATTTAGGGTTCATGTGTTCTTAGAGTTCTCTGAGAAATTAGATAGTTATAGCTAATATAAATAAATGTTAGTTACATATTTGAATTCGTGAGGGAATTTGGCACAAGATTGATGTTTACATCATGCCATTTGGTTGAGAAACCAGAGAGTTAGAAATTTGAAAATCTTTGAGCTCGAGGAAGAAGATGAACATGGCGCGCGCAAAATTTGAATCTTCTGGCTTGTTTTAAAATATATTATGTTGGATGCGTGTGAATAACAAACTGCGCGCGTAGCCCAGATGGTGGGAGTTTTGACCAATGACTTGGAGGGCGCGAGTTCAAGCCCTCTAGGTGACAAAACCATTTTTTTTATCACCTTTTCCACTTAATTTCTTCACAACTTTAACCAATTAGTTAACCTATCAAATTAACTCCTTTTTAATTCATTTTTATGCACTTATTGATTAATATATATATTTTATAAATAATCAAAAAAATCATAAAAATATTATTTATTTTATATATTTTTATTAGGTTAAAAATGGTGTTGTTTTAAGTATTTTAAAATATATTTCAATATATGTTTTCATTAAAATTTCAAAACCTAATATTTCATAAGTGTTTTAGTGTTAAAAACCCTAATCATTTAGGTCTTAATTAGGTATAGATTTTGTCTGTACTTCAATTAAGTTGACTTTTGTCAAAATTCAAATTATGTTCAAACTTCAAAGTAAACAGACGATCGAGGTTTTCAAACAACAGAACCCCGTATCTTTTCAACTGTTTTCATAAACAGTAAATCATTTTTAAGTGGGCCTCTAATAGAGTGTAAGTCCCAACACCTTCTTTCTTTTCTTAGTTTGTTTTCAAAAACTGTATTTACAAAATCTCCTTTCTGTTTTCAAAACATTCTTCTGGTATTTGAAGGGCATTATTCCCGGTGAAACTCTTCAGATACCTATGTGACCTTTGTCCATCTTCACTTCTTCTGTTTTCAAAAACCCTTAACTGTTTATCATAAATATTCAACTGTTATCAACAAAAAAACAAAAATTATTGTTGAGGCTTTGTACATACTTCTTTAAAGGCCTCCACTCCATCCAGGTTAGGCTTTACAAGCTTTCAATTTACAGTCTTTATTTAAATTACTGTCAAATATAGAACTGTTTATATATTTGTTTAAAACTACGTTTAAGTGTAAACCCTAGGACAGTTAAACTATATATATATATTATAGGAATATGGCCTAGGATTGAGAATGTCTTCCCGGTGAAGGCTCTTTCCTAATTAGAGATCTGTATTTCAAACCCCCAAGATGAATTATTCCCGGTGAAACATCTTGGTAAAAGCCTTAGAACAAAAAAAAAATAGGACACATCCACCCAAAGAGGAATTATTCCCGGTGAAACCTCTTACCCATTTGCTTAAAGCCAAAATAAGTTCAAAACCACATAGCTTTCTCTTGTGCTATAACAAGGACCCTCGATGACCCTCGATTAGCCTCCTCTTGGGCTTTGTACAAGGACCCACAGGCTTCTTAAAAGCATTTCCAGCTTCCTCTTGAGCTTGTATACAAGGACCCATCAGGTTTCTTATAAACATAGGAACAAGTCTTTAGTCACCTTTTAACATACCCTGGTGAGTTTCTTCCAATTTAAACCAGACTTTAAACAAGCTAAGTTTGTCTCAATTTCACATTGAGCACACCTTTTGGAATGAGAGACATGGACAGTCTCTGTCACCCTTATCTTCATTAATCTTCCTTAGCAGAGTCTAGGATCCATGTTTTGTTTACCCTCAGTCAGTGTCAGCCTTCATCTTGGGCTTTAAACAAGAAGTCTCATTAGATAATCTTTCTGCCATCATTTTAACAAAAACCCCTGGAAAGGGTTAGCCTCCAAATCATTCTTTCATCTTAACAAAAACCCCTGGAAAGGGTCAGCATCCAAAATCACTCCTTCAAAACCAAAGATTCATTCTCTTAAGAGATAAATTCGCCAAAAGAGTCAAAACCCCTGGAAAGGGCCAGCCTCCAAAAACATGATAAAAGTTCAGTCTTTTAATAGACTATTTCTCCAACTGAGTCAAAATCCCTGGAGAGGGTTAGCTTCCAAATAACATAAAAAATAATAAATTAGTTTATCCTCTAGCAGAATAAAACTCCCCCAGTGAGTCCTTCTTTTTGTAGCCACAACCTTGGGCTTTGTACAAGGCAGATAAACCATATTCCCCTGTGTTAAAGATTCCTAATCTCTAGGATCTTTTCCCCATAGAGTCTTCCATACTCAGTTTCTTTAAAAGTCCGCCACAACCTTGGGCTTTGTACAAGGCAGAAAATAATATTCCCCCTAGTTAGAATAGCCACAACCTTGGGCTTCATACAAGGCACAAATTAATAACCATCCTCAGTAAGAGTCAGCCACAACCTTGGGCTTTGTACAAGGCACACAAAATAGAGTCATCTATAGTCTTAAAAAACTCAGTTATCCTCAGCAGTTAGCCACAACCTTTGGCTTCATACAAGGCACACAAATAGAGTCTCCCCAACTAGAGTCAGCCTCAATTCTGGGCTTTGTACAGAACACCAAATAAAATCCATCAAATAAACACTCTCCAATTAAAGTCAGCCTCAATTCTGGGCTTTGTACAGAACACAAAAAAAAAACTCCTTAGTTTAAATTCTCCCCAGTAAAGTTATCTCCCAGAGTCAATAAATCAATCAAAAAGCCTCAAGCTTGGGCCTCATACAAGCCAACTAAAAAATCAAATCTTTCAAACAGTAGATAGACATAGCTTATCTCTATAAAGAGATCTTTCCTCTATCTCACCACATTCAAACAAACATTTCAATTTCAATTTCAAACATTCTCCCATTTAGGACTCTGAAAGGCATGCTCTGAGGCAAACAAACCCAGACTTGTACACTTTCCCTAATTTGGATGAGAATCTTTCTTTCATTTAAGAGAACGCGAGTGGCATACTTGCAAATATACAAGTAAGGTCCCTATCTTAATGAAATGAATTCAGCTTTTCTGTCACTTTAAAATGTTTGTGGTGGAATAGTAGAAATACCTCTCTATAAAGATGACTTCATGTCTCTTTACTGTAAACAGAGATTTAATTCAAGCTTCAACCTTGAGCTTCAAGCAAGGCACCCAAAAATAATTCATAATTAATTAGTTCCCCGAACTACATTAAGCTCTGACTTCCATTAGGGATATGTAGGTCGGAGGTTCACAAGGAATCTCAGTGAGCTAATAAAATACCAAAAATAGTCAGTCAGTCAGTCTGTCTGTCTTTCTTTTATTCAATTCAATTCCTTCTCCTAACACAAAGGAGAAACTTTCCCAATAATCATTAGCAACACAAACACATTTAGACACAGAGAAGGTTCCTGTAGAGTACTACAGATATGTAGGGTGCTTAAACTCTTCCCTATGTATAACCGACCTCCCGGACTCCAGAATTTCTAGTCTAGGTGAATCCCCACACTTAGCAAACTCCTAGGGTTTAGTTGAGATCTTTTTTCCCCTTTCCTACTTGTAGGACAAATAAGAAAGTTCGTGTGATATCGTAGGAAGAACTGAAATAAAATTCATCCCACCACGGGCGCATTCTCCTTCCAAATTTCGCGTGAAGGGTCTAGCGTGCCGTCCTCCCAAGTGAAACGGGGAGGTAAAAATAACGACACCACAATTATGTCTGGTAAAACTAATATAGCAGTAATTAGTTAAGTAGGAATTATACTTGGATGAGAAAACCGGTTGAAGATCTACTTGATAGAAGATTATGTTGTGTTGAATTATTTCAACATCTGGAAGCAACATGTCAAATAAGATGTTGAAACATGTTCCATTCGACATCGCGCCTGAATCAGAACAGCTGGTGATTGAATCTGACTCAGCAATTAACAGCAATGCAGACTATTACTAACCAATATTATGCAATCATATATGGCGCAAAGAAGAATCTGGAAGAATCAAATCAGAATAAGTTTGAATGACGACTTTCTAATTTTGGAGATTTATTAGGAAGATTTGATTGAAGACCTATTTTGTAGGAGAATCTTTTGGAGATTTGTTACATCATATTTGTTATGATTAGAAGCTCAAATCCAGTTGGGTAATATGCTATAAATAGAAGCATTATAACCTAGGTTAAGATGGCTGACCAACATGTAAAATTATAAGGGTTATCGTTATCGATGAACCACCCGGTTTATGGGATGGTCAGCGTGTTCTCACTCAGAAGCCTTTAGGTAATGAGTTGAGTATGTTCTTGGAGGAAGCTTTTAAGCAACTCCAAGTATGTGTTCTTAGTCTAGAGTTAAGGCTGAGTATGGAGGGAAGTGCGGCTTCCTGTCTGACATAGGAGTGTGTCTCCTCATCATGGAAATGTGTCTTCTATTATTTGGGACTAGAATGAGATGGATATTAGGCCATTGCTACAGCTCCTGGGACTAGAGAACTGTACAACATCATTGCGATGATTGGAAGTGGGATGGGGATATTTCATATATAGGGAGGACCTAGGTAGAAGGGTCATTGGGTATGGATTAAGTGAGGGGTTGTAAACTTGGGACTAATTTAGCTCTGAATTAATACTGCTGATAATGGACTTCATTCCTGGCTTGGTATGCCCCTAGAGTAGGTGTGATTTCACCGAACTGGGTTAACAATTTTGTGTGTTTTTATGCTTTTCAGTACTGTTATTTTTTTCCTGTGTTATTAATGTCAGATCAGATGTCTTGACTTCCTTATAGGTCATCTGAATTCTGTCATACCTGAATTTCAATTGGTATCAGAGCAGAAATCCTGTTCTGTCTGTGGATGAGATCCTGGGAAGATATTTTCTGGTTCATGTGCAGGAAAGATAGTTTTGCTGAAAATTTGTATGGACTTGGTCAATTCAAATGTTTAAGAATGGTCCCTAGAAGTGGAGGATGGACTATTCGTGACAAGGTGTGTGGTAACCTTGTCTTGAAGCTGTCAGGAAAGTAGAGACTCATGTTGCTCCTGAAGCTTGATGGAGGTGTTTTCTTTGTTTATTCTACTGCATCTGATGGAAAACTCCTGGTGTATCTTCTGAAGATGTATCCTATGTTGATGTGATACATGGAGGAGGATAGTATCGACTAACTCATTAAAGTATGCAAAAATACTTGAGGAATATCTCAAGTCCACTCATAAAGGCATTTTCAATAAGTTTGTTGATGAGAGATCAGAAGGAAGCAAGTTATTGTTGCTCTCTTCTCTGGAAGGCCAACCACAAGTCTTTGTTGAAGGGTCTCTTGGTGCAGTTCTTGAATGCTGTTACAAAATAATGAGACATCATATCATCAAATTATGTAGAATTTTGATAATTAAAGAGATTGCACAACAGATGCTTTGGGGACTGCACAAATGTGTATTGATTACATATGTTTGGAACCTACTCCTGATCTGGAAGAGGAGGCATCTGGTTCTAAGAAGTTTTAATGCTAGAAACTTGTCTTAGATGAATATGTTGATCAAGGAACGATCAACATATGATATACTTTATGGATTGGTTTATTTCTGATCCATGAAAGTAGTAGTGCGGAAGTTGTACTTGCTGCTGTACCTGAAGGGAATATCAACAAAGCTCTTCATGTATGAAATCCAGTTCTAATGTCAAAGACATTATCTCTGACATCTATTAGGTTCTCCTGACCAAAGGAACCAAAAATTCAGAGAAAAGGATTTAAAACAGCTGTTATCCAAAGGTTTGAGGTTGATAGTTTGTTTATGGAAACATGATGGAGGTTGTTTACTCAAACTTGATTAATATGTCAAGTATATGAGAGCATGGAACTCTGATTCTGAACAAAGAAGAACTAAGATTCAAGAAGGGATAATTAAAAGCGTATTAATCTAGGCTCAGTGGTAGATAAGCCTATGCACTTTGGAAGTATCATCCAATCCATTAGATTGACTCTTCTGTACTAACTTGAGAAAGGGGGTTGAGCATACCACATCAAAAGCAAGGTATGTACACTCAAAGGAGGTATCTCTCAAATGAGTCCAATTATGTAGTGTCCTTACATATTGGAACAGTTGGCTATGCACTAAGGTTGAAGTGCATTAGTGGGCCTTGAAGAAGCTAAGGTGGTCATGGCTTTATTACCACATGTTGAATGCTTATGTCTCAGATACTTGTTTAGAGGGAATATCCTCTTCAGGTGAAGAAGTTTGGTCCTTTCCACGAGGGTGTATGGAAAGGTAATACTTCCGACATCAATTTTATCCAGAAGTTGCTAGGAGTTCAACATCAGATAGGGGATATGATTAACTTGCTTTTCAAGGAGTTAGTTTCAACAAGGGATAGAAAATGGCAATATGAAACTTGTGCAACAAGGAAGCTAATAGAATTTGGTTTGAAATATGTGAAAATTTCCAAGTCAAGTGTGTCCTTGCTTATGTGGACAACTCAGAGTACTTGATAACTCTCTCAAGGAGCTGTTGGTTTTGGATCTGTAAAAGGATTCTGGAATAATGAAGAGGGATTATCATTTTGAAATTCAAACTTTAATTAATATGGCACAAATTCAATTGCTTTTCCACGGGTGGATGTTAGTGCAAAAACTGGCCAAAATCCGTTTAGACAGTTTTTAAAGGCAACTTCCACTGGTGGATGTATAGTGAGAAAACTGACCAAAAATTCCTTCAGACAGATTTGAGGTCAATTTCCACTATTGTATATGGTTACTTTTATCCTCATTGGCTGTGTCATATTGGAACATCACCCATGATAGTTATTGTTCAGATTTTCCAACAAAAGTCAGGATTAATTTTACAGTATGAAGTCATACTTGGCTGGTATGTCCAACCAGAAATATGTAGTAGTGGTTATCTTACACTATGGGAAGACGAAGTCCCTTAGGATTCTTCATCCTGTGCTTCAAGGTTCATCTTTCACTAAAGCATTGTTGTCCATAACAAGAGAAATATTGGACTTGTTCATGGATTGGAGCCGCAGTAATGCAGTCGTGAGGGTGGAATGTCAAACAACATGTCGTGACATTTCAGTATGCTTGATAGGGCATATATGGTTGAATCATATGAATGCGATTGACTTAATCATATGGTCTCAGGTCTCTCAAGTTGGACTCTAAGAGATTATAAGGAGTCTGCGAGAATTTATTTTTCTCTGCAGAATCTGAAGGGGTATTGAGATCAGCAAAAACAATGTACCTCTACTTCTAAACTTATGGAAAGTCTTTCAAAGGCTAATCTTTTCAAGCTGGTGGGACAATGTTGAATAGCAAGTCGGGACATATCTCAAGACATGTTTTCTCCTTGAAGACCAGCAAGGATGATTCTTAAATGTTATATCTAATACGTATATTGATGGTGTGTATCATGTGTTCTGACTTTCGTGCATGTTTTAGGAACTGTCACTTCCAAAAAAATTGATTCTGATGAACTTACTTCTTCTAGTCTGTGCATAAAACGCACCTGATGTGGTTGTTGTTGAAATAACATTTCTGACCAAAACATTTGTTACAGTCTAGGTACGCTATTTTGATTGATCAGGTATTTAGAGAGTCTTTTTGTTTCTTTTTCTTCACTTCACTTTTGTGTGTCGTTTCTTGATTGCTCTCATATCCTTCGTTCGGGTATTAGTAAGTTTAAAGCCTGTGAAGGTTATGTTTGTCATCTTGTGGCAAACATAGGGAAAAATGGTAGTGTTCAGACATTTCTAAGTCTGAGGTCAATCTTTGCAGGTGTTTTGCAAAGGTGTCGAATAGAACATTTTATTCTGTGTCTGTTTGTTTTTGCAGGTTCTGCAAGTGGTTAATTTGAGTCTTGTTTGAGTCTTGAACACAAATTGTGTCTTGTGTTCTGAGTTATCCAATATAGAGGTTTGGTTTCTCTATGTCTGTGAATGGATAGTTCAAGTGTTTGTTTCTGTAGGTGTGTTTTCTCTTATGCTCTAAAAGAGGATGTTTTGTCTGTGTCGTAGCATAGTTCTCAGTTTGAGGTGGAGTATCAGATATTTTTCCTCATGTGCACCATGACTTCAATTTTTTCTCCTTCTATGTGAAGATGTTGTTTGTACTGTTATTATTGTTGTGCTATAGTGAGTTCTTCTTCTTAATAGTATTTGTCTTTTTCTGTTTAAAAAGGGGGAGAAGTGGTTATTTATGTTATCTCTGGAGAGCATCTTTTAAGGGGGAGAAATCCTGTGTTATCTGTGGGATCCTTAAAAGATAGAGAGAACATTGGAATTGGGACTGCCAAGAAGATGTCCTGGTATGATGTTGAGATATCATAGACGAAGACTGAAGACTGTCACATACAGTTTTTGAAAATAAAAAACAGTGACTTACCTGAAGACTTCAAATTACTGCTGCTGTACTTAATTTAAATATCTTTGTATTTGTTTTAGCTTCTATAATGCGAAGGTTGTATAAATTAGATTAAGCAAAAATAAGCCAAAGGTGGAGATTCTTGTTTCTCTATTATTTGAAATGGCATTATGTTTGGTAAAACTAATATAGCAGTAATTAGTTAAGTAGGAATTATACTTGGATGAGAAAACAGGTTGAAGATCTACTTGACAGAAGAACATGTTGTGTTGAAGTATTTCAACATTTGGAAGCAACATGTCAAAGAAGATGTCAAAACATGTTCCATTCGACATCGCGCCTGAATCAGAACGGCTGGTGATTGAATCTGGCTCAGCAATTAACAGCAATGCAGAATATTACTAACCAATATTATGCAATCATATGTGGCGCAAAGAAGAATCTGGAAGAATCAAATCAGAATAAGTTTGAATGAAGACTTTCTAATTTTGGAGATTTATTAGGAAGATTTGATTGAAGACCTATTTTGTAGGAGAATCTTTTAGAGATTTGTTACATCATATTTGTTGTGATTAGAAGCCCAAATCCAGTTGAGTAATAGGTTATAAATAGAAGCATTATAACCTAGGTTAAAATGGTTGACCAACATCTATAATTATAAGGTTTCTGTTGTCGATGAACCACCCGGTTTGTGGGATAGTCATCGTGTTCTCACTCAGAAGCCTTTAGGTCTTGAGTTGAGTATTGTTCTTGGAGGAGGCTTTTAAGCAACTCCAAGTATGTATTCTTAGTCTAGAGTCAAGGCTGAGTATGAAGGGAAGTTTGGATTCCTTCCCGACATAGGAGTGTGTCTCCTCATCATGGAAGTGTGTCTTTTATTATTTGGGATTAGAATGAGATGGATATTAGGTCGTTGCTACAACTCCTGGGACTGGAGAACTGTACAACATCATTGCAATGATTGGAAGTGGGATGGGGATATTCCATATCTAAGGAGGACCTAGGTAGAAGGGTCATTGGGTAGGGATTAAGTGAGGGGTTGTAAACTTGCGACTAATTTAACTATGAATTAATACTGTTGATAGTGGACTTCATTACTGGCTTAGTATACCCCCGGAGTAGGTTTGATTTCACCGAACTGGGTTAATAATTCTGTGTGTGTTTTTATGCTTTTTCAGTATTGTTATTTTTTTCCTGTGTTATTAATGTCAGATCAGATGTCTCAACTTTCTTATAGGACATCTGAATTCTGTCATACCAGAATTTCATTAACATTTCATTAAACGGACTAACTATTCTAGGGACTTTATTATTTTGGAAAAACAAACATAATAAAGAATTGTCTTTTAATTATTAATAAATAATTCAATACAAGTACCAAAACTATTGGCCTTTAGGGCTTACACCAACATAGAGTCCCACTGAATAGGCTCGTCTAAACTCCTCTCCTGAGAGACTTCGAGTCTCATCATACTGACTTGATGTATAACTTCGCTTGATGGACTTAGAGTCCCACCAAACAGACTCATCTAAATGCCTCGCTTGAGAGACTTTGAGTCTTATCAAGCAGACTCAATCTATAGTCTCATCTAAGGGACTCAGAGTTTCTTTGAGCAGAATCTAACCTAAAGTCTCGTCCAAGAGATTCGAAACAAAGTTTCGCTTGATAAACTCGACATAGAGTTTGGTCCGAGGGACTCGTTGTAAGCCCTTATCAAGAAAAAGAGATCTGGTATACATCCATGCAAGAGAGTCATAAGGATGTGGGCACTCTTATTGGTCACTTCTCCCTTTACCAAATTATCGTGCTTAAGAGACTATGTAGTGTTATATTTTATCATACCCTAAGAAGGGATAACACATGAAAAAGAGGGAATGCTAGGTGCTATGGCAAGGGGCATGCTACCTTGCAATACCAAAGGTTTCCCGAAGAAGTCATCTGGTTGCCTGAAAGGGACAGTGAGGCTGTGTGGAGCTAGCTTCCATTGTCCACTCGTCCGATAACGTGGGTGAAGACGTGAACCCATAATGACAAACTGACGAAGTTTCAGTCAAAGAGGGAAACCACTCTCCTCAAAATCCAAGGAGAACAAGTCCTCCCATGACCATATTCGTTGGTCGCTAAGCTAGGGTAAACTATTATCTACATCCCTAGCATAAGCCCAAAAGACATCTATAAATACTTCTCCCCAATGGAAGAAGGAGACAGATCTGAAGTCATACATATCGCATCCCACATACGCTTATACCTAAGCACACCATTCATCTACAGAGTCTCTCACCTCACATGAGCAGAACTCCTAAAACATCGTCAAACACCGTCTTACAGGTTGTCGCCGTCATGAGCAAGCCCCAATCACCATACTAACGTAATATACCTACTAAGACTTCTTAGTCCCCCTGCCCTAGCAAGAGGAACACACACCTATACATTTTGACCTTTTTGACCAGTATAATATAAATTAGTTATGATATCTGGTTACGATAAATAGTGATATATATTGATTATATGAATGATCCGACCATGAATTTCCTGCCCATAATATACTTTAGATTTTTGAATTGAACATTATAACTAATAGCTAAAAACAACATGAATTATAGTTAAACAAAGCAAATTAATTCAAATAGTCATTGTGCTCCGATTACTCTGATTTCCTGTTCAACTGTCCGTTCGAAACTGTTTTTAAAACATTTCAAATTAGTGTAATCCTTTGCCTTTAGTTACATTGAAGACTAACTTTCCATAGAACTGTATAACCAGCCAAAGCAGAACAACAATCTGTTAATAAAGCTTGAGGGGGATTAAAGGTTTCTCCAAGTAAAATAATGTCACTATACTTAAAAAAACAAACAAGTTGGAATCATGCTTTGATAGCAACTTGAATATGAATATTTCTCACTCAATAATCAAAAGGTTTAGACAAATATTAATATAATCCTAACATAATCCCAAAAGATATTAACTAATCCTATCATAATCAATGTATCAACCTTCATTTCTTTATATATGAGAAATGAGATCCATAAGTTGATATCATCATTTCTATGAATAAAGAAAGTTGAAGCTTTGTAAATAGAGCAATTGGAACACAAGCCAAAAGAGCAATAGGAATTGGAGCCCATTTAACTCTCTCCTTCACCAGCATAGACAGAGCTGCACCAAATGCTACCATTGTAGTCACTATAGCAATGAACAAAGAAGCCAAACCTAATATTAATCTCTCCGGTAACACCATGACAAAATCTTCTTCGGCAAAGCGTGCATTTAGGATCGCTAAAAACACCAGAAGAGAAGCCATTGAAGAAAACAAGGCTAATGCATCTGACACAACAAATACCATGAATGTGTTATCTTTCAAGAATATTGGTATTCCTTTGTCCTGGTTGTTACCTCCAGGTACTGTTATTGCAGCCGCGAAAGCGATTGTCGCAATAAGAGTTGCTACTAACATACAAGAGTTTGATGTATCCTTTATCCAATTCTTCCCTTCTTCAAGTAATGGTTTATGCTCTTGCTTGAACACTTGCCATGCTGTTTTACCATCTTGGTTTTTAACTTCTTTATGGAGAGGGTGATCCAATTTCTCAACTTCCTGTTGGTGTAGCCATGTTATCTATAACTTCATAGAATTTTAAGCCAAACTATACACAAGAAAAATAAGTACTTTATCGTTTTTCGTGTTAAGTCATTTTTCTATGTCAAGTTAGTCATTTCTCTTATACTATCTTAGAAAGTTTATTTTTTAAATTTATTCAATAATCAATATATCTGATAACATGGTAGACCAGATACATTAATTATTCAATGAATCTAAAAAGTAAAGTTTCTCTTATATAGGACCAGAGGGAGTAGTATTTATGAGATTAGAAAAAATGTAACAAACCTTAAACCACTGCAACTCTCTTTGCATTTGAAATGCTGCACCTGAAATTGACTCTACTTGAGGTGCAAAACTTGCTGCCATATGTGATGTAGTGTTCTGCGATTCATCTAATGCCAACACTAAAAGCTTGCAAATTATTGGCATCTTGCGTAGAAGATTAAAAACTTTTTCTTGCCTATTCTTGATAGCAATTTGAGCCACATATCCTTCATTTGGAATGTGAGTCCAAACCAAATCAGGAAAAAACCGAAAACAAATCGTCAAAAGTTCAACTATGCCAGATGATGTTGCACTGAAAATAATGTCCGCACTCACAAAAGATTGCCAGAATTGATTGTCATTCATGATTGAAGCTTGCGAGGAAACAAATTCTACCAATTTCACAGCATATACATCTCTCAACTTTGTATCTCTAACTAGTTTTATGCTCGGAACTGCAAATGAAATTGTATTTTATCAATTTTCAAGAATATAAGAAACATAAGTTAAGTATATGATCTATGTAGCACCAAATGTAAGTGTCTGACACAGACGCATGTCAATATCGTGTCTGCATCAGTGTTTACTAGATAACGTATACACATAGAGAATCTCTGGGAATGAGCTTCCCTACAAGGAAAACTTACCAAAAATTTGAAGTGCATTCCATATTGCATTTCCAGATTCAAGTTCCACAGGAACACCTGATATGGTATAAGAAATGCTAAGTTTAAATCAAGCATTGTATCACAAGAATTATACCTACATAAAGTACTTACAGTGGTATATGAATCTTTTCCAAAACCCGAGCTTGTGTCCACTTTGAAAGTGTGATGGCAATTTTGACAGAACATTTAGTATAATGCTTCCATTTGAATCAGCAATAGTGGCCAAGTTAGGATAGTTTTGCAGAAGATACATGGTGATATCTGCAAGTAGTAAACATATGAGTAACAGATTTTTATATGATTGGTTATTAAGGCATCATAATAATTACCGTGAAATCCGGCGGCAGTAAGCAAAGCAACAAGATGACTAGAAGATGGACCGGAGAACGGACAACCAGGCCTTTCGTCCGTAGTATTCGAAACAAGATACCAAACCATCTCTTTACATTTGGTAGATGTGATACTATAGATCAGTGGTGTGAATCCTTTAAAATCAGTAACTTGTGTAACAGAAGAATTTTTAGCCACCAATGCCTTGGCAGCGTTTACGCTTTCGCCCATTGCGACATAGTGAAGACAAGTACAGCCCATTAAATCCAATTCTGCAACCGTATTTGCAGGCATATGTTGGAGCAATTTCTCAACAAGTTTCCATTGAGCTCCTACAGCTGCAACATGAAGTGCATTCCTGCCAAGTATTGTCACCTTGGCTGTTAATGCGGTTGGATCGTTATCAATGAAAGCCTTTGTAGCTTCCCAATCTCCATTTAGTAGCGCTAAGTGCAGCGGCTGGTAGTAACTGTGGTTAAATCCTCTAGCTTTTGTCAATAATAGCCAAAACATAAGTTCCTCATAAGTCATAATGTGAATGTAAACTATATATCTGAATTAAGAAAATTAAGGATCATACCGAACTCGGTGACAGCAGCCTTGACGTGATCGAAATCCGTCAGTAGGCTTGATTCTTGAGATGCCATTTCTATTGCAAAGCTTTGTCTTGATCTTGGAAGCTGAACACAGATTCAAATGGATAATAAGAAGCTGCAAAGTTAAGGAAAACATGCATAATCTTACTCAATTGGCTCTTCCTGATATATAAGAATTGGAATTTTTTTGTTGCTGTTGAAGGGAATAACTGGAATGTATATATACTTTGCTTAAAGACAAAGCAAAGTTGAAGTTGAATCTCTTCTTTTCCTGGTTAGAATTCCAATAGTTTGCATTTTGCAAATCATATCCTACACAGGTTAAAGGGACATGTTGCTTTTTTACTTTTTAAGGACTTATCTCATTTTCATATTCAACTGATGCATTGCATAGAAAAAAGTGAAAGTTATATATGTAATGTTTGTTACACCTCATTTTCTTCCTCATGAAGCTTTTTGAACTTGGCTTTTTGTTTTTTTACAACAGCTTTATGTTTTGTATTGTAGCATTGAGCTTTATGTTTTTATTATAAAAATAAAAGTTGAAGATGCTAACTTGTTTTGTTTTTTTCATTTTTATAAATCCAAAAGTTGCAAGTGCTATCAGTGACTTGCCATTATTTCTTTTCTTTGACAAAAAGTAGATTCTAATAGCATTATGTTATTTTGAAGTTAGTGTAGTTTTTCCTTGAGGCTTTTTCTAATGTATTTTTGTTTTACTTTTTGTTCTGTCATTGTATTTGTGAAATTCTTTTATTTTTGAAGTTAAGTGATTGTTTTATATATTGCATGCAATTTACCATATATGACTGTGCTTCTCTAGAACAATAAGCGTGACTTGAGATAGTAAGACAAAAATGTACATTCTAAAACATAAGGGGGGCAAATGCTCTTAAAAGAAAGAAGAATTAGTTCTTTAATTAAAAATGGTGGGGCGGATGTGTTTTTGATTCAAGAAATTAAGATGGTTAATATGCGTGATTTTTGTGCTCAAAGTATGTGGAGTAATACGTCTATTGGGTATTCGTTCTCAAACTCGACCGATTTTTCAGGAGGATTAATAACATTATGGAAAGATGGGGTCTTGGAGGTGATTCAAAGTTTCAAGGGTGAAGGATTTTTAGGGATTAAAGTGGTTTGGAAGAATTTTCTTTACTATATTGTTAATGTTTATTCGTCGTGTATTTTATCGAAGATGTGAGATATTGGATCGAACTCTAGTATGGTCGAAGGGTAGCTTCTTGGTTCGACAAGATTAGGCATGAAGTTGAAGGTTGTTCACATGCTTGTGTTGAAGATGCTAGGGTTGTTAGCATGTTAAATTAGGTTTTAGTGTTTAAACCCTAATTTGTTAAGTTAGCTTGTTTATTAAGTTGGCTTGTGTAATGGGCCTTGTGGAAAAAGCCCATTAGTTAGTATGTTAGGTTTTATTATAAATAACATACTAGTCTCTCATCATTGCTAAGCTGCAAATCCTAATTTAGGGTGAGAGAGGTTATTTGTTATTCTTGTAAACTTGTAATCTTGTTTTAAGAGAAAGTAAAAGAATAGCAGTTATAACCAATTCTTGTGTTCTTCTTATCTTCCCTAATTCTTATTATATTTTATTCTTGATATCGTTTTTCACAACAAATTGGTGCGGTGAGCGTGGAAAAGATGCCGTCAACAAAGTGTGAGATTGAAAAGTTCACCGGAGTGAATGATTTCGGTCTGTGGCGCTTGAAGATGAAAGCCCTACTGGTTCAGCAGGGTTGCTTGGAAGCGTTGAAGGGAGAGGCAGCCATGAATGCAGAATTGACGGCAGCGGAGAAGACGAATATGATCGAGAAAGCACACAGCGCAATTTTGTTGAGCCTTGGTGATAATGTTCTCCGGCAGGTATCAAAGGAGACGACGGCATCAGGGTTATGGGTGAAACTTGAAAGTTTGTATATGACCAAATCGCTGGTAAATTGACTCTACCTGAAGCAAGCTTTGTATTCATTCTAGATGATTGAAGACAAAGTGTTGGCTGAGCAGTTGGATATGTTCAACAAGCTGATTCTTGATCTTGAAAATATTGATGTGAAGATCGATGATGAAGATCAAGCGCTGTTACTATTGTGTTCTTTGCCTCGATCACATGCTCACTTCAAAGAAACACTCTTGTATGGAAGGGAGTCCCTGACGTTTGAAGAAGTTCAATCAGCCTTGTATTCTAAGGACTTGAACGAACGAAAGGAGCATAAACCTTCGACTGTTGGTGAAGGTTTGGCCGTTAAAGGAAAATTCTTGCGAAAGGATGGTAAGTTTGACAAGAAGAAGGGCAAAAGCCCGTCGAAGTCTTATAGTGGCAAAGCATCTGATATTCCATGCCATCACTGTAAGAAGGAGGGTCACACGAGAAAGGTGTGCCCTGAACGCCTGAAAGATCATGGACGTAAGGATAATGGCAATGCAGCCATTGTTCAAGATGATTTTGAATCATCTGATGTTCTTGTTGTTTCAAGCAGTAACTCGAGAAGAGAGTGGATTATGGATTCAGGTCGCACTTGGCACATGACTCCAAACAAAGACTTGTTCGAGAAATTATGTGATCAAGATGGTGGATCAGTATTGCTGGGAAACAACAAGGCTTGCAGGATTGCAAGTATTGGAACTGTAAGATTCAAGCTCCATGATGAGTCAATAAGGTTGTTGACTGAAGTCAGGTATGTTCCTGATTTGATGAGAAATCTACTTTCTCTTGGTGAATTCGACAATAAAGAATGTGTTTTCCAAGGAGAGAAAAGTATCCTAAGAGTCATGAAGGGGTCGAAGGAATTCTTGAGAGGCGTGAAGAAACAAGGCTTGTATACCCTTGAGGCTGAAGTTGTAAGTGGTTCGACAAATGTTGCATCCATGAAACCTTTGTCGAAGACAGAAATCTGGCACATGAGATTGGGCCATGTCAGTGAAAGGGGTCTGATCGAATTAGGGAAACAAAATCTGCTTGGTGGAGAGAAAGTCGAAAAGCTGAAGTTTTGTGAACCCTGTGTATTTGGAAAATCTTGCAGAGTGAAGTTCAACAAAGGCAAACAAAGAACACATGGATCCCTTGATTACATCCATGCCGATCTTTGGGGGCCTGCAAGGTGTCCATCACATTCAGGAGCAAGGTATTTTCTATCCATAATTGATGATTATTCCAGGAAGTTATGGGTATTCATCCAGAAGACTAAGGATGAAACTTTTGAGAATTTCAAAAGTTGGAAGACTCTGGTCGAAAATCAGACTGGTAGAAAGGTCAAGAGGTTGAGAACCGACAATGGCCTTGAATTTTGCAATGAGGCGTTCGACAGTTTTTGTGCGGCCTCTGGTATTGCAAGGGATAGAACTACTGCAGGTACTCCACAACAAAATGATTTGGCTGAAAGGTTTAATCGAACTATTTTGGAGAGAGTCAGATGCATGTTGACTAGTGCTGGACTAAAGAAGGTGTTCTAGGTTGAGGCTGTTTCGACAGCAACATATATGATAAATAGATGTCCTTCGACAGTGTTAGATATGAAGACACTTGAAGAAGTTTGGTCGGGACATCCACCAGATCTCGACAAACTGAGAGTATTTGGTTGCGTAGCCTATGCCCACATTAGGCAAGACAAGGTGGAACCTAGAGCTCTGAAATGCATGTTCATGGGATACCCTGAAGGGGTCAAAGCTTATAGGCTATGGTGCCTAGAGCCTGGTCACAGGAGGTGTATCACCAGTCGAGATGTAGTTTTCAATGAAGCTGAAATGACTTTCAAGAAAACTGATGATGATGATGATGGTCAAAGTGCAGAAGAGCTGGAACAGGTAGAGATTCCTGTTGAGGTGGAGCATGTTAATGCTGAATTGCATATCCCTGATGAAGTCGAAGAAGAAGCAGAAGATGCTGAGGATGAGGAAACTGTCGATGACTACCTATTGTCGAGAGATAGGTCGAGAAGAGTCATCAAAGCACCTCAGAGACTTGGGTATGCAGATCTTATAGTTTATGCCTTAATCTCTGCAAGTGAGGTTCTAGACGAAGAACCTAGAGACTATAAGGAAGTTATGAGGAGTCGAGATAAGACTGAATGGCTGAAGGCCATGGATGATGAGATGAAATCTCTTCTTGATAATCACACTTGGGAACTGATCAAGAAACCTGCTAGGGCAAGGTTAGTCAGCTGTAAATGGATTTTCAAAGTTAAGGAAGGAATCGAAGAAGTGACGTCGAAAAGATACAAGGCAAGGTTGTATCTTTTCGGTGGAGGAGGTGAAGGAGGAGGTTCGTCGTCATTTTTCAAATAAATTTTTGGAAACGGATCGAGTAAGGTCAATGTTAGAAGGAATTAATTTCAATAAAATTAATAGAGAGGAAGTGTTGGAGCTTGAGAAACCTTTCCTTGAGGAGGAGATTAAAGAAGCCATTTGGAATTGTGGTAACACGAAGAGTCCGGGTCCGGATGGTTATTCCTTTTTATTCATAAAAAAATGTTGGGCTTTCGTCAAAGAAGATTTTGTGCGATTCTTTAATTGTTTTCATTCCAGTGAGGTTTTATCTAAAGCGGTCACTTCATCTTTCTTGACGTTGATTCCGAAATCTCCTAATTCGGTTTTGTTGGATGACTATAGGCCTATATGTTTAGTAGGTTGCATGTACAAAGTAATTGCGAAGCTTTTGGCCGGTAGATTAAATAAGGTTTTGAATTCTATTATATCTCCTTGTCAAACCGCATTTGTGCTGGGTCGACAACTACTTGATGGAGTGTTCGTGGCAAACGAAGTGGTTGATTATGCTAAAAAGGAGGGGGAGAATTGTCTCCTTTTTAAAGTGGACTTTGAAAAAGCATACGATAAGGTGAATTGGATTTTTTTAAGATTTATGTTGGAGAAGATGGGTTTTGAAGCGAATTGGGTTAGATGGATGGAACTTTTGGTTTTCCAAAGTCATATGTCCATTTTGGTTAATGGTAGTCCGACTAATGAATTTGCGGTGGAGAAAGGTTTGAGGCAAGGTGATCCACTTTCACCTTTTCTTTTTGTATTGGTGGCGGAAGGATTGACGGGGTTAGTTAGGAAGTCCTTGGAGATAGGGGAATTTTGTGGTTTCACCGTTAATGGGAGTTATTTGGTTGATATTCTCCAATATGTGGATGATACATTGTTGATTGGGGAAGGGAATTGGAAGCATGTGTGGGCTATCAAATTGGTTTTGAAGGCTTTTGAACCCGTGTCGGGGATTGGCATTAATTATCACAAGAGCAAATTGATTGGTATCAACACTAATCCCATCTTTTTGGAAGCGGCAGCATATGTTCTTTCTTGTATGGTGGAAGATAATTGTTTAAAATTTCTTGGAATTCTTATTGGTGTCAATCCTAGGAAGTTCTCCTATTGGGTTCCTCTTCTTCACAAAATGAAGAACCACTTGCCTGGGTGGAAAAATAGTCTCTTAAATATTGGAGGTAGGATCACTCTCTTGAAATCTATTCTTTGTTCTATGTCTATTTTCACTATGTATTTTTATAAGATGCCGAAGAAGGTGGCCAAAGAATTTTCGAGTATTCAAGGTAACTTTTTATGGGGTGGTGTTGAGGAAAAGAGGAAGATTCATTGGGTGAGTTGGAAGAAGGTTTGCCTTTTTAATCATTTGGGAGGTTTGGGTATTAAAAATGTGTTGGATTTTAATCTTGATCTTCTTAACAAATGGAGGTGGAGAATTTTTAAAGGCAATGGTAATTTATGGTATGAGGTATAAGAGCCCGATATCGGGACATTTCCATGAAGGTGTTTTGTGGGGATTCTAAGGATAAACCTTCTTTATCCAAATCTTTGTGGTGGAAGGATATTACCAAAATAAGGTCGTTGCCTTATTATGATCCTATGGTGGAACTTTGCAAGTTTGAGATTGGTAAAGGTTATTCCATTCCTTTTTGGGAAGCTAGATGAGTGGAGGGTATTATTTTAAGGGATGAATTCCCGGGTCTTTATTTGTTGTCTTGCCTTACAAATGTGTCGGTTGATGGGATGGGAGGGTGGAGTAATGGTGAGTGGTGTTGGAGAGATTTTGGTATAAAACATATTTTTTTTACACCCGACATTCTTCATGCAATATCTTCTCTTCGCTTGAAATTACCGATGGTTGCTTGTGACTTAGAAGATGGTGACAAAGTGTGTTGGAAAAGGGATGAAGGAGGTGCATTTTCGGTAGCTTCTTGTTACAATTTTATGCTTCTTTTCGCATTCCTTTTGGTCCTCGAAATAGGAATGATGCGGTTTTGGCCAAGATTTGGAAGATGGAGGTTCCTTTTAAAATTAGGGTCTTTGGGTGGAGGCTTTTTATGAATAGATTACCTACTAAAGATCTCTTGAAGAATAGAGGTATTTCTTCTCCTTTAAACTCTTTAAGATGTTCTTTTTGTGAAGTTGAATAGGAGAGTAGAAATTACTCCTTTTTTAATTGTAAAGTGGTGGATATTATTTGAAATGTCATTGCGTTGTGGATTGGTAAACTGGTAGGTAAGGATGAGGATTGTTTAGCAAAATTTTTGGATTGGTATATATATTGTAAAGACAAGAAGGTTAGGAAGGGCAAGTGGGAACTTGTTTGGTTAGCAATTACGTGGTCGATATGGTTATTACGGAACAATATTTGCTTTTGGAATGATGGTTGGAATGTTGATAATACGGTGTGGAATGTAAAGATATTAGTTTGGAAGTGGTCCTTTTTAGGAGAAATTACTAAGTCCAATTATAGTTTTTATGAATTTACTAAGGATCCCTTGTATTTCCTTTTGTAATTACAATTGGTTGGTAATTTATCTTTTTTATTTTGGGGGGTTTTGGCCGCTTCTTGTTTAAACAGGTTGGAGAACCCTTTGTTCTCCCTTTATTGAATTCTTGATTACTAAAAAAAACATACTTCTTATGTTAGTAGTTTCTAACTTCATCGATCAATAACCCTCGATCCATTTGAAAAATATATTTTGGAGGATCACCTCCTTTTAGTTTATAAAACTTCAGCAACATATCCCCCAACCAGGACTGGCCCAAACACAAGGCGAGTGAAGCCGTTGCCTTAGGCCTCATTTTCTTGGGCCATTGAAATAGGCCTCAAATGCTGAAAAAAGGTCTCTAAATTAATATAAGATATATAAGTTTCAATAGCATGAATATAACTACATAATGGCAAAGCAGTAAGCAATACGTCTTTGCAAGCTTCAAAATACTATTTTTAAAATATTATAAATTAATTTCGCCTTACGCCTCAAAATACATTGGGCTGGACCCCAACAAGTCTTCAACATTATTATATGATTGAGAGAGACTGTGATCCATACACGAAAAATCAAAGTGGCAGACTACATCCTTGTTGTTAAAAACTTTCTTGGCAAGAGTGGGTTTTCCTTGCCCTCCCATTCCTACCACATATATGATAGTGTGCTCTTATTTTCCCTTCATCCAATCGATCAATCTTTTTCTTGGTGCTTCAAAGTCCACAAGGCAGCTTCCTCAACGTAAAGAGCAGCCACTCGAGAGTTGTGCAATTTAGCATTCCAGCTTCCTTTAGAATTGCTTGATACCTATTCAAAATAATGTCGAAAGCCATATTTTTCACTTGATTTCTTGATCTCATGAGCAAATGATTTAATTTCTTAAATCTCAGACACTATTTGATGGCGAGAGATCATAATTTTGAGTAATTGAGCAATCTTATTTAGTAAAGTTGTGCATCCCTGACCACGTGGTTGATCTCCCACATGGATCATATACTCATCAATGACAAAAAGCTGCTTCACTCATGTTTTGACTCCTTCAGCTGCAACTCTCTTATCGGCATCCTGAAGAAAGGCTTGGATGCTTTCCAATCCATCTTTAATGTCTGCAAACTTCTTGGATTACTGAATTTTTTGGAAACAATTTGTTGAACTTGAAAACTAATTAAAAGAGTAACTATTGAATTTTTTACATTATTGTTAATCAACCATAACATATATATCATTTAGGCGGTTGCACTTCCCACCATATGGGTTACCCACCCTTATGAAATCCAAAAATGCCTTGTGTAACGTGTGAAGATTGAATTCAGAAGCACCTATTTAAAAAAAATTACTTCCTTGTAGACGCACCCCAATTCTCCCCAAAATCAATCCATATATTAATCTTCAAATAAATCTAAGGGTGAATTCATATAGCAAAATTCTGACCCAATCTTAGGACAATAAGTTATTTGGCAGTACGTTTCTTAAAAAATTTGACATTTTTAAATAAACATTATATATAAATTATACATAATGTTATTCAATTAAATCATAGATATTTTTCATTCAACTAAAGTACCATATATTAAGTCAAAATGGTGGTAAGGATGTTACCACCATACATCACTGCTCAAAAAATACAAACTATAATACAAATTATCAAAATGTTAAGATCAAAATATAAAGAAAAAGTCAACTACCAGGTATATCTAACCCTCTAGTTTTTCCCCTGCCTCCTGTACTGTAAGGCATGTAGTGTCTCGGCTATCGTGGCCTATAAAATGGCCATCCCAGGATTTCCTTCCTCAAATTCTCCTCTCTCTATGTCTTCTATCCCAATGGACACAATACGCTTGTAGACCAGTAACACATCAATGACATGATCCGTCCTAGTATGCTCATTTTCTAATATCCCCTGATGTGTTGACCTAGGTGGATCTCCCTCTACACCTAGTGTCATATAAGGATGTGACACTCCATAAAACTATTGGGTGTAATTGTATACCACACTCCTTGACAAAGTAGATGGCACACAACGTACATTCACTAAGACTAGATGATCATAAAACGCCTTAAATATCTCAACATATTTGCGGACAAGGTTGTCAAACTCGCGAGTCTACTTAGACTCGTAAAGGGTCCATAGACTCGACTCGTAGACTCGACTCGCAAACTCGTACGAGTCTATGGAAACTTAAAAATTACTTTTAAAAACCTGTAAGTGACACATATATGACACACTCCTATATTTTTAAACTTGTAAATTCCTCATATATATATATATATATATATATATATATATATATATATATATATATATATATATATATATATATATATATATATATATATATGGGATAGGATCAAATGACACCAAGGTGTCAAAGTTTAATTTGACACAAAATCTCAATCGTTAAAATAATTGATCAAACGGTGATACTAAATGAAATAAAATAATAAAAAAAATACATAGAATATTTTTCTCCTAAAAAATAGGCTATTTAGCATCACCGTTTGATCAATTATTTTAACGGTTGAGATTTGGTGTCAAATTAAACTTTGACACCTTGGTGTCATTTGATCTTATATATATATATATATATATATATATATATATATATATATATATATATATATATATATATATATATATATACATATATATAAGATCAAATGATACCAAGGTGTCAAAGTTTAATTTGACACAAAATCTCAATCGTGAAAATAATTGATCAAACGATGATACTAAATGAAATAAAATAATAAAAAAAATACATATATATATATATATATATATATATATATATATATATATATATATATATATATATATATATATATATATTCCACAACCACCACTTCACAATATTAGTAACAACAACATCAGCTTCCACAATAATATTATTAATAATAACATTATCTTGTTCAACATTAAATTCAATTTTCATATTTCTTCATTTGGATCTTTAGTTATCCATTCAACATCTAAATAAATATCTTCAAATGAAATAACAACCCTCTTTGCTTTTCCTTTTCTACTTTTCAACTTCAAATTGCACATGAAATAAACCAAATAATTTTTTAATACAACATATTTCTTCTCTTTGAATGAACTATCAAAGAAAATAACAATTCAACTCATTGTTTCAAAAAAACAAAAAAAAAACAAGTCTATAAACTAACAAATAATAATTGATTACCATTTTAAAGGAACTCCAATTTCGTTCACAACCATATGAGCTACAAGTTAAGCTTTGAACATGAATTGCAAACCTCATTAATTCTAGAGTCATATCTCAATAGAAATACCGTACAAGAGACTAGGAGAGAGACTCTCTAATTTCCGTACAAGCAAAACAAAATAAGGGTTTTTATAAAAATAAAATAAAATATTTTGGGGAATTTGGGCCTTTTTGGTTAAAAAAACAATAGAAAATTATAGACTCGTAAACCCGTGATAGACTCGCGAGTCTATACGAGTTTGTGCGAGTCTACCCGAGTCTACTCGAGTCTATGAAAAAATGATTCTATGCGCGAGTCTACTCGTTTATGCTCCCTAGACTCGTAAACTCGTACGAGTTTACGAGTCTACCCGCGAGTTTGACAACCATGTTTGCGGAGGATAGTGGAAAGAGTGGACACGATTAAGGCTCTAGGAATACCCTACATATACCCTAATTCAGCATGACTCACTCAGGTAAATATGAATACATCACTTGTGACCTATAAGCCAGCCAATCAAAGTAGAAGGTTATCACATCCAAGGGGCGTGTCTAACGATGATCACCATATGGCATGAAATAGATGTTATCAGCCCCGATGCAGTTAATATAAACTCGGAACATCTTAATTATCTGATTTCCTTTGAGCGAGATGATGGGACAAGCACTACTATAAAACGCACTTACGACAACGCCAAAGTCACCACAATTCATCAATACACCATGGTGACATATCTAAACTGTGGCGCTAATAATTTTTTATATATTTTTTAATTAATCTTTTTTAACATATAATAATGGTGGATAATTTAACCGTGGTGATAAAATGAAACTTTCATGGGTTCTAACTTCAGCGCCCTCAAATATTTTAGTCCTTTAACGTTAAGACGCGCCTTTTCGTTTTTGCTTATTTTTAAATAAATAATAAAAGAGATATCGCTACACTTGATAGTTTTAACTGTTTCGAAATATTATACCAATATATAAGCAATTTACTCACTTTTTGGAAGTAACGTTGTATCCTTCGCTGGTAAACCCTAGCACCCATTTTTTCTCTTCTTCTTCATCATTAGTCGTGACTCTTGTTCTTCATATATAAGGTATTAATCTTCTTCTATCTTCTTGTTACATAGTTCTTGGTTATCTCTTTTATTCCATCTTGTAAAATGTTCTCTTTCTTTTAGATTCATCTTCACGACCTTAACAAGAATAAAGTACAATAAGTATGAAGCTATGTTGAAAACTTCATCCACGTTGTACTTCTTCTTCATAGCTTCACAACAATTTGAACTTCATACTTTGGTTAATGTTTTTTATTTTGTTACATGTATTTGTTATTGAAAACTAAGTTTGTGGTTTCACATCTTAATAACTTTCATGGTGTTTGTAGGACTTAAAATAAGAACAATACATTGTTAAGTTACAAGAAAATAAATGAAGAAACAACAACAACAAACTTCATCTAGTTTGAGAGACTATGAGAAGAAATATAATAAATATGAAGTTGTTGTGTAAACTTCTTACTCCTTATATTTATTTTCATTGCGTCTTAACCTAGATTAACCTCATAATTTATTCATGTTCCACGTACGATTAGTTTCAATAAAAGGTGTGTCCTAGAAACATTTTATGATATCTAGTTCTGTTGTATGATGTAGTTTTGTTGATAACTGCTTTTGTATGTTGTTCTTGTTTTTGATTAATGTTCTCAGAGCAAGAAGATTGGGTTGAGTTTATTATATTGTATGTAGATTATTTGTTTCACTAACTCTCACTTAAAATACATTCATTTAAATTTACATAGATACTTATAATATGCAAATTAAGTTATTTTTGAAACAACGACTTATATCAATCAATGTTTTCCAAAATGCTTGCGTCTTATCTTTCATTTAATTGCTCTATAACTGTCTGAACTGTGAAATGCTTAGATCTTGAAACGAAGACAATTACTGCAACCTTGCATTCATTTTTGTCTGGGAATTCTATTAATACATCATTATGTTACTCTTACTAAAACCTTTTTACTTATTATTTTGTTGCAGTATTATTTTCCTTCATATTACATGTGAATGTTATATGATATATGATATATGATATATGACATATGTGTGTTTCATAGTATAATTTAAATGGTTTGTGGAATGTGTACTCAACTGTGTGCATTAATATCAGTGCTCTTTAGCCTGTTATTCCATTTGGGCAGAGGATTTTATTTAGTCAATGTTAGAGTAAAAATATTTGCAAGTCTGGGTTAGGTAGTAGAGGGGCTGACATAAAGGTATCTCTTATATTGGTTTCAATTTCTGAAAATCCATCACCATATGTATGTTTTTATGTATCTTGGTCCTAAGGTAGAGGATGTAGAGAAGCCTGTAAATCCATTGGTGTTTCTCTCAAGGCTCATACTGATGTACATATGGGCTAACAACAAAGTTGTTATCAAGCTATTGCATTTATTGATTTGTATAACATTTATGCTCCATTATGCAAAAATGAGAATCTCACTTCCAAATCCAAAAAGAACATTGTAAGCTTCAAATTTCAATATTGTTTATGTTTTTAATCCTTATAAATAGAGATTTAATGTGGCTTAATTTGTTTTTGTAGATTGTGAGTTAGATTTAATGTGGCTTAATTGTTATTTCTGCTTCAGGTTCTAGATGAGCAAGATGGTACTGAGTAGGAGTACTTTTTAGGTTTAATTGCTCTATAACTCTCTGAACTGTGAAATGCTTAGATCTTGAAACGAAGACAATTACTGCAACCTTGCATTCATTTTTGTCTGGGAATTCTATTAATACATCATTATGTTACTCTTACTAAAACCCTTTTACTTATTATTTTGTTGCAGTATTATTTTCCTTCATATTACATGTGAATGTTATATGATATATGATATATGATATATGACATATGTGTGTTTCATAGTATAATTTAAATGGTTTGTGGAATGTGTACTCAACTGTGTGCATTAATATCAGTGCTCTTTAGCCTGTTATTCCATTTGGGCAGAGGGTTTTATTTAGTCAATGTTAGAGTAAAAATATTTGCAAGTCTGGGTTAGGTAGTAGAGGGGCTGACATAAAGGTATCTTTTATATTGGTTTCAATTTCTGAAAATCCATCACCATATGTATGTTTTTATGTATCATGTTTAAGTTTGTGTTTAGAGACTAGCTGGGATGACGGTATAAAACTTGATGGGAATGAAGGTTGCGAAGGTGCTGTGGAATACTAAAAGCTGCAGTTGTCCACCAGCCTGTTTCTGTTGCAACCGATGCCGGAGGCTATGCATGTTTTTCACAATTATGTATTTATCTGATTTTGCTATGTTGTCTAAACTATTTGCCTCTTTAATGCACAAACAATTGTCCATTTAGACATTGATTTTAGAAATTGCAGAATTAGGGACCCATCTATTTATTTCTCTGCTGTTTGTGTTAACTTTGGCATAAATTATTGCAAAGTTGGGAAATACTCCTATTTTTGGAATGTTTATATTGCTTTTATCCCACTCTGATACTACAGGGTAGGTGTTGAAAGTTTGTTATCACCTAAACATTACTTGCTTTGAAATCTTAAGTACTGATAGTTTGATGAACTATGACTTAATGCCACTACTAATTTAATTATGTGTATAAACTGACGTATATTCATGGAATGCTAATGCAAATTAATGGAATGATATGTTTTCTATTTAGAACTATCACATGATCCATGCTTTATTTTGAGCCTCTGATTAGAGGCTGAAGCTTTTGGCAGTACTTTCTTCAGAATAAAATTATATTTACTGTTAATGTTTAAATTATTTTGGAGCATGTGATAAAGTCTACAAACTAAGCACTAAATTAATATGAAAATTACTATATAGTCTATCTTTAATATTAAGACTCACTTGGCAGAACTAGACAGAGTTTGAAGTGTTGATGGAATTCATTTTATATGTAGACATGTGCTTCTCTTTTTATAATTATATATTAATTTATATACTATTAGTATATAGTATAATATAATATTGTGATAGAAATTTACTCTCTATAAAAAAATCAATTGCATAATAGTATAATTTATTTTTTAATTTAGATAATTTTTTTATTTCTTTCACGGGTCACTATCAATATAATTTCTATTTTAATTTAATTAATTTAAGAGACAAACTTTTTATTTTTATTGAGAGACAAACTTTTTATTTTTAAATATTTTTTTCTCCCGTAAGATTATTTAATACACTTAACTCTATATAATTATTGTTCAATTTATAATTAATTAAATTATTTCATATTTTGCATTTATATTTAAAATTTTACATTTGCATTTGTTAAAAAAAAAAAATTCTCCAACTCACGTGTCCTTTATTTAATGGGCCATATTATAAAATTTTATTTTTTTCTCCAACTCACATGTCCTATACATTAGTTTGTTAAATTATCTAATGGGTCATTATTAGGAAAACTTTTTTTTAATGGCTAATTTCTATTTTTATACTAATTATATAATGGGTCTTTATCTATTTTTTTTACTACTAATATCTTATTAGTAAAACTTTTTTTAATGGCTAATTTCTATTTTATATATGCAATTTGGTCAAACTTCTATCGTTTATAAAATACTACACCACAAATAATGCACTCGGGCGACAGCACGGGTCTCTGACTAGTTTACATATATAATATGGTATAATGTCCTGGCTCCTTAGATGAATCGCTATCTTCAATTATAGTTAAATTTCAATAACAACAGTTAATTGGATAATCTGCCTCGTCATCAACACTTATAATAATCGTAATTTTTATGATGTTATATCCTTATAAAAACTATGATGATAAGAGATGATGACGAAACAGATTATCCAATGCCTTGTTGTCATTAAAATTTAACTATAATAGAAGATAACGAGGTATCGAAGGAGTTAGATCAATAAACCATAGTATATATGTAAAAGAGCATGAAATGAACGATGCGACGTGTGCAATCAGAAAAACAATGGTTTGTTTAAGTTAGTTTTCAAGAATAGTTAATTTTCAGATTATAGACTTCTTCATCAATTTGAATGCTTGTATTTCTATACTGAGGTGTTTGGAAAAACAAGCAATCTACATATTAGATGATAAACTCGGGGTACTTTCAACAACGGTCAACCATGTAACCGTGATCAAAAGTAATTTATGTTTTAAATTATTTATTACTACTAGGTTTTGAACCTAGTACCTACGTGTACATATCATAACGGGTTATAAGAATAACCGCTGTGATATGTGGCGCGTGCCCTTCCTTACAATAACGAATTCCAGACCATGATGGAAACAACGAACTTACAACCACACCCTACTTAACAACGGTATGACACGCGTGATGATATTCCTTTTCCAACCGTTAAGTAATGGATTTTCCGTAGTAGTGAAACATGTGAAAAATACTCATAGTAGTCTTCTACATATGCCCACCCGGAGAAACGTGGAAGCTGCTGATGGATCCATGCTTAAAATGGTCAGATGAAATATTAGTAATAGAGTAACATAAGTATAATGAAATATTACTAACAGAGTAACACAAGTATAATGAAATATTAGTAACAGTAAAGGTGAAAAATATTACTATAAATAGACATTAATTTTCTGTCATCTGTTTAGTCTTCCATAAATAAGATTCATTTAACTTGGAATAGAGGTAAATCAAATAAGAGCCCCGAGTTGTACTCATGAATCCTTTCCAAGTTAATGAAATATTTAAGATAGATGACATCTATATAGGTTGCACTTTTGTCCACAAATAATAATGTGATGATAACCAAAAATATGAAGTATTCCTTCAATGCACATCCTCTATGACACATAACCCGTGCATCATCCCCATCAGCCTCCACCGCCCCAGCCAGGTGGTCTATATATAACGTCTTCAAGAATGAAAATTTGACATGACATCCTCTGGTTCCATCTATCTCTTTTTGGACATGACTTGGGTTGGCTCCCAAATAGGTCACTATTATGTCTAGTTCCTAGAGTCTATTGCAAATGGATAGTTTAATAATATTCCCATGATCGAAAGATGTAGGAGGGATGACACATCATAAAGTGTGATGGTCATCTCAACAATCACAAAATGAAATGGCGATGTCTTTATGTTCCATCTCTCCATGAAAGCAGACAAGCCATGGATAATATAACCATATCCAGTCTTATATAAATCTTATAGCCCAGATGCATGTATGATATCCTGAAATCGTGGTTCATCAGACCTCGACAACTTTGCAATATTCCTATCATGGTTGATAAATTTCAAGGTACTATAAAAAATAAAATCATCATTGTTATAAAATTCAAATCTTATAACACAGGTGTTTAAAGAATAATAAAAAATTTATGTTACCTCTCCACCCCACACGTGCCTAATAGCATGGTCTGGATACAAAGAAAACAGTGAAAGGTCTGAGGGGCATCTTGAAAAATCATTAGGAACAATAGCAAAAGGTTTTATAACATGGACTTATGGGGCTTTTGTTAGAACAAGATTTGTTCTGATCAATATTCTTAGTTTTGATGATAACAATGTATATGAATTTTGCTTGAGATAATATGGTACTCTAATCCTATGCAATTTCCATTTCAGGAAATATATAAAGAGTGTGCACAAATTCAGCGCAAGAAGCACTGACTCGGAAGGTTCAAGTATGCAACATCAGAACATGCTCTCGCAAGACATCGGAAGATGGTCAAGCAGAATCAGAACATGGTCTATTGAAGCATCAGAAGAACTTGAGATCAGAAGCAGAAGCACTGAAGTTCTTATGGTATCACGCTAGAAGCACTTCAAGGTCAGAAGACAAGAAGATGCTCTGCACAAAGCTGGTTGACTCTAATGATATTCAAAAGTTGTTTACACAAACATCAGATCAGAAGCAAGTACAAGATGGCAGGCTACGCTAACTGACAAAAGGAACGTTAGAAGCTATTAAAGGCAACGTCAGTTAAAGCAGGAAAAGCAAGGCTCGAGGTAGTTGACAAAAGAGTGAAACATTAAATGCAATGCTGTACGGATCACGCAACGCATTAAATGCTTCCAACGGTCATCTTCTCAAACGCCTATAAATAGAAGTTTTGATGAGAAGCTGAATACAACACTTTGCGCAAACATACAGAAACACTGTCAAATTCTAAAAGCTCTCAAACTTCATCTTCAACATCACTTCATTACTGTTGTAATATCTTAGTGAGATTAAGCTTAAACTTAAGAGAAAAATCACAGTTGTGATAATAGCTTATTAAGAAGCATTGTAACTCTTATAAGAATTTGTTTACATTCATTTGTAAGAACTAGAGGAGATCAAGTTGTGATCGGATTCTGTAGAAAGTCTTAGAGGGTATCTAAGCATTGTGTTCCTAGAGTGATCAGGTTGTGATCAGAATACTCTAGAAGACTTAGAGGTTATCTAAGTGGAAGACCATTGTAATCTTGTGTGATTAGTGGATTAAATCCTCAGGTGAGGTAAATCACTCCAAGGGGGTAGACTGGAGTAGTTTAGTTAACAACAAACTAGGATAAAAATCATTGTGCAAATTGTTTTTATCTTAAGAATTTTAAAGCTACACTTATTCAAACCCCCCTTTCTAAGTGTTTTTCTATCCTTCAATTGGCATCAGAGCGCCGGTTCTAAGGTGCAAGCACTTAACCGTGTTTAGAAAAGATTCAGGAAGAGAAAAACGCTTCAGTCAAAGATGGCTGGTGAAGATCCAACACCTACATCTACATCTAGCTCTGTTGAGCAATATAATGGAAATGGTAACAATGGTTACACTATACCACCAGTATTCGATGGTGAAAACTTTGAATATTGGAAAGATAGACTTGAAAGTTACTTTCTTGGTCTAGATGGTGACTTATGGGATCTTTTGGTGGATGGTTACAAACATCCAGTGAAAACTAGAGGAGTAAAGCTGACAAGACAAGAAATGAGTGATGATCAAAAGAAAGAATTCAAAAATCATCACAAGTGTAGGACTATTCTGCTGTGTAATACGGTGAACTGACTTTTTTAATCGAAATGTCGCGGTTAAGCAAGAGTCGCCACCGACTTTTATTTCATCCAATTGGAAAGGCAAAAAGAACATGAAAGACCTTTGAAAAGAGATTGAGTTCGGGGGGTAGGTTATACAAAGGGAAGGTGTAAGGCACCCTTTGCATCCATGGTTATCCATGGGCTCTTAATTGCTTAGCTCACTTTGTTTGAATTGTCGTGTGTGAATAGCAAAAAGATTTCGTTTAAGGACTTTAGCTTGTAAATAAGCGTAGCCTTGTTTTGAAATTGTTTCGAAATAGGAGGTGTGAAAAGTATTTGATTTTTGAATTGATGGTGAGCAAGCAATTAAGAACTATCTACCCTAAGTTTGTCTTTCTTGTTCTTTAAGTCTTTCGTTTGAAAGGGTCTATCCATACCATGATAGGGCAGGAAGTCTTTCAATTGGATGTGTAAGGGTCATCGAGATATCGTTCGCCATAAGACTGTCCCTTGCCATAAAGAGGGCAGGTAGTCTAAGGGAAGGATAAAATAGTCATTTCAAGGCATCATGCGAGGATACCTTAGCAATTGGGACAATCATCATGTTTTTACCGAGGCAACTTCGAGGGACTGATGATAATGAACCGAGGGCAACATTTGCTTTGCTTTAGGTATCCTCGGAATCGAGGGACTTGACTATTTAGTATGTTTAGAGGCAACAGGCAACAAGGCAACAAGGCAACAGAAGAGGTTACCCTAAAGGTGAGTGTGTGCACCAATCACGTGATTGTATTCAGATAGTATTTATCTTATAATTATGGTTATTCTAATTTTGTTAAAGGCTTGCACTCCCTAAGATTACTAACCACGCAGTTTTAAAATTGCAGAAACTTAAAGGCGGAAAGATAAATGTCCTACGCTATTACAATAAACACCTGCGGGGATAGGGGAATTAAAAGGCAAAAAATAATAGGGCACAATAATAAGCATAAAAATTCTTAAATGTCTCGACCCTCCTCGAATCTTCGATTGACTTTGATCATCTGAGAATTAAACAGAAAAACAATAGGGGTGAGTGTATGAATAAATCATTGACAGTTGAAACCAATTATAATTCAAGCCATAAGGCAAAAATTAAAATAAAAGGTAAAAATAATTTAAATAATAAAAATAGAGGGATCAAAACTTAGCTTTTTGATTGGCGTGGCGCGTAATCGGAGGATTTTTGATTAAACCCTGAAAAATTAAACACAAAGAAGAGAAGCGTTAGTGCATTTAAGATTCGTTAGTTATGAGTACAACTCCTAATAGAATAAATAAATGGGATTGAACAAACCCTAAAATTTAATAAACCCTAAAGGGTTACTAAGAAAATTTATTGTGACCCAAAGAGTTTATAAGGTTTAAAAAACGTGTTAATGGATAACACCTACCAAATAATTTTATGAACCCTAAATTGGTTTTAAATTAATTTAAATTAATTAATCCTAATTTTTGAATCAATTAAACCAATTTTATCAAATATAAAAAAAAACATTAACCTACATTTATATGTAAAAAGGTTTAAGTTGGAAAGAAGAAAAAGAAGAAAAAAAATAAGGATAAAAGTATTTACATTTTCAAACAAAAACAAAAACAAAAAAAAACTAACGTAAAAAACTAAAACGAAATGAATTAAAACTAAAACTTAGCTTTTATGATCTGGTGTTCTTGGCCTGCGAGTGTCCACGGTAGTCCTTCATCTCCATGAGCGTTGGATTTGGCTTTGATGTGAATCCCACGGTGGCGATATGAGGGCGCACAGTAAGCGCGTGCGCATAGGTATAGTGGATCTGCACGTGAATATTTCATTAAAAATAAATGGCCTGGGTCAGACTCGAACCCAGGTCTTAAGGAATGAGTTCCTCGCTCCCTCACCAATTGTCCTACAAATGCTTCTTGTTAATATAATAACTCAATAATAATATATATTAAACAATGAAGATAATGGGGACAGTCAAAAGCAAAGTCAGATGGACCCCACTAATTGCACGCTTGGCCAATAACGAATGGAGAGAGATGACAAACACGTTGACTGGCCAATGGATGAGCTCCTAACATGGTCAACTTTTCCACGAAACTGTTCATCACCTTCTTCGTTTTCCGCCCAGGTTTTTGCTACGGTTTTGCTTCTGATTTGCCACGACATCTGCAACAATATTCCTAGCGAATTCTGCACGTTTTATATGTCCTGCAAACTGAGCCAAACAAGAAAACAATACGTACTCGATACCTTAAAATCAATCCACGGTCATGAATCTGCAATTATTTCGCTCTGGAACGCCCTAAAAGTATGAACCCGAAAGCTTGTGTTCTTCAAGCCCTAACAATGGTGGATCATGGTTTTCACGTGAAGTCCTTGTTACAATGCTTCAAACCGCCTCTAAATGTCACCAGGAACTCGTACATATAAACAAATCTCATTAAAACGCAAGGGTGTATGTAATACGAGTTTTGAAATTATGAATGAATATGTGAAGATTAGAGTGCATGTTATTGATGTTATGGAAGCTTAAAAAACATTCAAACCTACTCAATATTACCTTTGTAATTGAATGTAACGAATGGAAGGCTTTGAATCTCCTTGAAACAAGAGCTCTCACTTGCACTTGTTCTTGCGTTTTTTCAACTTTGTGAACCCTATTCTCCTCCAATTTTTTCGTCCCCTATGGCTGCATATCTTGGTGTTTATATATGTGATCAATTAGGGTTGGAAATAAGGATTTGGATCACGAGTTTTGTGAGAGAAAAATATTTGGAAAATTTGATTGAAAAATCACCATAAAATCTTTCTATTTTTGAATTTTTGAATCTAATCTTGTACCAATTAGGCTTTACACGAATTTTAACTCACTATTTGATGGTTTGGTCACTTGATATTATTGGAAAATAAATCATTGATTTTAAATATATTCATCTTATATTTTATTTATTTTATTTAACATTTAGATGAATGGAAATTCACATAAATATAAATAAAATCCATAAAAATAAAATAATATATTTATGGGCCTTGAATTAACCTATGGATAAGCTTAGGATCCAAAAATTAGACCCATTGATTCAAAATTCTTCAATTTGATCCATGTGAATTTCTCAAAAATTGCCCAACTTGCGCAAGCCATAAGTCATTCAAAATTTGTCATATGAAGGTGTTATTAGACTTTTTAGAAAGCTTAAAGAGTCCTCTATAGGCTCCTTTTGGTTTCATCTCGATTGAGTCTACCATGTTCATGTTATGAGCTTTGAGAAAAAATGACTTTTTCACGATCCTTTAGAGGGACCTGTAATGTATTGGCTCATATCTCTCAAATGAAGCATTTTTGGCGTTGGCATGTGAGGGACAAAATTGTAGAGAATTCAATTTCCTTCAAATTGAGCTTTGGATGGGAAATTTCCGATGTTCCATGTGGGAGTTATGGCCGGTCAAAGTTCAGTTGACTTTTTCCTTAAAAACCCTAATTTAGAAACTCAGGTTCTTGATGATTCTGGAGCTTTTCTTGATGAATCATGATCAATCCTTGATCAAGTGATGAATTATACTTCATAATGAGGATGTTGACCAAAAATCAGAAGTTTTGTCTGTAGTTTGACCACAGTTGACTTTTAGATCAACCAGTCGATTATCAGTCATCTGGGCCATTGAGTGAGCAATCTTTTGAATCGGGACTTGAGACTTGGCATGAGGAAACTTCGACTCATATGAGAGGCCATGTAGTCCGCTTGAGGTGTCAGAAGTTCAGATTCCTTGATTAAACTAGAAACCCTAATTCAGAGGCTGTTGTTTAGGAGAGTGTACAGTCAATCAAATTTTGAGCTTCTGCTATTCAAATGAGTTTGAGTATAAAAATGTGGTGGGCAAATTTTGGGGTATGACATGTTGAATGCTATTTCTCATGCTGAATATGAGAAGATATCAAACAGAGAAACTGCCTATGATATATATGAATCATTGAAAATGACTCATGAAGGAAATGCCCAAGTCAAGGAGACCAAAGCTCTTGCCTTGATCCAGAAATATGAAGCCTTCAAAATGGAGGATGATGAAAACATTGAGAAAATGTTTTCATGATTTCAAATGCTAACTGCTGGATTAACAGTTCTTGACAAGGGATACACCAATGCTGATCATGTCAAGAAGATCATCAGAAGCTTGCGAAGAAGATGGGGTCCTATGGTGACTGCTTTCAAGATTGCCAAGAATCTGAATGAAGTCTCTCTTGAAGAATTGATCAGTACTCTGAGGAGTCATGAAATTGAACTGGATGCTAATGAACCTCAGAAGAAAGGTAAGTCTATTGCATTAAAATCTAATTATAAAAAATGCACTAACGCTTTTCAGGCTGAAGAAGAAGATTCTGAAGAATCAGAATCAGAAGAAGAAGATGAACTGTCCATGATCTCCAGAAGGGTAAACCAACTCTGGAAGAGCAAGCATAGGAAGTTCAAGAACTTCAAAAGTTCTAAGAAGCCTGGACGTGGAGAATCTTCTGGAAGCAGAAGATCTGACAAGAAGAAGGTCACATGCTATGAATGCAATGAGCCTGGTCACTACAAGAATGAGTGTCCAAAACTTCAGAAGGAGAGTCCCAAGAAGAAGTTTCATAAGAAGAAAGGTCTTATGGCAACATGGGATGATTCAGATTCAGAATCAGAATCAGACTCTGAAGGCGAGCAGGCAAACATTGCACTGATGGCCACAGTTGATGATGGATCAGAATCTACATCAGAATCAGATTCTGAAGAGGTATTTTCTGAACTATCTAGAGAAGAGTTAGTTTCCAGTTTAACAGAACTTCTGGAACTCAAGGCTCATCTTAGTATCAAATACAAAAAGCTGAAAAAGCTATTTGATTCTGAAACTAAGAAGCTGGAAGTGGAAAATTCTGAACTGAAGGAAAAAGTTTTAAAATTATCCAAAGATATTGGATCTCCTTTTGAATCAGAAAAATCCATTCCTAGTCTCAATCATATTCTGAAGGAATATGACTCGAGCTTCAGAAAGTTTTTATCTAGAAGTATTGGCAGAATTCATCTTGCTTCTATGATATATGGTGTTTCTGGAAACAAAAGAATTGGTGTTGGCTATGAGGGTGATACCCCACACAAATTTGAACCTGTAGATGATATGAAAATCACATACAAACCATTGTATGATCAGTTCAAATATGGCCACTCACATGATATTAGGCTCACTTCACATGCCAAAAGCTTGCATGCTACACACACTAAGAAGCATGTGACACAACCTAGAAAATATCATGCTGCTAAACCTAAAGAATATCATGATGTACCTCCTATTGTTTATTATGTTAAACCCAAGTTCAATCAGAACTTGAGGAAAACTAACAAGAAAGGACCCAAGAAGTTGTGGGTACCTAAGGAGAAGATAATTTCTGTTGCAGATATCCTTGGCAGCAAAGAAGACAAAGCACAACATGTCATGGTACCTGGACTCTGGGTGCTCGCGACACATGACGGGAAGAAGGTCTATGTTCCAAGACTTGGTGCTTAAGTCTGGTGGAGAATTCAAATTTGGAGGAGATCAGAAGGGCAAGATAATTGACTCTGGAACCATAAGTATTGGTAACTCTCCTTCCATATCTAATGTACTTCTTGTAGAAGGATTAGCGCATAACTTATTGTCCATAAGTCAATTAAGTGACAATGGTTATGACATAATCTTCAATCAAAAGTCTTGCAAGGCTGTAAGTCAGAAGGATGGCTCAATCCTATTTACAGGCAAGAGAAAGAACAACATTTATAAGATTGATCTTTCTGATCTTGAGAAGCAGAAGGTGACTTGCCTTATGTCTGTTTCCGAAGAGCAATGGGTTTGGCACAGAAGATTAGGACCTGCTAGTTTGAGAAAGATTTCTCAGATTAACAAACTAAATCTGGTCAGAGAACTCCCTAATCTGAAATACAAATCAGATGCTCTTTGCGAAGCATGTCAGAAGGGCAAGTTCTCCAAACCTGCATTCAAGTCTAAGAATGTTATTTCTTCCTCTAGGCCGCTAGAACTTCTGCACATTGATCTGCTTGGCCCAGTTAAAACAGCATCTGTCAGAGGGAAGAAATATGGATTAGTCATCGTAGATGATTATAGCCGCTGGACATGGGTAAAGTTCTTAAAACACAAGGATGAGTCTCATTCAATGTTCTTTGAATTCTGCACTCAGATTCAATCTGAGAAGGAGTGCAAAATCATAAAGGTCAGAAGTGATCATGGTGGTGAATTTGAGAATAGATTCTTTAAGTAGTTGTTCAAAGAAAATAGTATTGCCCATGATTTCTCTTGTCCTAGAACTCCACAGCAAAATGGAGTTGTAGAACGAAAGAATAGGACTCTACAAGAAATGGCCAGAACCATGATCAATGAAACCAATATGGCTAAGCACTTCTGGGCAGAAGCAATAAATACTGCATGTTATATTCAGAATAGAATCTCTATAAGACCTATTCTAAATAAGACTCCTTATGAATTGTGGAAGAACAGAAAGCCCAACATTTCATATTTTCATCCTTTTGGATGTGTTTGTTTCATTCTGAATACTAAATATCATCTTGGTAAGTTTGATTCTAAGGCACATAAATGTTTCCTTCTTGGATATTCTGAACGCTCTAAAGGCTACAGAGTATACAATACTGAAACATTGGTTGTAGAAGAATCAATTAATATTAGATTTGATGATAAGCTTGGTCTTGAAAAGCCAAAGCAGTTTGAGAATTTTGCAGATTTGGATATTGATATATCAGAAGCTGAAGAACCAAGAAGCAAAGTATCAAAAGCTGAAAATCTCAGAAGCAAAGGATCAGAAGATCAAGTTACTGCATCTTTAGAGAATCTCAGAATTTCTGAAGAGCCAACGGTCAGAAGATCTTCTAGACTCACCTCTGCTCATTCAGAAGATGTCATTCTGGGAAAGAAAGATGATCCTATCATAACAAGAGTATTCCTTAAGAACAATGCAGAATGTCAATTAGGTCTTGTCTCTCTAATCGAGCCAACTTCTGTTGATCAAGCTCTGGAAGATGCAGACTGGATAATTGCCATGTAAGAGGAACTAAATCAGTTTACAAGGAATGATGGATGGGATTTTGTTCCTAGACCAAAAGGATTCAACATCATTGGTACAAAGTGGGTCTTCAGAAACAAGCTAAGCGAAAAGGGAGAAGTGGTAAGAAACAAAGCCAGACTGGTGGCTCAGGGTTATAGTCAGCAAGAAGGTATTGACTATACAGAAACCTTTGCACCAGTGGCCAGGTTAAAGTCTATTCGCTTATTGATTTCTTTTGCCACTCAACACAATATCACTCTATATCAGATGGATGTTAAGAGTGCCTTCTTAAATGGTTATATAGATGAGGAAGTCTATGTCCACCAACCTCCTGGTTTTGAAGACTCTAAGTCTCCAGAACATGTTTTCAAATTAAAGAAATCATTGTATGGATTGAAGCAAGCTCCTAGAGCTTGGTATGAAAGACTAAGTTCTTTCCTTCTGAACAATGGTTTCACTAGAGGACAAGTGGATACTACTCTCTTCTGTAAAACATTTAAGAAAGATATTTTAATTTGTCAAATTTATGTTGATGATATTATCTTTGGAACCTCTAATGCTTCACTTGGGAAGGAGTTTGCTAAGTCTATGCAGGCTGAGTTCGAGATGAGTATGATGGGAGAACTCAAGTATTTTCTTGGGATTCAAATCAACCAAACTTCTGATGGAACATATGTTCATCAAATGAAGTATGTGAAAGAACTTCTGAAGAAGTTTAATCTTTCTGAAAGCAAAGAAGCCAAAACTCCTATGCATCCAACGTGTGTCCTAGGTAAGGATGAGGTAAGTAAGAAGGTTGATCAGTAGTTGTACAGAGGTATGATTGGATCTCTTCTATACTTGACTGCTTCTAGGCCTGACATTTTATTCAGTGTTTGTTTGTGTGCAAGATTCCAATCAGATCCTAAAGAATCTCACTTAACAGCTGTTAAGAGAATTCTGAGGTATCTGAAAGGTACTACTAATGTTGGTTTAGTCTACAGAAGATCTAAAGAGTACAACTTAGTAGGATTCTGTGATGCTGGAGATAGAGTTGAAAGGAAAAGCACTTCTGGAAGTTGTCAATTTCTTGGAAGTCACCTGATCTCCTGGTACAGCAAGAAGCAAGCTACCATTGCCCTCTCAACAACAGAAGCAGAATATGTTGCTGCTGCTGGTTCTAGCACACCGATGCTCTGGATGAAAAGTTAGTTAGAAGACTATCAGATATATGAGAGTAACATTCCTATCTTCTGTGATAATACTTCTGCTATATGTTTATCTAAGAATCCTATCATACATTCCAAAGCTAAACATATTGATATTAAACAACATTTCATTAGAGACTATGTTCAGAAGGGTGTTCTTTCTTTAAACTTTGTGGATACAGACCATCAATGGGCTGATATCTTTACAAAACCCCTTGCTGAAGATAGGTTTAAGTTCATTCTGAAGAATATCAGTATGGATTTATGCCCAGAATGAGAGGATGAGAAGTTCTGACGTATGGATAAGCTCTGAAATGTGCTTGGATTATCTTCTTATAAGAAGTTCTGATGATGATCAATTAGAAGTTCTGATTCTGTTATCACTGACGTTTCATTATCTAAGTTGATTCAGAAGCTCTTTTATAGTAAAACAGTGGTCACCAGTTTTCCAGAAAATGAACACGTGTTCACTCTTTTTGGACAAGCATGCGTACACTTGAGGAGACGCCGCCCTAGGTAACTGTGCAAATCATTTCAAATTTCACATTATCTCTCCTAACGTCATCTCTCATTAAATGCATTTGATTCCATGTTTTCTGTAATCATATTCATTCAAACACATATTGCATTTCATTTTAAATCCGTCCCTTTATATACTCATCTCCCATTCATTTCAGTCTTTTTACATTCTCTCTTCATTCATCTCTCTCTTTCTATTTTTCTCATTGTTTGCATAAACCCTAGTTCGTAACCGTATCTTCAGTATATCTCCATGCTTTCTTCATCAAGCTCCTCAAGTAAAGAAGAAATGTCTTCTGCTCATCTTGTTCATCGCAAGTATGGTTATGCTCCATTGAAGACATGTTCCATTCCTTCAACTGAACTAGAAGTTCTGTGTGAGTCTTCGGTAGATTTTGAAAATCTAAGATTACATGGTTTCAACACTGATGCTGAGACAATGGCACAAGGCTGGTCAAACTACCTTGATAGATTGGTTGGACCAATTTATCCTACATTAGTAAAAGATTTCAAGGCTCATGCAACGGTTACCCCAACTGCAATCATCTCCTTTTGTATCTTCTGATAATCTTCTGATGAAATCAATAAATATTATCTTCTTTTCTCTCATATTGTTTGTTTTTCATCTGAATCTTTTATGCTTTTTGATGTTATGACAAAAAGGGGGAGAAAATGTGATAAATGATCTGATTTATATTATCAGTTGCTGGGAGTAAGTCTCCACATTTCTAACAGAATTTGCAAGTTCTATGTCCTTGAGTTTTTTGCAGGATTGAAGAAATTCTAAAAAGCTCAACATGAGAAGCAAAGACATGGGGAAAAGCAATTCTATATAGAAACAAGCTCATGGAAATTGAAGCAAGCTGAGTGCTGTGAAGCTTCAAGATCAGAAGCAAGAAGGAAGAATGTTCTAATACTCTTGTGATAGAATATGCTCTAACACATTCTTACTCCTTATATGTTCTGATACATTTTTTTTCTATGTGCTCTGATACATATTTTATGTTCTGATGCATTTTTATGTTCTGATACAATTTGTTTTATGCTCTGACACATACTATATGCTCTGATACATATTTTATGTTCTGATTCATTCATGCTCTGACTTTTTTTGTTTAGTTTGTTCTGAAACATTTCAGAATGTAGAGATGCTCTGATGATGCTCTGGTATATTCAACAATGTTCTGATACAATCTAGCATGCAATGATTCAAGAAGAAATTCAAAGCTCTGAAGCTGTCCTATGGAAGCAAGAAGCAGAAGCTCTGAATGTTCTGAAGTTCTAAGCTTATGTGATCGTCTCAACTGAAATGGAAAATACTCAGGGAAGTCTTTTATTTATAAATTTCTTCTAGTATTTATTTCAGGGGGAGATTATTTATCTCAGGGGGAGATTTTTAATCTCAGGGGGAGACATATTCACACACTATGTTTATATGCTTATGCTATAACTGTGTAATTGTCTTTAGCCGTCTGATTTTCTGATTGCAAATTCATATCATTTATATATGTTTTTGTCATCATCAAAAAGGGGGAGATTGTTAGAACAAAATTTGTTCTGATCAATATTCTTAGTTTTGATGATAACAATGTATATGAATTTTGCTTGAGATAATGTGGTACTCTAATCCTATGCAATTTCCATTTCAGGAAATATATAAAGAGTATGCACAAATTCAGCGCAAGAAGCACTGACTCAGAAGGTTCGAGTATGCAACATCAGAACATGCTCTCGCAAGACATCAGAAGATGGTCAAGCAGAATCAGAACATGGTCTATTGAAGCATCAGAAGAACTTGAGATCAGAAGCAGAAGCACTGAAGTTCTTATGGTATCACGCTAGAATCACTTCAAGGTCAGAAGACAAGAAGATGCTTTGCACCAAGCTGGTTGACTCTGATGATATTCAAACGTTGTTTACACAAACATCAGATCAGAAGCAAGTACAAGATGGCAGGCTACGCTGACTGACAAAAGGAATGTTAGAAGCTATTAAAGGCAACGTCAGTTAAAGCAGGAAAAGCAAGGCTCGAGGTAGTTGACAAAAGAGTGAAACATTAAATGCAATGCTGTACGGATCACGCAACGCATTAAATGCTTCTAACGGTCATCTTCTCAAACGCCTATAAATAGAAGTTCTGATGAGAAGCTGAATACAACACTTTGCACAAACATACAGAAACACTGTCAAATTCTAAAAGCTCTCAAACTTCATCTTCAACATCACTTCATTACTGTTGTAATATCTTAGTGAGATTAAGCTTAAACTTAAGAGAAAAATCACAGTTGTGATAATAGCTTATTAAGAAGCATTGTAACTCTTTTAAGAATTTGTTTACATTCATTTGTAAGAACTAGAGGAGATCAAGTTGTGATCGGATTCTCTAGAAAGTCTTAGAGGGTATCTAAGCACTGTGTTCCTAGAGTGACCAGGTTGTGATCAGAATACTCTAGAAGACTTAGAGGTTATCTAAGTGGAAAACCATTGTAATCTTGTGTGATTAGTGGATTAAATCCTCAGGTGAGGTAAATCACTCCAAGGGGGTGGACTGGAGTAATTTAGTTAATAACGAACCAGGATAAAAATCACTGTGCAAATTGTTTTTATCTTAAGAGTTTTAAAGCTACACTTATTCAAACCCCCCCTTTCTAAGTGTTTTTCTATCCTTCAGCTTCTAGGGAATCAAGGGTAGCAATAAGAGACTCATGTCTCTGAAAAGATGAAGCAAGAGACACATGAACTCAGGATGACGATGTTTTTGCATCAAATAAAGTGGCACCAACAGTTGGACGAGATGGTCTTACTTTTTCCCTATGAATAGAAGCATGTTGAACCACTCTACCCTGATTTAATCTTTATGAGTTATCAGACACTGTACATATAATTACACCTCAAAAATCATATCATAATTATGAAAAATAGGAATAAGAAAATTTCTGAATGTGCTTGACTAAATAAAACACTCAGCATCCATGATATTTATACACACTATATAATTAATTACATATTATATTTACAAGGAGAAATAAATAATATTTCTACTCCCTAAATGCATGAATCCTTTAATGGGAAACATACAATATATTTTTCTATTTCCAACATCCCCCTTAAGCTGGTGAATAAGTATTCTCCTTTCCTAGTTTGGATACAATTCGTTCAAAATTTGAGCTTCTCAATCCTTTAGTGAGATTATCCGTAAGTTGCCCCTGTGAGGATACGTATGGGATGCAAATCAGCCCACTATCAAGCTTCTCTTTAATGAAGTGCTTATCAACCTCAATATGCTTAGCTCGATCATGTTAAGTTGGATTAGGTGATATACTGATAGCTGATTTATTATCACAATAGAGCTTCGTGTGTCTTTCCCAATTGATTTTTAAATCTTCTAAAATAATTTTGAGCCAAAGTAATTCACAAATGCCTTGTGCCATGGCTCAAAATTCATCTTTAGCACTAGAACGTGCAACCATATTTTGCTTTTTACTCCTCCAAGTCACAAGATTTCCTCCAAGAAAGGTGCAGTACCTTGTAATGGATCTTCTATCAACAATTGAACCTGCATAGTCTGCATCAGTGTAGGCATCAAGGGTTGTATTTCCATTTCTTTTGAACAAAATTCTTTGTCCTGGAGTTCCCTTGAGATACTGCAGGATTCTATGAAATGCTTGTAAATGGATCTCTTTAGCATAGTGCGTGAATTGACTAACCATACTTACAGCATATGCAATATCAGGTCTAGTGTGAGATAAGTAAATTAATCTCCCAACTAGACGTTGATACATTTCGTTATCTACTATAACATCTTCTTCTGTATTACCCAATTTAAAATTAGGATCCATAGGAACACTCACATGTTTACACGTTATTTTCCATGTCTCTTTGAGTAAATCAGTAATGTGTTTTTGTTGAGATATAAAAATTCCTTTTTCGGGAATGTGCCACCTCGATTCCTAAGAAGTACTTCAGCTTTCCAAGAGTTTTTATTTCAAAACCCTTAGCCAAACAATGACTCAATATTTGTTTCTCCTTCCAATCATCTCCAATCATTATAATGTCATCCACATATACTAACAAAACTGTTACTCCCCCTTGTGGCGAGTGTTTGATGAACAAAGTGTCATCCCCTTGACTTTTCTTATACCCCAAGGATTTCATAACCTTAATGAATCTTCCAAACCATGCTCGAGATGATTATTTTAGGCCATATAACGCCTTTTTCAACCTGCAAATTGTATTGCCAGACACATTTTTTTCATACCCCGGTGGTACCTGCATATAAATCTCCTCCTCAAGTTCCCCATGTAATAAGACATTCTTCACATTAACTTATTATAAATCCAAACCATAATTGGCGACAAGTGATAAAATTATTCTCACTATATTCATCATTGCAACAGGAGCAAATATCTCTAAATAGTCAATTCCATAGGTTTGTGTAAACCCTTTGGCAACCAACCTGGCTTTATATCTTCCGATTGATTCATCAGCCTTATATTTTACTGTTTATACCCATTTGCATCCAAATGGTCTCTTTCCTTCTAGTAAAGTCAATAAATCCCAAGTACCATTCTTATTCAATGCGTCCATCTCAATATTCATGGCTTGCTTCCATTTTCATAAGACAATGCCTCAGAAACATTATTGGGTATGGAGGTAGCGTTTAGGTTTGTAAGGAAGGCTTTATGCGTAGGTGAGCATTTTTGAAAAGAAAGATAGTTTGAAAGGGGATATAAAGGTTGTTTAGTGCATTTTTGGTACCTTTTCTAATATCAATTGGAAGGTCTAGGTCATCATATGTTGTTTGGGTCATAGTTTTATCTTATAATTTAGAAGAATTAATTACCTCATTAGAAAGAGTCGAGTTAGGCTCATGAACTTGTGTAGATTCAAAAATGGCCTTTGACTTTCTCATGTAAACTAGATTCTTTCCAGATCTTACATCCATTTCAGGTTCAAGTTCAGCTACTGGTGTATTTGATTGATTTGACTCAACCCTTGGTTCTTCAATCTCAGATGGGTCTGGTACACATGTGTTTAACTCAAGACCAGAAATACCGGGTCTATTTGACTCGAAATTGGAAGAATTAGGTGGATTTGACTCGAGACTAAATAAATTGAATGTATTTAAGTCATGACCAGATGTATTTGACTTAATACTTGACAAATTGAGTGTATTTGACTCAAGACCAAAAAGATTGAGACTTTCAAGTTTATCTTCCTTAAAATTCCCCCTGAAGATAAGGTTAAGTGAAGTACGGTTCCTCTTCATGAAAGGTAACATCCTGCGATACAAACAACCTTTTAGATGGAGGATGAAAACACTTATATCCCTTTTGAGTAGAGGAATACCAAAAAAACACATCTTAGGGCTTTAGGATTGATTTTTTTTCCTGTCTTGACTATGCACACATGGACGAATGCGACACGCCCAAAGATTCGAGATTTAAGATTACTATTTGTTGACAAATTTGGATAAAAGGAAGAAAGAACATACATCAGACTCTTGAACCCTAATACTCTATAGGGTAACCGATTAATAAGATATGTGCTAGTGAGAACGACCTCCCTCAATAAATATTTGGGAACATTTTGATGAAACAATAGTGCTTGAGTTTTGTCTAATAGATGTCCATTTTTTTCTTTCTGCGACTCCATTTTGTTGTGGTTTTTTAACACAAGAAGACTCATGGACAACTCCATCTTTTTTATAGAAAGAAATAAGAACATGATTGAAGTACTTTTTTCCATTATCAGACCTGATCCTTTTAATGTTTACTCCAAATTGATTTTTAATCATATAGAAAAACTTTATGAAAATAGTACTGACATCATATTTGTTTTGGAGTAAAAACACCCAGGTAACTCGGGTACACTCATCTATAAAAGTCACAAACAACTTAGTGCCTGTTACATTTGGAAAGGTAGAGGGACCCCAATCATCTGAATGAATAAGATAGAACGGGGAAAGGCTTCTTTTGTTGTTTAATGGAAAATGTAGACACTTATGTTTAACAAACTCGCGCATATCACAATGAAGATTTTCATTATCTACCTTCTTTTGGAGAATACTGACTCTGACATAAATGAATGGGACAAGTGGACTTTTGTATACTGACCTGATTCTTCGAGATAGTAAAGACCATTCTTTTCTCTAACACGTCCAATCGTCTTTCCCGACTCCTTTTCTTAAAATATACAACAATCATTATGAAAAGTCACACTACAACATAAATCGTTTGTAAGTTTTTGTATGGAGACAAGGTTCATGGATAGTTTTGGAACATGGAGGACCCTTTTTAATGTTATAGAAGGATTTATTTGGATATCTCGAACGCCAGCTATAGTTACAAGAATACCATCGGCAAAATAAATTATTTTATTACTAGGACAAGGGGAATATGTGGAGAACTATTTTGAAGAGGGTGTCATGTGGTTTGTGGCTCCAGAATCTAATATCAAAAATAAACAAGAAGGTGTTTTTGAGACATGAAATCCAAATGACAGTGGAAGCTTACCAGAATACACGACACTACAATTACTTGATGATTTTCCATACTATTGGTCATGAAGAAAAAAGAAGCAAACCACCAAATAATTATGTAAAGATACCAAAGTAAACAAGATTCAATGAAAAATTCAACCTAGAAAATGTAGGGACAGCGGATGGAACTGTGCAGACGGCTGCTGAAAATGTCCAGAGCTGTATCAACGGTTGTAGAAAGTTGTACGGATGGATGCCGACAAAGTATAAATAACGTTTAATTGGAAAAACTTGACAGCAAGGATTCCCCAGTCAAGATTTAAGGGTTCTGACAGCATAAAAATGCTCATCCAAATTTCTAAATAATTATTGGCAAAAGTAGAGTCCCTAAGATTAGGAGCTCTAGTGCCATGTGAAAAATAAGAATAATAAATTTTGTGAATGTGCTTGAGTGAATAAAGCAATCATCATCCATGATATTCATACACACTATATAATTAATTATATATTATGTTTACAAGGAGAAATAAATAATATTTCTACTCCCTAAGATTTAAATGCTCCTTTTAATGAGAAACATACAATGTATTTTTCTATTTCCACCAATATTAAAAGAAGGAAATTCTATAGGACATAATAGAAAAAATCAAACAATTGAATCATAATAGGTAAATCTAGATTTTGTTATCCGAACTCAGTTTAGATTTCAATCTCTGGACGAAAAATCTCTGGACGAAACCAAAGAAACAGAAACACAAACAGTCAAAACATAACATGTCATAATCTCTTAATTTGAAAAATTATAAATGAATTAATCACAAATTAATCTATTATACTTTTAGCTACATTCTAATGTATCATAAACAACTTATTAAAATAATGCATTCATCACAAACTAAAAAAAATGAAACATTTATTAAAAAATGAGACTTGAATACAATGCAATAAAAATAGTCTGAAATTTAAAAAATATGATGAAAATAAAGTTTTCTCACAAATTCTAATATGATATTCCTTTGACACATGATATTACATTAAATCCAAAATAAATATTGATTTGTTTACTTAAATCTAATGTAAGCACATTTATTATACTCCAAAATGTAATAAAGACTATAATTATAAACATTTGCTTCTTTTCCACTTCACACCTAACGACTGACTCTGTCAACACTCTCATCACATCACACATAGTTACACACACAGAGAGAGAAAGAAGAGAGAGAAGCGATGAACAAAAGGGTTCTGATTCGGATCCTACTGTTCCTCATCGTCTTCAACTCCTTCTATCTCTGTCTCTACTTCATCCACCACAACTCTTCAAATCCTTTCCCAAAAAAGCCACCTTTCAAACGACCCTTCATAGAGATACAACAAAAAACCCATCTCTCTAAACCATGGCCAATTCTACCCTCTTACTTACCATGGTCAAAAGCTTCGATTTTTGTTCCTCCACGCTCCTGTGAAGGCTTTTTCGGAAATGGGTTTACGCGCCGTCTTGAGGTTTTTTCCGGGGATGGTGGAGGTGGGTGGTTTAGGTGTTGGTACAGTGAGAGTTTGAGGAGTTCGGTTTGTGAAGGCGGGAGGGTGAGGATGGTGGTGGAGAAGATTGAAATGGCGAAGGGTGGGGAGAGTTTGGTTGATGTAATTGGGAGAAGCGAAGAGGCGGAGTTACCGGTGTTTCGAGACGGCGCGTTTGAGGTTGATGGGGGTGAAGGGTTTGGAGGTGAAGGGAAATTGATTGTTGATGGGGAGTTTCTGGATCGGTATGTTCCGGAAGGGGAGATTGTGAGACATACTATGAGGGATTTGATTAGCAAGATTCGGGTTGTTGGAAGGAAAGAATTTGCTTGTGATCAGGTGAGGTTTAAGAAGATTTGATGCATAATTGTTTGTTAATTTCGGTTTGATTTTGGTTGTTTGGTGTTTATAGTTTTTGAATAGGATTTTGAGTTTCATTAGAATATTCACTGTTACATTAAATGCTCCATCTTCAATAATTTAATCCCAAAACAAAAATTCTAGTTTAACTCACATAAGCCGATATTGTTAGGTTAGACGTTGTCTCCAGGGTTTGAAGCCTGATACTAACGGTCAGATAAACAGATATTGTTAGGTCATAAGCCGATATTGTTAGGTTAGACGTTGTCTCCAGGGTTTGAAGCCTGATACTAACGGTCAGATAAACAGATATTGTTAGGTTAGACGTTATCCCCAGATTCGAAGCCTGATACTAACGGTTATGTGTGTGAGTTTCTAGTGGTTACTACTACTTTGTTAAATTAATGCAAGTAGTTTATAGTTTAAAGTTGATCATTTATCATCTCAATTATATCTCACTTATCTTAATTGAAAGAAATAAAACATTAATTAAATATATATTTTTATGGCATTCTAAATTTACAGATTAATTAAAATATTAAAATGCTAATTTTATAAAAACTACAAATTCAGTCAGTTAGCTTATATATTATCAACCATCAGTTAGCTTATATATTATCAACCATCAGTTAGCTAATATTATATGTTAAATGCTACTTTTTGTCAAACAAAACTTTAGGCTCTTTTTAGTAATGTCTTATTTTGTACTTATAGTTTATAAGCTCATATGCTTTAAAAAGTTTTGTTTGGTAACCTTTATTTTTTCATGAGTTTATAGTTTATTTTTAGTGACTTATAACTTTTTCGGTAAACTAATTCAAGTAGCTTATAGTTTATTATTATTTTTTTGACAATTTTATCATGTTATCTTAATTTTAAAAAATTCAATATTAGTTAAAAATATATATATATATATATATATATATATATATATATATATATATATATATATATATATATATATATATATATATATATATATATATATATATATATTTTATCATTCTAAATTTTGTTAGTTAGTTCAAGCATTAATTTTACTAATAAACCCTAAACCCTATTACAAACTCAATCAATTAACTTATTCGCTATCAGCCATCAACTAACTTATAAGCTATTAGCTATAAGGTCGTCTACTATAAGTTAGCTTATCACCTATCTGCAACACAGTCTAAAATTTTCTCTTATGGGTTTTGATTTCTCCCAATTCTGCTTATGTTAGCTTTGCTATGCATAGGCGGTCCCAATCCTAGATAAAAGGAGAAGTTTGCGCAGGGACGGAGCTAGGTTCAGTTCTATGTGGGCTGATGCCCCCACTTGCTTTTATATCTTTTTATATGAATATTATTACTTACATGTACAAATACCATTTATTTAATCAAAGTTAGACATTTTATGTATTCTGGCAAAAGTGTAAAAGTGTAAGTTTCAGTTACCACTTGCCCATGCTAAATATCTTCTTTATTATATTAAGATAAAATTAAAAAGAGATTACCAATCTTTTTATAAAATTTAGAGCAATCAAGAAATATTTTTCATATTTATATATATTTTGGTATTAAAATTTCTTTGAAACTATCTAGAGCAATTGTTCATAGTTTTTTTTAACATATCATCAAGAATTTAATATGAAATATTTTACTCCTAATTATTGTCATATAACTACTTTTTCCAGCTTTTAAAATAATTTGTATTTAAATAATTCATATAATATTTATTTATTGTTTATTAACATAATTTTTAATTTATTAAATTTTATTCAATCTTATCATTAAAATCAACCTAAATAATTTTTATTTTTAAAGTTAAACATAATTTAAATATATATTGCCCCCACTAACAAAAACTTCTGGCTCCGTCCTTGAGTTTGCGTTAGTCAGTCGACAACCAATGTAAAACTTTGTAGAATCTTTATGATATAGATCAGACATGCAATAAAGTTATATTTGGAGAGTTTGACTTTTGACATAGAGTATTGACTATGAATGTAAGAGTTAAGAGGAGAGCAAAAAGAAGAAGTCACAAGTGGTAACATTTGAAGGGTGAAAAGAATGAATTTTCCATCACAAAGATCTTTGAGGGAGGTTTCTAGGGAGAAGTTAAATGAGAGGATGGAGACGAGTCTCAAAAGTGTATAGTTTACGCCTGAGCAGAAATAAGTTGGGGTAAATGAAATGTAAGTTGAGGAAAAAGAATAGTGTTTTTAACTTAGATGTGAACGTTAGATATCATATTGGACCATAGATTACGCGGTTTAAATATTTTGAATCCATAATACAGAACGATGGAGAAATAGAAGAAGACATAAACCATAAAATTCAAGATGGGTGGTTGAATAGGAAGAGAGCCTCAGGTGTCTTAAAGAGCTCTGAATACTCGATAACATTTTCGTTAAAATAACTATGGTTTAACTGCAAGATATAATTTACAGTAATATTGCTTTCTGTACAACTTCTGTTTATATGTGCCTTTGACATGAGGTTTTCTATTTGCAGTGGATTGAGGAACCGACACTTCTGGTGACACGCTTTGAATATGCAAATCTTTTTCACACTATTACAGACTGGTACAGTGCATATGTTTCTTCTAGAGTTACCGGCTTGCCTAATCGACCTCATTTGATCTTTGTCGATGGACACTGTACGGTATGCATGATCAGTTTTCTAAATCTGTTTCACCTGATTTCAACTTTCTCATGAATTTATTTGCTTAATTGAAATGCATGCAGCATCATTTATGCTTTTGGTTGTTAGGTTAGTTTTATGTTGCCTTTGCAGAATTTGAATTCTTTGTTAATTTATTAGTTACTTGCAATAAATTTCAGGCTCAACTTGAAGAGACATGGAAAGCGTTATTCTCGAGCGTCAGATACGCTAAAAACTTCAGCGGATCAGTTTGTTTTCGCCATGCTATTCTCTCGCCTTTGGGATACGAGACTGCGCTATTTAAAGGGCTAACGGAAGAAATATTTTGCGATGGAGCTTCAGCACAAGAGCTGCGACAAAAGCCTGATGATCTAAAAACCGCACGTCTTTCTGAGTTTGGAGAAATGATAAGAGCAGCATTTGAATTACCTTTAAACTTAAACCATAAACTACCAGTTTCTGGAGGACATAATGTCCTTTTTGTTCGTCGGGAAGATTATTTAGCTCATCCACGTCACGGTGGTAAAGTTGAATCAAGACTAACGAACGAGGCAGAGGTATTCGAATCTTTGAAGAGTTGGGCGTCTAATTACAAAGGATGTAAAATCAACCTCGTCAACGGATTGTTCGCGCACATGTCTATGAAAGAGCAGGTACGAGCTATTCAAGATGCATCGGTGATCATTGGTGCTCACGGTGCTGGTCTTACTCACATAGTATCTGCATTGCCTAAAACTGTGATTCTAGAGATCATTAGCAGCCAGTTCAGGCGTCCACATTTTGCGTACATTGCGCGGTGGAAAGGGTTGGAGTATCATGCAATTAACCTTGACGGGTCGTATGCAAATACCGAAACTGTAATCAATGCGCTGGTCAGCATAATGAAAAGCCTTCGATGTTGATTGTTTTGGATTTCGACTTGAAACCGACGATATCAGAGCTCGAGTAGTTGAATGGTCAACGATCTTTAACCTTCTTATAGCTAAAGCCGGATTAATTTGGTTAGTGAACTGATGAAATTGTTGGTAACTTGTTGAAAAAGAAATCATATCATGTCCATGTTCAACTGAAAATTGCAGAATTCAGTGTCATTGTGATATATGTAGCATATTGATGAGGGATGTTGAAGCTACATTTTGTATACAGATGAGGGGTCCAAATTTTATGTGTTGTAAATTGATTTTTTAAATGTAGAATTTGTAATTTTGTGTAATGTTTAGAGTTAGATAGATTACACCTTTTTTGTATTGATAATAGAAGTAGAAATTAGTTATAATAAATGCTAATTAAACAAAGTCCAAAGCCTATTTATCAATTAATTAGTATTTAATAATGGTGGACTATAAGGAAAGAAACCTGCAAAACACTCAACACTTTACAAAATAAAGTAGTTTAAGAAAGGGTTAGGTAAGGGAACATAATTATGGAAAATGGGTTTGAGGAATTTACATGACATTCCATAGTTCCAATCAGCCTCCCATATTTTAAAATATGTCAATTTGACTCTTTCATATAATTTTAAACATACAATTTTTGAAATAAATGATTTACATGAATTAGTTTAATTTAATAAATCAGGTAGTTTTTTTTTTATAGAAAATAAAGTACAAATTATAAATTTTTTTTTTGACGAAGCTATTTGAATTTAAATGATATTTATAGGAAATGTAATTTACCACATGTGTATAAACCGGATTTTTAGAAAATTCAATGGGTGTTTTCAAGGTTATCGGATATATTAATATCAAGAATATCGTTTTTCATAGCACCCATCAAAATTGAAAGATTATTATTTTTTTCTTTTCATTTAAGATGTTTAAATGGATGGTTGAGATTGCAAAATGTGAAGTTATTAAAATTAGTGTTGTGTTAAATTGATTGAATGCATTTTATGTTATAAATTTCTTTTATCACCCTAAAAATAGGTAACAATTGATTAAGGGTTGAGAGACTTATTAACTAACGGATTTTATAAATAAATATGGTTGAAAATAGTCTATCTGTCTCACAATGAGTGACTCATTTAGAATAAAATCATGTTTTAAAATGAATGGCTCATTTTAATTTTAATTTTCAATAAAAATTTTCCAATTCTTTCCTCTAAGTAGGGCTGGCAAAATGGGCCCCGCCCGTTGGGCATTCCCGTTTTGCCCGCACTTTTGTGCGGGGTAGACCAAGGTTTTGGGCCCTCATCCTCTAGTGTGATCGTCTTGCCCCGTCCCATTTTTTATGTGGGCTTTTGCGGGCATGTGCATTAACATAAATTTTATATTTTTAGGCTTAAAAAGTGTAGTGCCCGCGGGCTTAACTCAGTCCACCCTTACTTTTTTTGCGTGAAGGGTCAAGATTTTAGGCTCGCACCCTAAAAAATGACTGTCCCGCCCCATTTTCTTGCGGACTTTTGTGGAAAAGGCCTAAACGGGGCGGACATGCCCGTTTGCCACCCTTACCTCTAAATAATAAAAATTTCACCATTCCCAATACATGATAAGGATACTATAGTAAAAACAATATTAACTCTCTTACTTTTATACACTTTTCTTAATCTAAACTTGACATGTGACTCCATACACAAGAGTGAGGGGGGGGGGAGAGGGGTGAATTGTGGAAGTTTAAAAATTGTTGATTTTAAACAAAATCCATTTTCAAATTAGAGTTTAAAAACATTTTTTTAAAATGTTTGAATAATATGCTACGAAAATTCTAAGTAAAGAAAATAAGTGAGAATAAAAGAGATAAGGGAAGAAGAATAACACTAGAGAAATACAAGTTCAATCAATAAAACTTAATCATGTTCCTAAGAATTCATCTTGAGAGTATCCATTATGCCTCAAGAGCTTTTAGAAGGTTATGTCCACGAACCCCCTTATACAAGGAAAATAAGTTTCAAGATAACTTCCAAACAAACAACGAACATGGGTTGAAGCACTTAGTCTCAATCCAAACAACAAAAAATCTTGAAGCAATTAGTCTCCAAATGAAATAATGAACAAGTTTGAAGCGGTTAATCTTCACACCAAATCTTGAACCAAAATGGAGTATTCAGTTAGTTATCCTCTAATATGAACCAATGTTTTTATGCACTGACCAAGAACCGAACTGATATTTTTACCGGGCTGTTCACAAACCTAGTTAGTTTTTACACCAATCTGATCTCAAAATCAAGAGATATTTTACATCAAGAAGATCTAGAACCACTTGAGCTTTTAATCGGGATGAGCTCAAGAACTGTTGTAGAGATTTTCACTAGAGGATTTCCATGAACCAAAAGAGAGTTTTTTTAATGGTAGAGCTCACAGACCAAACAAACACTTACATTAATCCCCAAAATATAAACAAAAACTTTTTCAATGGTTTAGCTACCAACCAAAATGATAACTTCCTAAGGAAGAATTATTTACTCAAGAGAAAAATTCTACTCATGATAAATTTAAAATCATGCCTTCAACCTGAACAATATTCCTCACTAGACTCAAAAACACTCTCCGGTCACTATGATTAAAATATGTGAGAAAAGTATGAAAGATTTAGAGAGATTATTAGAGAAATGAAAAGTGAGGGTTATCACATTTTCTGGATGATTTAAAATGATAGTGAAGCTCTCTATTTATACATGGTGTAAATTTGGAAGCTATACATGAGTCAAATTAATGACGCAACCTATTAGGCAGTATAAATAATCGATTGTTGATGCCCAAACTAGAAGGTTTGGATATTGAGACATTGCCAATCTTTAATAAACTTTACATTCTGAAGCTTCAATTCTTGGCATCATTATCTTTGACTTTAGCATCAAACCATAACCTTGAATCTTCTTGATGAAGCTTGAGATATCTCCATGTTAATTTCCACCATCTTAGAGATTAAAAGTTAAAACCACCGTTTGTCAAAAAAAAAAAAAAAGAAGTTAAAACCACTGGTGATCATAAATGGACCCGAATTCAATTAATTCATTCAATTGAATCTAGTTGCATTTTATTTAATTATTAAGTGAATTATATGTTTTTAGTTGATGTTTTGGTAAATATGTGTGTGGTATGTGGCATGTGATTGGGTTGGTGAGAGTAGTAGAATTAATTGGAATTTTAATTAATTTTATAATGAGAAGAATAATTGAAATAGTATAACTATTAGAAAAATTAGAAATAATAATTAATTAAGAATATTTTGGTAGAATTTAGATTTAATATTAAAATGAATAGAAAATAAAGGTAGTAAAGGTAAGGTGAGAATTATGGAGATAAGTGAGGATAGGATAAGAATAACCCAAACGAGAGAAATAAGTTTTCTATTAAAACTAACAAGATACCCCTGATTTCGCACGTATAGATTTATTTAGTATGATATAGGTTTTATTTAAATATACGTATTAATTTGAAATGAGTTATTTAATTATAAAATTAATAATATAAATTCAATTTTGACATTTAAAAATAAAAATTCAAATAAAGATAAGTGTTAATTAGAATAAAATAGATATTTTGCTAATAGTGGTTCGTAAGAAAAATAGAAATTTGTGTCTCAGATAAAAATAATTGTTAATTAAAATAAAATAAGTATTTTGTTGATAGTGGCCCGTGAAAAAAATAAAAATTTTGACATTTTTGAAAATAAGAATTATGTATCTCAAATAAAGATGATTATTAAGTAAAATAAAATAGATATTTTGCTGATAGTGATTCATGAGAAAATATAAATTTTGATATTTGAAAATAAGTATTATTTGTCTCAAATAAACACAATTAATAGTTAAAATAAAATAGGTATTTTCTTACGGTGGTCCGTGAGAAAAATAAAATTTTTTACATTTTGAAAATAAGTATTATGTGTCTAAAATAAAGATAATTGTTAATTAAAATAAAATAGATATTTTGTTGATAGTGGCCCGTGAGAAAAATAGAAATTTTGATATTTGAAAATAAGAATTTTGTGTTTTAAATAAAGACAATTGTTAATTAAAATAAAATAGGTATTTTACTGATAGTGATCCATGAAAAAAATAGAAAATTTGACATTTGAAAATAATTTTATTTAATAATTTTGAATACATTTTTATATGCTTCTCTTCATTTTATTAACAAAGATTTTATTTATTTATTTATGCTTTAAAAAAATAAAAAGGAAGGAGAAAATAGAGAGAGAAAATTAAAAGTGAAAGTTAAAAAAATGTAGGAAAGAGAAATGTGAATGAAATAAGTAGAAAGAGAATTGTAGTTTAGGAGAGAGATTTATTTTTATTTTTATAGTAAATAACCTCATTCAATAGATAAAATAAAATAAAAGGAGTACAAGCTTAATGACAGACATTCACTCAGAGTATTTTCTATCCTCAACCTAACAACAACACTAATAACTAATTCTACTAAGGGTTGGACAAAAATAAACTTTGAGAGATTATAATCCACTAGAGTAATAACAAACCAATCTCTTAATCCTGGCAACCAAACAACAATCTTCCATAAAAGATAAAAGAGTTTAGAAACCACAATCTTTGAATCTATCCAGTTACGGATAATTTCTTTAGCTTTATCACACACAGTTCGATTATACTAGTTCTCTGACTTGAAAAACTCCACCATCTCTAAAAGAAGCCTTTGTTGGAAGGAAGAGAAAAACTGGTTGTTAGTCACCCTTAGATTTTTACTCCAAAATCTATTATCATCATCCAAATCTCTTTGGAGCAAAACATCAAACACATTGAAGGCACACTGAATATAGGCTAAACTAAAGCATAACACACACATAGATCCCAAAAGACAACAGCACAAGACAGAAACCACAAAACAAGAATTATATAAATGGAAAAGAGGAAGAAATCTTAAACCGTAGGTAAACTATGGTGACTTTGGTGGTGGCTCCGGTGGCGGCCGCTTCTGAAGGAAGATGGGTTTGACAGTGATTCAGAGTAGTGAGAGGGGGAAGCCGATAAAAAGGGTTAGCCGATGAGAGGGAGTGATACTCTCCATAGAGGAGAGGAGGGGACAACCATGAAGATGGATAAAAACCACCATGGAGGTGGGGAACAACCACCAAATCTTAGAGGGTTGGGGAACCAAAGCGCTATGTTGGAATGATAGTTTAGAAAAGAGAATTAAAGTGAGGTTATCATGCCAAGTGAGTCTTAAGATTGAAGAAGTTGAGTTATTAATTTGGCATTTAGGCATTTACCAAAATAGCCTTTTTGTAGTGTAAATTTACAAAATTAAAAGGACAAATTATGGACAGTGGTAGTATCTTTCAATAATAGTTATATAGTTGATTCATAGTTGAAGCGAGACGTGTGGGAAGTTGAGATTGAGCTTGGGAGAAAAAGAGGCAAAGGCATTAGGAAGGACAAGGTTGGAAAGGAGAAATCACCAAGGCTAAAGATTCAAGACTTGTTAGTGTTCTCTCCGTTTCTTTTTAAGTGTCATTTTTTTTACTTTTTACACGTACTAAGAAAACTAATTATTGTTGATACTTTTTAAACAATCAACTACCTAAAAAATAATAAAACATACCACCAAACACCAAAAATTACCCTTAATGAAAAATAAAATTGCACTAAATAAAGGGCATTTCGGTAACTTGCTAATTCAATGGAATTAATCAACCAATGATATTATCCCATTCATCCAAGTGGCACACATTTTTCAAATTATGGAGTGCTTTTGGCTTTACCCAATAGACAATGTTATATAACTTTTCTTTCACCCAATAGACAATGGTTTCCCTCCATGTTACCTTTTTCAAAAAAATTCAAAAACATTATGTCACTTCTCTCTCTCTTTTATAATTGCATTAAACGAAATTATATATCAATTAAAATTGAAAAGTATTCATTTAAGAAGTTTTCACGGACACTATCACCACAATAAGTTTTTTTTTTATTTTAATCAACAAAATATTATAAATATTTATAATTAGCATAAACTCAATATTTTCACGGGACACTATCACCACAATACCTTTTTTACTTAAAAAAATAAAATATTATAAATATTTATAGTCATAAATTCAAAATTTTCAATTCCTCATATTATTTGAATAAAATATGAGATGTTTTGAACAATTTATAGTCTAAATTGTATTATACAATTTTTAATTTATTACTTCATATTTTATAATAGCATTTAAATATATTATATACCAATTAAAATTGAAAACTTTTCATCTAAGAAGTTTTCACGGGACACTATCACCGCAATACGTTTTTTATTTTAATCAACAAAATATTATAAATATTTATAATTAGCATAAACTCACTATTTTCACTGGAAACTATCACCATAATACCTTTTTTACTTAAACAATAAAATGTTATAAATATTTATAATCATAAATTCAAGTTTTTCAATTCCTCCAATTATTTGAATAAAATATGAGATCTTTGGAACAATTTATAGTCTAATTTGTATTATACAGTAAAATTTATTATTTCATATTTTATAATTGCATTTAAATAAATTATATACAAATTAAAATTGAAAACTATTCATCTAAGAAGTTTTCACGGGACACTATCACCACAATATGTTTTTTTTATTTTAATCAACAAAATATTATAAATATTTATTTTTTTTTGACGGGGAAAAATTAACTCATTTCATTAATAATAATATTATGAATACATGTTGGAATATCATAGAAAATATGAAAACTAGCCATAGATGGAGCCACCCGTGCAAGAGCGTGAGCAACCTCATTTGCTTGTCTTCTAACGAACTTAACATGAGAGTTCCTAAAGAAAAGAGCCATCAACCGGTTACATTCTCCCGTGATAGCTCCAAGATCCGAGTCATTAGGTCTCGGAGTGATCACACTATCCACAACCCGCTTTGCATCTAATTCAAAATCCATATTGTCGTACCCCATATCATGGACCCAGTTAACAGCTTTCAGAAGGCCTAGAGCCTCGCCAATAACAACATCGGTGCAAGGAGAAAACCATTCAGTCCGAGCTACAATGAAATTACCCAATTCATCTCTAATACAGGCACCAAAACCAACCTTATTATGAGAAAAAGCGGCATCAATATTGCACTTAAATCTGCCCTCCTGCGGTTTTTCCCATCTGATAATAGCTGGCGGGGAATTAATAATTTCATTGTTGAGGCGATATTTCTGGGCCTCTTTCCAATCTGTCAACAACTGATTAGCCCGCTGACAAATAAGCGTCGGGGAGTCTTCCACCTGATTCCAAACCTGATTATTTCTCCCTTTCCAGATACTCCATAAGGTAACTGAGAAAATCGCTTTATGGTCTTGATTGGAAACCTGCAAAAAGGAGAAAATCACAGACGCAAATAACTCTCCAGTACTACTAATCCGCTGCAACAAAGGCCACAAACCCACTCTTTTCCAACATTCTATGCTTTTAGAACACAGGATGAAAAGGTGAAAACTATTCTCTTCGCCATCCCTACACGAAACACAATTAGAGGGGCAATTAACACCTTTATCCAACAGCCTCCTTCAAGTAGGCACACAGTCTCTACACAGACGCCACAGAAAATTCTTAACTCTGGGAGGGGCCTTGATGTTCCATAACAAATTCCAGCTCTCCTTAATTCTTAGGTGAGAGGTATCAATAGCATCATTAATACAATACCTATAAGCACTTTTAACCGAAAACTTGCCATTGGGTTCATGCTTCCAGAACAATTTATTATTATGCACCTCTGTAAAAAGAGGGGTGTTTTGAATCTTTTGAGCTGACTCTACTCCAACAAGCGCAATAATAAGACTTTGGTTCCAATCTTTACCATTATGAGATATCAAGTCCGAGACTTTAAGATTATCCACCACCCAGTTATTCGGCCAAGGATTACTTAACGAAGAACCATCAGCCAACCAATAATGATCCCAAACCGAAATATTCTCTCCTGACCCTATGCTCCATTTTAAACCTCCCTTAATCACAAACTTGGAGCTCCAGATGCTACGCCACACATAACTAGGATTATGACCAATATTAGAACTTAGATAATCACTATTCGGAAAATACCTGGCTTTGTAGAGCCGGGAAACCAGAGAATCTGTATTGGTCGTAAGTCTCCAAGCTTGCTTACTTAACATAGCGAGGTTGAAAGCATTCAAATTCTTGAAACCCATACCCCCATCAACTTTTGGCATAGATAATCGATCCCAGGAAAGCCAATGTATACCTTTGGCTCTATCTCTTTTATGACCCTACCAGAAGGAGTTCATCATCTTCTCGATCTCATCAATTAAGGAGGAGGGAATAAGGAACAGGCTCATAATATAAGTCGGAATAGATTGAAGAACAGATTTGATCATGGTTTCTCTCCCTGCTTGAGACAAACTTCTACTGCTCCAAGAATTAATTTTCCTCCAAATTCTGTCTTTGATGAATCTAAACGCTGATTTCCTACTTCTACCAATCATGGAAGGAATACCAAGATAATTACCGGTACCCAGAACCTGTTGAACCCCTAAACACGTAGCCAACTCTAGCCGAGTATCAGAGTTTACATTCCTACTACAGTAAAATTCAGATTTTTGGAAATTAATAGCTTGGCCTGATGCTTCCTCATAAGTAGTAAGAATGTCCTTCATAACATTAGTTTCTGCAGTATTAGCTCTGAAGAAGAGAAAACAATCATCGGCGAACAGAAGATGTGAAATAATAGGGGCATTTCTGCATATTTTAACACCATGGATATCACCTCTATTTTCTGCTTTCCTGATAAGAGCAGAAAGACCTTCCGCACAAAGAATAAATAAATACGGAGATAAAGGATCTCCTTGCCTCAACCCACGCCCGGGGACTATCGGCCCGATCATGTTGCCATTCATACTCATTGAATACTCCACTGTTCCAACGCAAAGCATGATCCACCCAACCCATTTTTGACAAAAACCCATAGTGAGAAGAATATCCTTCAAGTAATCCCAGTCGATTCTATCATAGGCTTTACTAATATCAAGCTTAAGAGCTATCTCTCCAACTCTACCTCTAGTTTTGGTCTTCATATGATGAATCACTTCAATAGCAGCCATAACATTATCCAGAATAGATCTTTCGGGTACAAAAGCTGACTGATTATTTGAGATGCACTTACCTAAGATCTTCTTGAGTCTATTAGCAAGAACTTTCGCTATAACTTTATAAAGGACATTGCACAAAGCAATCGGGCGCCAATCCTTCATAGAGGTTTGGGTTTCTCCTTTCGGAATGAGAGTGATGTTAGTTTTATTGAGACTTTGCGGAAAAGAGCCTGTTTCGAGCCAAACACACGCTGCTTGAAAAATATCAGTGCCACAAGTATCCCAAAAGTGATGATAAAATCCAGGATTAAAACCGTCGGGACCCGGACTCTTATCAGCTTGCATCGAGAAAATAGCATCTCTAAATTCGTTCAAAGAAAAACCAGCAGTAAGCATGTCATTGTCTTCTACTGAGATTAAAGTATCAATAGCTTGTAGAACTCGATCCCGAGAGCTTGGTTTTTTTTGGAATAAATCATTAAAATAAGCACTAGCCACTTGACACATCCCTTCAGTAGACTCAACAATAACTCCATTCTCATTGACAAGAGACTTTATAGCATTTACATTTTTTCTTACAGTAGCTGTGACATGAAAAAATCGAGTATTGAGATCACCGTCTTTGTACCAATGAGCTTTGGCTCTTTGCTTCCAAAAAAGATCATCCTTCACCAGCAGAGAAATTAATCGTTTCTTGAGAGCTCAATAATAATTAAGATTCCTTTCCGAAACGTGTTGCCGAACTCTATCTAACTTCTTGCAAATACTGTCAATTTCCTTTCTAACTTTGTGCCAATTTTTTTGACTCCATTTTATCATATCAGTACCACACACTTCCAACTTTTTAGTAATTTCTGCATACTCACAGTAGTTCCATTTGTCTCGCACAAACTCTGTAAAACCCGGTTCAGTGAGCCAAGCATTTTCAAACTTGAAGGTCCTGGCTGAACTATGCTGTACCGTGGGAATACACGATAGCAGAACCGGATAATGATCTGAGGAGGCAGCTGTCAAGCACTCTACTTTCGCACCAGGAAAAGAATTGCTCCACTCCGTATTCATCATTGCTCTGTCTAATTTTTCTTCCACTGCTCTGGGAGTTCCAAGACTTTTGAACCAAGTAAAACCATACCCTTCGAACGGGACATCAATCAGACCAACATCCTGAATCGCTTGTCGAAAACCTGAGATCATCCAATTCGGCCTTTCAATTCCACCTTTCTTCTCATTGGAGGATAAAAAATCGTTGAAGTCGCCGATGATACACCAAGGTAGGTTGGAACTGTCAGCTAGATTACGGATTAAATTCCATGAGTCCCTTCTACGAGAGCTCTCAGGGAAGCCGTAGAAACCAGTAAGTCTCCAATTGCCTAGAATGGGGTCTTCAACCATCATATCAATGTGGTTATTAGAGTAATTTTGAATAGAGCATTTTTTACGTTCATGCCAAAACACAGCCATACCACCGCTTCTACCAATACGATTAATCAAAAAGCAATAATCAAAACCCAAAGCATAGCGTAAACTTTCAACTTTATTAGAATAGCTTATTGTTTCAAACAAAAATAAAACATCCGGTTTATATCTTCGGATGAGGTATTTTAGATTCAGAACTACACTCGGGTTACCCAGACCCCGGCAGTTCCAGCTTAGTACAATCATTTGTCTTGGCAGGCCTGCTGAGCAGTACCCGCCAGAGTTACAGTGACGAAAGAATCAAAATTATGCTGAATGGATTTGTCAGTTCCAGCAGCACTCTTGTCCAGAATTGCGTCTTCAAGCATCATATCGATCACTACAGCAGATTCAGAGATATTTTGTTCATTCAGTTCAGCCATGGTTACTTCATCCTTGCGAAATCTCTTCTTAACAACATTCGTTTCATTATCTTGTGGACACACCAGTTCTGAAAGTGTGATGCCTTTTGAAAGAGGTTTTCGCCGGGCCTGATTTTTCATGGAGATTCTTGTTACGGGAATCTTGCTGTTGCTGATGAAAGATTGAGTCCCCTTAACCTTGTCCATGTCCGCCACATCGCTGCTAGCAGGTGAGGTCGTCAAAACATCTCGCTTTTGTGGACCAGCTTTCTTTGAATCTAACATTGCAGTAACATCTCCAAATTCCCATGAAGACTCAAAATCCTTGCAGTTCCCTTTCTTGTTTTCTTTTTGGATAGTTTCGGTCAACTCGGCAGCCTCGATGATGACCGAATATTGCACAGTACCGGAATTTTCTCCTTCAGCATAACCGTTGATGTGGGACTGCCCGCGAGTAGCATTGGACCCCTGGCCGTTTGTCAAAAGAAGTTGAGATGCTGATGCAGATTTGTTCAAATCACCCTGGTCTAGGAACATGCTGTTTTCAAAAATTTTGAAAGTTCCTCTTGTCAGCTCATTGGCCGCGTCACGATTTTTTATGTTCGGAGGGATAACAAAGCTGTTGTTAACCATTTGAACCTCAGGAGTAGTTGGACCTAACAAAGCAGACCCCTCAGTCGAATTACCCATGGCACTCACAAGCATTTTGTTTGCCAACGCCACTGCCAGTTCAGTTACGGTACTTTGAGTATTAGGAGTCACGGCTGCGGCAGAGCCATTTGCGAAAGCATTATTTCCAGCATCAGTAGGATAAAAAGCCCTCCAGTTGGTAGCTTCACCATTCAAGCCATCACATTTGAAAAAAACTAGCTTCTTGGATCTAGGATCTCTATCAATAGCAACTTTTCCATACAGCCTATGTTCGCTTGCTTCTCTATTCGAGATTTCCTCGTTCGGTCGAGTGTTGAGATTGTTGTCCTTATTACTTCGGGCTCCACCTGCAATGCTTCGACTATTACGTAACCACTTGTTTTCGCTTCCGTTGCCACCTATAGTACCAGATTCCGCCCTCAGAAAATTGCCCCACCCGTTAGGCACGTTGGATAAATTGGAGCCAAGCCTCATAGGACAGAATTTCTCTGAGTGGCCAATGATTCCGCAAAGGAAACAGAATGTGCCTAGCTTTTCGAACTTGAAAATTAGATGGACTGTGTCGCCTTTCATTCTGTCAAATGCCCAATTCTTTTTCAGAGGAGTTTGCACATTGACAGCTACCTTGATCCTCATATACTTTCTCCATACGGGATAGTTGTTGTAGGCATCATAGCTGACAAATTTTCCAATATGGTTTCCTATGAGAACACCGACATCCTCGGTCATGAATCCAAACGGAAGTTGATGGATTTGAACCCATAATTCCACCTCATTCAGGGAAACAGTCATAGGGTCTTCCCCAAACTGAATCTTGCGTGTCACCAGCATGAAATTATCATACAGCCAAGGGCCTCCCTCCAGAACTCTCTCCATGTCCCAACTATGGTAAAATTGGAACAAAAACCTGTTCTCGTCAATTTTTGTGATATCCATGCTTTGGCCAGGCTGCCACATCTTTGCTAGCATGTCTTTCAGCACATTGAAACGGATAGTTTTGTTTGTCAGGACAGAACCAACCAAGCATAGTTCCAGCAGGTCTTCTAAACTTTGCTCGTCATGACTGGCGTTGACACGCCCCTCACTGCCAACGGGAATTGCTGAGTTATCCATGAGAGGATTGTAGGTTGAAAACAAAAGAATAAGAGCAAAGAGTTTGCTGGTGTACAACAACATAAGTCGATGAGGATAAACCTGCTTCAAATGTCTATTTAAACTTAGAGTTATCAGACAGGGAGGAGACCAAGAATCTGAAAAGTAATTGCTATTGATAATTTCCTTTTGACAGTAAGTGTCATACCCCAATTTTTGACCCTAAGATCATACATCATTTGCATCTCAATCATTAATCAAGATCACAATCTTGAGATTTCATTTTTCGGTGTTATGTTCGCTTCGTCTTTGAGGGAAACTATCAAGCACCTAATTTTCTTTAATTTGTTTTATACTAACCAAAATCCAAAAATATGCATTTTGTTTCCCTTGTTTGTGTTTTGTAGGAAAAAGATCGAGCAAAAATCAAAAAGTGCAAGAAAGGGAATTTTTGAAATTTTCAATATGGAAATCGATTTACCCCTGTGGGAAATCGATTTCCTGTGCGCAAAATTCAAAAAAAATATAAGGAGGGAAGCTTGACATCATTTTGGCACCTTTTTATTTAATCATTTTATCAATTTTCCACCTCATCAAAATTAACTCATTCATTAAACCCACTTTAACCTCATTTTACCAATTTTACCATTTAATTGCCACTTTAATCACCAATTAAACACAAGTTAATCACCAAACACAAAAAGACCAATTTGCCACTACTCTTGCTCCAATTCTATAAATAGAGCCCTCTACTCTGTCATTTCTCAAGCTTTTGATAGCCAAAAAAGTTCTTGCAAATTCATTTCTCAAGCTTTTGATAGCCAAAAAAGTTCTTGCAAATTCATTTCTCAAGCTTGGAGAGCCAAAAAATTGCTTGCAAATTCATTTCTCACCCTTTCCAAAACCCTCACCCAAAGTTCATTTTCATAAGATTAGTAAGGTTCACATTGAATCTTGCTAATTTTGAACTAAGCCTCCTACATTTCACTCTTTTCTTTGATTGTTCATCTCCATACTTGAAGGATCTACACTTTGTGCTTGTTCTTGAAGCTACTTCAACACTTTAATTCAAGAATTGGTAAATTCCTCAATTCTAAGATGTAGATCTTTGTTGCTTGTGTTCAATGAATCTTTGATGCTATATTGGTGCTATTTGATGGTGATTTGATGGAAAATTCGTGCTCCAATGGATATGTGATCATAAGGTGTTTGTATGTTTGCTTAAGTCAAGTTTTATGCCTCCTAATGCTGATTTTTTGAATGCTGCGTGCAGGAAATCGATTTCCCTCTGTAGGAAATCGATTTCCACCTTATTTTTTTTCAAAATTTGAACTCTGCACTCAGGAAATCGATTTCCTACAGAGGTAAATCGATTTCCTGCTGGCAGAATGTGTTTTTTGCCTTTTTTATGCTTGTTTTGGCTTCCTACTTCCTCCACTTCATTAATATCATTGGATCTAGGATGTTGATAGGTTTGAAATGACCTAATCCATAATATTAGATGAATGATATTAATGATAGTGTGAGTTGATTATCTTTTGTGAATTTTATTCTTCTTCCTCCATTTCATTAATATCATTGGATCTAGGATGTTGATAGGTTTGAAAGAACCAAATCCATAATATTAGATGAATGATATTAATGATAGTGTGAGTTGATTATCTTTATGCATTTTATCTTCTCCTTCTCCTTTTTTTCTTTTGATCGATGAAAGTCTTAATACTTTGAGAATTCTTATGGATTCTTAGTAAAGACTAGATCGTTACCTATTTTCTTTTCGTGCGGTATTGCTTTCGGAAGGCGATCTACATATCGTTCTTCTCGCATGCATTAGCACATAAAGTTTTGACCGGCCTCGTTGTAGGGTGATTTCTACATAAATCACTTGGCGATCTGCTTAACATAGCGCAATATTTCATGTCCCGAATAAAAAGATCAAATATGGAAGAGAATTGTATGCGGTTGATTTAAGACTTGTGGAGGTTTTTATCGTGTAGTCGCTATGATTCTATCAAGCTTCTGATAAACCCCATTGAATTTAAATCCGAGTACATCATTCACTCACCATAGATCTTCCTACTAACTTTGATAACATACTTGACAAGTTTCAAGATGGTTATCTTTAACACTTAACAACTAACTTTAATTTCCGCACCTTTACTATACCGCTCTTTATATTACCGCTCTTTATATTTCTCGCTTTATCGCTTTACTTTATCATTTCATCATATTTACTTTCCGTCATTTTTTTCTTTGTCCACTTGGACATATGTTTATGTTTCCGTTATTTTTCTTTTGTCCACTTGGACCATACTTTATTTTTTCGCTAAAACACTAATAAATAACCAAAATCTAAAAAATACATAAGGCTCTCTTTGGACTATCGGTTACTATCCCTAGCGCTTTGGAGATTCGGACTTATGGACCTAGTACCTCTGGACTCATTCTATTACTATCCTGTGATTGTTCTGTCTGTCTGACATTGTTCTGTTGTATGTTTATGTGTGCAGGTATTTCCTTGAAAGCCCTTGATGGTTAATTCCAAGGCATTGATATAAGGATTTTACCCGAAAACAGCCGTTACTCTGCCCAATTTTCGTCAGAATCTTGATGTGCTTAATGAAAAATGGTGCTAAGACAATAAGTTCATCTGGATCCCCAAGTGTTAATGTGTTGGTATTGATAAATCCAAAGGATGGGAAAACTACCTTGGCTCTTAATGTCGAGTGTTGGCTTCTTATTTGGTTAGGCCGTTTCTTTCCTTAGCTTTTATTTTATGCACTAGGTTAGCCTCTTCATCTCCTCCCATTCTTAAATTTTCAAAATCTTCTCCCTTTTTCCAAAATATTCTTATGTTTGCAATCTTTTCAAAACCTTTTTTCTTAAAAATATCTTTCGCCCCTAGTGGCTTTTCTTCAAAAGTTTAGACACCGTTAATTGTCGAAACGAGTGGTTATACCCCACGATTTTGAAATTGATTGATAATAACGAGATCTTTTCCGTGTGATAGAGCTAGTGGCATACTCGTTGATTTTATCCGAGTTGGCGCCCTTCTTTCATTTGCGATGCAAAGAACTTGTTTGTTCTCATGCTCAAGATCAATGGCTGAGTATTTCTCTCTAACGACAACAAAGTGTTTATTCGTTTTAAAAACGTTTTTCCCAAAAGCGGAACTACATTAGCTCTGACTTCTCCATTGCACCGAGGAGGTATGTAGGCCCAAAGCTTAACGCTTTGCCGAGCTTATTTTAAAAATAAAACAAACCCTTTTTAGCACACATAACACATATTTTCAAAAAGGTTCCCGTGGAGTACCACGGATATGAGGGGTGCTTTAAACCTTCCCCTCATATAATCAACACCCGAACCTGAGTTCTCTTTCTTGTTTTAAAAACAAAACTTTGGGTTTTACGTTCTTTTCCCTTTTCCTTTAAAAAAATAAAGCGCGGTGGCGATTTCAAAACGGAATATTGATTCGAGTCAATCCCATGGCTTCGATGTCAGATTTTCCCCGCTACAGAAAAATGGCGACTTCACTGGGGATCCAGTTTTAAGTGTGTTAAGCCTATTTTTGTTTATCTGTGTGTTTTTATCTGTATATATTGTTGTGTGCTTTGTTTGTTTATTTTCTTTTTTTTCTGTTTGGTGCTCGATGGTTCCTCTGTGATGAGATAAAGTTCTAACCCGGACTTTTGCGAGTAACTTGAGATAGGAGGTGGTAAGACCAATAGTCGCATGTCAGGAGCAATCCTTAGCATGAGCGTCATATGGTGGAACCCCAATCAGTGGAGGCCTCATGGAAGGTAGTAGAGGTTGTTACGAATCATCGTGATAACGCTATTACTTTCAATAGTGAGTGTCCGTAGAAGCTGAATGGCCTAGAACCCTTTTAACCCATCTAAGCCTTTTTAGGATGTAGTGCAGAAACAAGATCAAGTACCAATTTGAGCTTGTTGTCATGCGATACTACGCTCAGACGAGGTCTTTTTAGGCATATTATTGGCGCCCATGAGCAATTGTGCGTGCCGGTAGTATCCGATAGAAGATTGAAAACTCTGGGTACCTTTGTAGAACCCGTTCGGCAGGTACAAAATTCCCTAGTTCATACCTTTGTGGGTGGTTCTTAACTTTGACTCCATGCTCGTGACGTCGAACATTTGAACCCTGTTTGTGCGACCATGTGTGATCTTGATTGTGATTGATGCATAAACCATGCATCCATGCATTCATTTGATTTCCAAGGAACTCATAGGTCTTTCTTTGTAAACATCATAAGTTTCATCAAACTCAATGGATCTTGGGTGTCGATAGGGTGAAAACCTTAATCCACCAAAATGGATGATTGATCTTGATGATAACTTGATCAAAGCTTTGATCCAATATAGGATTTACCTCCTTCATGTTTTGATGTTTACAAAGTAATAACTTGAATTCTTTGAAAATCAAATAAAACAAAAAAAAACAGCAATTGCATCATTTGCATACATACATCCAGGTTGTCCAGAAAACTTATCCTTGTCTGTCTCCATCTTCAGAGTTGTTGTCTACCGTCAAGCTGATTCCTCGACACATTGAACTAGAAGCATGTATCTGAAGAGTATGGAAGAACTTCAACAAGACCAAGAGTTGGTAAGATCAAAGATGCTATCTTTCAGGGATATGGGTCCTAATGTCGTCACTAATCCTTTTCCAGATCAAAGTGGCTGAAGACAAGTCAAAGCCCAATTTTCCTAAAGCTAAGTGTTTCAGACAAGATAGCTCATCTTTGTTGCTGATTAGTCACTAGGCCTTGTTTCTGTACTGTTCGTATTTCCTTTATTGTGCTATTTACTTTTAGACTTTGTTTGTTTCTGAATGGTAATTTTAATGAAACGAGCATTGCATATTTTGAATTCATTTTCATCTACACTGTTTATGTTCATGCTTTCTTTTACAAAACTTTTTCTTCCATTTTCTTTCTCTATCAAATTTGTGTTTTATGCAAAGATTGGAGGGAGGATGATGACAACGAAATACCCAAGTTGTTGAATTGTATGCTTTCAGATAAAACTTTGTTGATGATGTACAGGCATTGTTTCAATTCCCAAACACTGGAGAAATAAGGAAGTTAATCCCTTGTCAACCCTTCTGAGCCTTCGAAGTTGAAGTTTCTTTCTGTATGAAAAAACCCACATTTTTAACCTGGGGCAGGGTAGTTCTCAGTTAATTTGGCTGTGCATTCTATTTTAAGAGAATCATTCAGTACACCTTTCAACAAGTGCTTCAATCGCAAGCTTTCCTCCGCATACATCAAAGAAATGTTGGAGATGTCAATTAAAAGCCAATGATGGTTAATCTTAATCATTAAGCAAGGCAGTCACTATCTTTCAAAAAAAATGTATCAAAAAATGTATACAAAGAAAAGCCTGCTAAGTCAAAACCAAAAATGATGACTTAGGCAAAAATTAGGGCATCCCGCTGACTGTAAGTTCAAAAATAGACAGTTCAGGCAAAAATTAGGGATATCAAAAGAAAAGATGAAAAAAGAGAAGTCAATAAATTCCTGAACAACACAATGTTGTGACTACCAAAAGGAAGAAGTGACTGCCATCTCAAAAGTTCTCATTATCAAAGGTGCAAATCCAAAAGTCTCTTGGAACCTGAATGCATAAGTTGAACTAATTGAGTTTAGGACTGGAGATCATCACGAAAGGGGTGGGTACAATCAAATTTTGAGCCTTATATCCTTTGTTTCTTAAACCGTGAACCTAGCCACGTTACAACCTTTAAAAGACCTAATTGAAGCAAGGTTTGTTTGAAAGCATACTACAACAAGGTTGCGTAAGCTGACTCCCGTGAGATTTGCCAATCTTTTGTTTTGATACCATATCTTTGCTTTATCTTTCACTTTGAATGTCATAACCTCTATGTTTTGACCAGTGATTCCATTTGCTTTACATCAATAACATCTTTCCAAAAATGATTTTGATTTCAAAAATATTCTTTGAGCATTGCATTAAAATTACCATTCTTGAATGAACATTTTATCTGCAAGTAAGCACTCACCTTTCAGGAAGTTCAAACAGTCGAGAAACTTGATTCGTGATCCTATCAGGGGCACGTTACTTCAAGATCCTGTTGTTCAGATGTTCATTCAAGATTTGTTGATCAGAATATCATTTCAATACTTATACTGGGGCAAGCCATCCCAACAAACATTTTAAGAATTGAAGCCATGATCAGTTCATCCCCAATACATTTCAGCTGAAGCCATGATCAGTTAACTTACAACAATTGGTCAATCAGGGGCAATCTTCTTCAGCAATCCCCAAGCAGTTCATCAGTCCTCCTCAAAGGATCATCATTTTGATACAGTTACCGGTGTAATAGAAGTGTGTTTAAGCATCTTCTTCCCAAGCAGAATTGGCAGAGCTCCCGTGTTGAGGAATCGAGTTCCTATCGTGCCTCACAAAAGAGTCTCCCTCAGTTGTAACAAACAATTGCATTGCATTGATCATATATCATGCATAGAAAAATTAAACATCATGCATTGAAACAAATTTCATACTCATTTGCATTTTTCGAGGTTCTGTTGCTATCAGCATTTTCACCTTGAGATCAAAGTCCAATTTACTTGGCACCTATCCAAAACAGATACTTGTTTGTCTTGTCCGTCTAGTGTTGTTCCTAGATGTATCTTTCCTTCTTTTAGTGTCATTCCTGAAAGATTTACACCATGCTTTATCTTGGCTCCCTTCAATCATGTCTTATCTTGATTGTCTTTGATCATGCTTTATCCTGATCACTTACACCATGTTTTATCTTGTTTCCCTTCAATCATGTTTTATCTTGATTGTCTCTAATCATGCTTTATCCTGATCACTTTCGACCATGTTTTATCTTGGTTACCTAATCATGTTTTACCTTGATTGTCATTTGGCATTTTTCAATCATGTTTTACCTTGATTGTCATTTGATGTTATCCAATCATGTTTTACCTTGATTATCCCTTAATGACATCCAATCATGTTTTACCCTGATGGACCTGTGATGATTATCTAATCATGTTTTACCTTGATGGACCTATGATGATTATCCAATCATGTTTTACCTTGATTGTCCTTTGACGATATCCAATCACGTTTTACCTTGATTGTCATTTAATGTTGTCCAATCACGTTTTACCTTGATATTCATTTGATGTAGCCACATTCATGTAGGCCTCGGATATTCTCTTCTCGAAGTTCAATCATGTTTTATCTTGAAAGCTTCTGTCGAGAGTTTCTTTCTTTTGTGAAGTCCGATTCTATTCCTAGATGACATATACCTTTTCCCCCAGTGGAATCCTTTCTTATCTCCCCAGTGGTGTTATACTCCTCTCTATTCCATAATCATACTTGATGCATCCATTAGCATCACATCATACCTTAGGTTCAAAAATTGTGTGTTTTGTATTTAAGTCTCTTCAATTACGTCGAGCTGAGGATTTTAACCCTCACATCTCCGGATAGAAGAAACTTAAATAGGGGCATCTGTCATACCCCAATTTTTGACCCTAAGATCATACATCATTTGCATCTCAATCATTAATCAAGATCACAATCTTGAGATTTCATTTTTCGGTGTTATGTTCGCTTCGTCTTTGAGGGAAACTATCAAGCACCTAATTTTCTTTAATTTGTTTTATACTAACCAAAATCCAAAAATATGCATTTTGTTTCCCTTGTTTGTGTTTTGTAGGAAAAAGATCGAGCAAAAATCAAAAAGTGCAAGAAAGGGAATTTTTGAAATTTTCAATATGGAAATCGATTTACCCCTGTGGGAAATCGATTTCCTGTGCGCAAAATTCAAAAAAAATATAAGGAGGGAAGCTTGACATCATTTTGGCACCTTTTTATTTAATCATTTTATCAATTTTCCACCTCATCAAAATTAACTCATTCATTAAACCCACTTTAACCTCATTTTACCAATTTTACCATTTAATTGCCACTTTAATCACCAATTAAACACAAGTTAATCACCAAACACAAAAAGACCAATTTGCCACTACTCTTGCTCCAATTCTATAAATAGAGCCCTCTACTCTCTCATTTCTCAAGCTTTTGATAGCCAAAAAAGTTCTTGCAAATTCATTTCTCAAGCTTTTGATAGCCAAAAAAGTTCTTGCAAATTCATTTCTCAAGCTTGGAGAGCCAAAAAATTGCTTGCAAATTCATTTCTCACCCTTTCCAAAACCCTCACCCAAAGTTCATTTTCATAAGATTAGTAAGGTTCACATTGAATCTTGCTAATTTTGAACTAAGCCTCCTACATTTCACTCTTTTCTTTGATTGTTCATCTCCATACTTGAAGGATCTACACTTTGTGCTTGTTCTTGAAGCTACTTCAACACTTTAATTCAAGAATTGGTAAATTCCTCAATTCTAAGATGTAGATCTTTGTTGCTTGTGTTCAATGCATCTTTGATGCTATATTGGTGCTATTTGATGGTGATTTGATGGAAAATTCGTGCTCCAATGGATATGTGATCATAAGGTGTTTGTATGTTTGCTTAAGTCAAGTTTTATGCCTCCTAATGCTGATTTTTTGAATGCTGCGTGCAGGAAATCGATTTCCCTCTGTAGGAAATCGATTTCCACCTTATTTTTTTTCAAAATTTGAACTCTGCACTCAGGAAATCGATTTCCTACAGAGGTAAATCGATTTCCTGCTGGCAGAATGTGTTTTTTTGCCTTTTTTATGCTTGTTTTGGCTTCCTACTTCCTCCACTTCATTAATATCATTGGATCTAGGATGTTGATAGGTTTGAAATGACCTAATCCATAATATTAGATGAATGATATTAATGATAGTGTGAGTTGATTATCTTTTGTGAATTTTATTCTTCTTCCTCCATTTCATTAATATCATTGGATCTAGGATGTTGATAGGTTTGAAAGAACCAAATCCATAATATTAGATGAATCATATTAATGATAGTGCGAGTTGATTATCTTTATGCATTTTATCTTCTCCTTCTCCTTTTTTTCTTTTGATCGATGAAAGTCTTAATACTTTGAGAAGTCTTATGGATTCTTAGTAAAGACTAGATCGTTACCTATTTTCTTTTCGTGCGGTATTGCTTTCGGAAGGCGATCTACATATCGTTCTTCTCGCATGCATTAGCACATAAAGTTTTGACCGGCCTCGTTGTAGGGTGATTTCTACATAAATCACTTGGCGATCTGCTTAACATAGCGCAATATTTCATGTCCCGAATAAAAAGATCAAATATGGAAGAGAATTGTATGCGGTTGATTTAAGACTTGTGGAGGTTTTTATCGTGTAGTCGCTATGATTCTATCAAGCTTCTGATAAACCCCATTGAATTTAAATCCGAGTACATCATTCACTCACCATAGATCTTCCTACTAACTTTGATAACATACTTGACAAGTTTCAAGATGGTTATCTTTAACACTTAACAACTAACTTTAATTTCCGCACCTTTACTATACCGCTCTTTATATTACCGCTCTTTATATTTCTCGCTTTATCGCTTTACTTTATCATTTCATCATATTTACTTTCCGTCATTTTTTTCTTTGTCCACTTGGACATATGTTTATGTTTCCGTTATTTTTCTTTTGTCCACTTGGACCATACTTTATTTTTTCGCTAAAACACTAATAAATAACCAAAATCTAAAAAATACATAAGGCTCTCTTTGGACTATCGGTTACTATCCCTAGCGCTTTGGAGATTCGGACTTATGGACCTAGTACCTCTGGACTCATTCTATTACTATCCTGTGATTGTTCTGTCTGTCTGGCATTGTTCTGTTGTATGTTTATGTGTGCAGGTATTTCCTTGAAAGCCCTTGATGGTTAATTCCAAGGCATTGATATAAGGATTTTACCCGAAAACAGCCGTTACTCTGCCCAATTTTCGTCAGAATCTTGATGTGCTTAATGAAAAATGGTGCTAAGACAATAAGTTCATCTGGATCCCCAAGTGTTAATGTGTTGGTATTGATAAATCCAAAGGATGGGAAAACTACCTTGGCTCTTAATGTCGAGTGTTGGCTTCTTATTTGGTTAGGCCGTTTCTTTCCTTAGCTTTTATTTTATGCACTAGGTTAGCCTCTTCATCTCCTCCCATTCTTAAATTTTCAAAATCTTCTCCCTTTTTCCAAAATATTCTTATGTTTGCAATCTTTTCAAAACCTTTTTTCTTAAAAATATCTTTCGCCCCTAGTGGCTTTTCTTCAAAAGTTTAGACACCGTTAATTGTCGAAACGAGTGGTTATACCCCACGATTTTGAAATTGATTGATAATAACGAGATCTTTTCCGTGTGATAGAGCTAGTGGCATACTCGTTGATTTTATCCGAGTTGGCGCCCTTCTTTCATTTGCGATGCAAAGAACTTGTTTGTTCTCATGCTCAAGATCAATGGCTGAGTATTTCTCTCTAACGACAACAAAGTGTTTATTCGTTTTAAAAACGTTTTTCCCAAAAGCGGAACTACATTAGCTCTGACTTCTCCATTGCACCGAGGAGGTATGTAGGCCCAAAGCTTAACGCTTTGCCGAGCTTATTTTAAAAATAAAACAAACCCTTTTTAGCACACACAACACATATTTTCAAAAAGGTTCCCGTGGAGTTCCACGGATATGAGGGGTGCTTTAAACCTTCCCCTCATATAATCAACACCCGAACCTGAGTTCTCTTTCTTGTTTTAAAAACAAAACTTTGGGTTTTACGTTCTTTTCCCTTTTCCTTTAAAAAAATAAAGCGCGGTGGCGATTTCAAAACGGAATATTGATTCGAGTCAATCCCATGGCTTCGATGTCAGATTTTCCCCGCTACAGAAAAATGGCGACTTCACTGGGGATCCAGTTTTAAGTGTGTTAAGCCTATTTTTGTTTATCTGTGTGTTTTTATCTGTATATATTGTTGTGTGCTTTGTTTGTTTATTTTCTTTTTTTTCTTTTTGGTGCTCGATGGTTCCTCTGTGATGAGATAAAGTTCTAACCCGGACTTTTGCGAGTAACTTGAGATAGGAGGTGGTAAGACCAATAGTCGCATGTCAGGAGCAATCCTTAGCATGAGCGTCATATGGTGGAACCCCAATCAGTGGAGGCCTCATGGAAGGTAGTAGAGGTTGTTACGAATCATCGTGATAACGCTATTACTTTCAATAGTGAGTGTCCGTAGAAGCTGAATGGCCTAGAACCCTTTTAACCCATCTAAGCCTTTTTAGGATGTAGTGCAGAAACAAGATCAAGTACCAATTTGAGCTTGTTGTCATGCGATACTACGCTCATACGAGGTCTTTTTAGGCATATTATTGGCGCCCATGAGCAATTGTGCGTGCCGGTAGTATCCGATAGAAGATTGAAAACTCTGGGTACCTTTGTAGAACCCGTTCGGCAGGTACAAAATTCCCTAGTTCATACCTTTGTGGGTGGTTCTTAACTTTGACCCCATGCTCGTGACGTCGAACCTTTGAACCCTGTTTGTGCGACCATGTGTGATCTTGATTGTGATTGATGCATAAACCATGCATCCATGCATTCATTTGATTTCCAAGGAACTCATAGGTCTTTCTTTGTAAACATCATAAGTTTCATCAAACTCAATGGATCTTGGGTGTCGATAGGGTGAAAACCTTAATCCACCAAAATGGATGATTGATCTTGATGATAACTTGATCAAAGCTTTGATCCAATATAGGATTTACCTCCTTCATGTTTTGATGTTTACAAAGTAATAACTTGAATTCTTTGAAAATCAAATAAAACAAAAAAAAAACAGCAATTGCATCATTTGCATACATACATCCAGGTTGTCCAGAAAACTTATCCTTGTCTGTCTCCATCTTCAGAGTTGTTGTCTACCGTCAAGCTGATTCCTCGACACATTGAACTAGAAGCATGTATCTGAAGAGTATGGAAGAACTTCAACAAGACCAAGAGTTGGTAAGATCAAAGATGCTATCTTTCAGGGATATGGGTCCTAATGTCGTCACTAATCCTTTTCCAGATCAAAGTGGCTGAAGACAAGTCAAAGCCCAATTTTCCTAAAGCTAAGTGTTTCAGACAAGATAGCTCATCTTTGTTGCTGATTAGTCACTAGGCCTTGTTTCTGTACTGTTCGTATTTCCTTTATTGTGCTATTTACTTTTAGACTTTGTTTGTTTCTGAATGGTAATTTTAATGAAACGAGCATTGCATATTTTGAATTCATTTTCATCTACACTGTTTATGTTCATGCTTTCTTTTACAAAACTTTTTCTTCCATTTTCTTTCTCTATCAAATTTGTGTTTTATGCAAAGATTGGAGGGAGGATGATGACAACGAAATACCCAAGTTGTTGAATTGTATGCTTTCAGATAAAACTTTGTTGATGATGTACAGGCATTGTTTCAATTCCCAAACACTGGAGAAATAAGGAAGTTAATCCCTTGTCAACCCCTCTGAGCCTTCGAAGTTGGAGTTTCTTTCTGTATGAAAAAACCCACATTTTTAACCTGGGGCAGGGTAGTTCTCAGTTAATTTGGCTGTGCATTCTATTTTAAGAGAATCATTCAGTACACCTTTCAACAAGTGCTTCAATCGCAAGCTTTCCTCCGCATACATCAAAGAAATGTTGGAGATGTCAATTAAAAGCCAATGATGGTTCATCTTAATCATTAAGCAAGGCAGTCACTATCTTTCAAAAAAAATGTATCAAAAAATGTATACAAAGAAAAGCCTGCTAAGTCAAAACCAAAAATGATGACTTAGGCAAAAATTAGGGCATCCCGCTGACTGTAAGTTCAAAAATAGACAGTTCAGGCAAAAATTAGGGATATCAAAAGAAAAGATGAAAAAAGAGAAGTCAATAAATTCCTGAACAACACAATGTTGTGACTACCAAAAGGAAGAAGTGACTGCCATCTCAAAAGTTCTCATTATCAAAGGTGCAAATCCAAAAGTCTCTTGGAACCTGAATGCATAAGTTGAACTAATTGAGTTTAGGACTGGAGATCATCACGAAAGGGGTGGGTACAATCAAATTTTGAGCCTTATATCCTTTGTTTCTTAAACCGTGAACCTAGCCACGTTACAACCTTTAAAAGACCTAATTGAAGCAAGGTTTGTTTGAAAGCATACTACAACAAGGTTGCGTAAGCTGACTCCCGTGAGATTTGCCAATCTTTTGTTTTGATACCATATATTTGCTTTATCTTTCACTTTGAATGTCATAACCTCTATGTTTTGACCAGTGATTCCATTTGCTTTACATCAATAACATCTTTCCAAAAATGATTTTGATTTCAAAAATATTCTTTGAGCATTGCATTAAAATTACCATTCTTGAATGAACATTTTATCTGCAAGTAAGCACTCACCTTTCAGGAAGTTCAAACAGTCGAGAAACTTGATTCGTGATCCTATCAGGGGCACGTTACTTCAAGATCCTGTTGTTCAGATGTTCATTCAAGATTTGTTGATCAGAATATCATTTCAATACTTATACTGGGGCAAGCCATCCCAACAAACATTTTAATAATTGAAGCCATGATCAGTTCATCCCCAATACATTTCAGCTGAAGCCATGATCAGTTAACTTACAACAATTGGTCAATCAGGGGCAATCTTCTTCAGCAATCCCCAAGCAGTTCATCAGTCCTCCTCAAAGGATCATCATTTTGATACAGTTACCGGTGTAATAGAAGTGTGTTTAAGCATCTTCTTCCCAAGCAGAATTGGCAGAGCTCCCGTGTTGAGGAATCGAGTTCCTATCGTGCCTCACAAAAGAGTCTCCCTCAGTTGTAACAAACAATTGCATTGCATTGATCATATATCATGCATAGAAAAATTAAACATCATGCATTGAAACAAATTTCATACTCATTTGCATTTTTCGAGGTTCTGTTGCTATCAGCATTTTCACCTTGAGATCAAAGTCCAATTTACTTGGCACCTATCCAAAACAGATACTTGTTTGTCTTGTCCGTCTAGTGTTGTTCCTAGATGTATCTTTCCTTCTTTTAGTGTCATTCCTGAAAGATTTACACCATGCTTTATCTTGGCTCCCTTCAATCATGTCTTATCTTGATTGTCTTTGATCATGCTTTATCCTGATCACTTACACCATGTTTTATCTTGTTTCCCTTCAATCATGTTTTATCTTGATTGTCTCTAATCATGCTTTATCCTGATCACTTTCGACCATGTTTTATCTTGGTTACCTAATCATGTTTTACCTTGATTGTCATTTGGCATTTTTCAATCATGTTTTACCTTGATTGTCATTTGATGTTATCCAATCATGTTTTACCTTGATTATCCCTTAATGACATCCAATCATGTTTTACCCTGATGGACCTGTGATGATTATCTAATCATGTTTTACCTTGATGGACCTATGATGATTATCCAATCATGTTTTACCTTGATTGTCCTTTGACGATATCCAATCACGTTTTACCTTGATTGTCATTTAATGTTGTCCAATCACGTTTTACCTTGATATTCATTTGATGTAGCCACATTCATGTAGGCCTCGGATATTCTCTTCTCGAAGTTCAATCATGTTTTATCTTGAAAGCTTCTGTCGAGAGTTTCTTTCTTTTGTGAAGTCCGATTCTATTCCTAGATGACATATACCTTTTCCCCCAGTGGAATCCTTTCTTATCTCCCCAGTGGTGTTATACTCCTCTCTATTCCATAATCATACTTGATGCATCCATTAGCATCACATCATACCTTAGGTTCAAAAATTGTGTGTTTTGTATTTAAGTCTCTTCAATTACGTCGAGCTGAGGATTTTAACCCTCACATCTCCGGATAGAAGAAACTTAAATAGGGGCATCTGTCATACCCCAATTTTTGACCCTAAGATCATACATCATTTGCATCTCAATCATTAATCAAGATCACAATCTTGAGATTTCATTTTTCGGTGTTATGTTCGCTTCGTCTTTGAGGGAAACTATCAAACACCTAATTTTCTTTAATTTGTTTTATACTAACCAAAATCCAAAAATATGCATTTTGTTTCCCTTGTTTGTGTTTTGTAGGAAAAAGATCGAGCCAAAAATCAAAAAGTGCAAGAAAGGGAATTTTTGAAATTTTCAATATGGAAATCGATTTACCCCTGTGGGAAATCGATTGCCACTACTCTTGCTCCAATTCTATAAATAGAGCCCTCTACTCTCTCATTTCTCAAGCTTTTGATAGCCAAAAAAGTTCTTGCAAATTCATTTCTCAAGCTTTTGATAGCCAAAAAAGTTCTTGCAAATTCATTTCTCAAGCTTGGAGAGCCAAAAAATTGCTTGCAAATTCATTTCTCACCCTTTCCAAAACCCTCACCCAAAGTTCATTTTCATAAGATTAGTAAGGTTCACATTGAATCTTGCTAATTTTGAACTAAGCCTCCTACATTTCACTCTTTTCTTTGATTGTTCATCTCCATACTTGAAGGATCTACACTTTGTGCTTGTTCTTGAAGCTACTTCAACACTTTAATTCAAGAATTGGTAAATTCCTCAATTCTAAGATGTAGATCTTTGTTGCTTGTGTTCAATGCATCTTTGATGCTATATTGGTGCTATTTGATGGTGATTTGATGGAAAATTCGTGCTCCAATGGATATGTGATCATAAGGTGTTTGTATGTTTGCTTAAGTCAAGTTTTATGCCTCCTAATGCTGATTTTTTGAATGCTGCGTGCAGGAAATCGATTTCCCTCTGTAGGAAATCGATTTCCACCTTATTTTTTTCAAAATTTGAACTCTGCACTCAGGAAATCGATTTCCTACAGAGGTAAATCGATTTCCTGCTGGCAGAATGTGTTTTTTGCCTTTTTTATGCTTGTTTTGGCTTCCTACTTCCTCCACTTCATTAATATCATTGGATCTAGGATGTTAATAGGTTTGAAATGACCTAATCCATAATATTAGATGAATGATATTAATGATAGTGTGAGTTGATTATCTTTTGTGAATTTTATTCTTCTTCCTCCATTTCATTAATATCATTGGATCTAGGATGTTGATAGGTTTGAAAGAACCAAATCCATAATATTAGATGAATGATATTAATGATAGTGTGAGTTGATTATCTTTATGCATTTTATCTTCTCCTTCTCCTTTTTTTCTTTTGATCGATGAAAGTCTTAATACTTTGAGAATTCTTATGGATTCTTAGTAAAGACTAGATCGTTACCTATTTTCTTTTCGTGCGGTATTGCTTTCGGAAGGCGATCTACATATCGTTCTTCTCGCATGCATTAGCACATAAAGTTTTGACCGGCCTCGTTGTAGGGTGATTTCTACATAAATCACTTGGCGATCTGCTTAACATAGCGCAATATTTCATGTCCCGAATAAAAAGATCAAATATGGAAGAGAATTGTATGCGGTTGATTTAAGACTTGTGGAGGTTTTTATCGTGTAGTCGCTATGATTCTATCAAGCTTCTGATAAACCCCATTGAATTTAAATCCGAGTACATCATTCACTCACCATAGATCTTCCTACTAACTTTGATAACATACTTGACAAGTTTCAAGATGGTTATCTTTAACACTTAACAACTAACTTTAATTTCCGCACCTTTACTATACCGCTCTTTATATTACCGCTCTTTATATTTCTCGCTTTATCGCTTTACTTTATCATTTCATCATATTTACTTTCCGTCATTTTTTTCTTTGTCCACTTGGACATATGTTTATGTTTCCGTTATTTTTCTTTTGTCCACTTGGACCATACTTTATTTTTTCGCTAAAACACTAATAAATAACCAAAATCTAAAAAATACATAAGGCTCTCTTTGGACTATCGGTTACTATCCCTAGCGCTTTGGAGATTCGGACATATGGACCTAGTACCTCTGGACTCATTCTATTACTATCCTGTGATTGTTCTGTCTGTCTGGCATTGTTCTGTTGTATGTTTATGTGTGCAGGTATTTCCTTGAAAGCCCTTGATGGTTAATTCCAAGGCATTGATATGAGGATTTTACCCGAAAACAGCCGTTACTCTGCCCAATTTTCGTCAGAATCTTGATGTGCTTAATGAAAAATGGTGCTAAGACAATAAGTTCATCTGGATCCCCAAGTGTTAATGTGTTGGTATTGATAAATCCAAAGGATGGGAAAACTACCTTGGCTCTTAATGTCGAGTGTTGGCTTCTTATTTGGTTAGGCCGTTTCTTTCCTTAGCTTTTATTTTATGCACTAGGTTAGCCTCTTCATCTCCTCCCACTCTTAAATTTTCAAAATCTTCTCCCTTTTTCCAAAATATTCTTATGTTTGCAATCTTTTCAAAACCTTTTTTCTTAAAAATATCTTTCGCCCCTAGTGGCTTTTCTTCAAAAGTTTAGACACCATTAATTGTCGAAACGAGTGGTTATACCCCACGATTTTGAAATTGATTGATAATAACGAGATCTTTTCCGTGTGATAGAGCTAGTGGCATACTCGTTGATTTTATCCGAGTTGGCGCCCTTCTTTCATTTGCGATGCAAAGAACTTGTTTGTTCTCATGCTCAAGATCAATGGCTGAGTATTTCTCTCTAACGACAACAAAGTGTTTATTCGTTTTACAAACGTTTTTCCCAAAAGCGGAACTACATTAGCTCTGACTTCTCCATTGCACCGAGGAGGTATGTAGGCCCAAAGCTTAACGCTTTGCCGAGCTTATTTTAAAAATAAAACAAACCCTTTTTAGCACACACAACACAGATTTTCAAAAAGGTTCCCGTGGAGTACCACGGATATGAGGGGTGCTTTAAACCTTCCCCTCATATAATCAACACCCGAACCTGAGTTCTCTTTCTTGTTTTAAAAACAAAACTTTGGGTTTTACGTTCTTTTCCCTTTTCCTTTAAAAAAATAAAGCGCGGTGGCGATTTCAAAACGGAATATTGATTCGAGTCAATCCCATGGCTTCGATGTCAGATTTTCCCCGCTACAGTAAGCCTTACGGAATTTATGGGCATGAACCAAACAGAACATTCTGATTCCCAAAATCCCCAAAATCCCTTTCACACTAGAGTCTTCAGACATCCCATAATGGTCATCAAACCTGGATTTCCTCTTCCAAATCCTAATAGAAAGCTATATAACCAGATATATCGCAGAAGGAAAATAAAAAAGGATAGGATCGATCCTCACGAAATTCACCCACATAAAAGAATCAATTTGGTCTTGGATTGATTGGAACCCCCAAACACAAGCATTAATCAGCATAATCCCCCAGATCAAAAGAACCAACAATAGCATTACTCCCAAATCTTCCAAACGATTGTACTGATGAACCTTTAAGAATCGAAATCAAAGCAAATAACAGTGGGAGACAAGAATCAGAAACACCCACAGAAAGATAAAACACAATCCCCAAATACCAGGATAGATTCACGGGAGAATCACTTCATACTCTCACTCTGCACAAAACGAGGAGAGTAATATCAGAGAAAATTCGATCGGAGCATAATCTCTTAAAAATATGTTCATAAATTCACTATTTTCACGGGACACTATCACCACAATACTTTTTTTACTTAAACAATAAAACATTATAAATAGTTATAATCATAAATTCAAGTTTTTCAATTCCTCATATTATTTGAAGAAAATATATGCGATGTTTTGAACAATTTATAGTCTAAATTGTATTATACAATAAAATTTATTATTTCATATTTTATAATTACATTTAAATAAATTATATACAAATTAAAGTTAAAACTATTCATCTAAGAAGTTTTCATGGGCCACTATCACCACAATATATTTTTTATTTAATCAACAAAGCATTTTAAATATTTTTAATTAGCATAAACTCACTATTTTCATGGGACACTATCACCACAATACCTTTTATACTTAAACAATAAAATATTATAAATATTTATAATCACAAATTCAAGTTTTTCAGTTTCTCCTATTATTTGAATAAAATATGAGATGTTTGGAACAATTTATAGTGTATATTGTATTATACAATAAAACTTATTTTCATATTTTATAATTGCATTTTAATAAATTATATACCAATTAAAATTAAAAATTATTCATCTAAGAAGTTTTTACGGGACACTATCAATTAGCATAACTTCACTATTTTCACGGAACACTATCACCACAATATCTTTTTTACTTAAACAATAAATTATTATAAATATTTATAATTGTGAAGGCAAGCCTCTACAACATTATGTTTTGATGAAGACAACTATCATGAGTATACATCAATAAAGGATGAGCAAAAAGTTCAAATTAGCTATGGATCAAGATTGCAACTTTCATGGAGATTAGCTTTGATTGATTGATCTTCATGTCATAATGGTACAAGCTAATTCCTTTTACATTGATATTCCTTAGTGCTCAAAAATCATATAAACTTTCATACATATGCATGCCCAAACTTATATATGCATGGCATAGGTTTCCAACCTTGAAAAACATGCATTTTCACCTTTTATGCTGAGGTAACCGGTTACCCTGGTTTCAGTAACCGGTTACTGAAACTATTCCCACTGGTTTTTGTATGGGTAACCGATTACCCTTGTTTCAGTAATCGGTTACTGTGTTGAAAATTTCAAAAAATATGATCGTTGGAGTGGGTAACCAATTACCCTGCTTTTGGTAATCGATTATGTAACACCCTTTTTATACCCCAAAATAAATAAGCATATAATCAGAGAATAAGCATGCATATAACAAAAGGGCGTCACATCGATATTTTCAAAAACTAAAAACCGTTAAAAACCGACAGCATTTACTTACAATATTTGATACACCTGGTCATTTCAATTAATACTTCTCAATTAATCATATTTTATCCAGAATATGCATTCACAACGGAAACTACTAAATACTCATGTGTTTCATAAAATGATCCATGTCCCATACCATGATCAAGTCTCAATAGTCATATCAACATATATTAAAACATAATTCAGAATATTTGGCTTAAGAGCCTATCAAACAACAAGTAGTAACATGACAGGTTCTCAAATCAAACATAATACATAACCGAATAGAAACATGAGTTCAAATAACTAGTCTACCCAGTGTTACATGACCAGAGCATCGACTCACTACCTAATCTCCAAATAACTCGGAAGAAACTCCGACTAAGATCACACGCGAGCTACTAACTCCAGAACCTGCATGTCGCCAAACGAGGGCAACATTAAAACAGAAGGGTGAGAATACGAATCATTATGGAGAAGTATAATAAGATACAATGGTTAAATCAACAATTATAGGAGTTTATTACACCATGCCTAATCATGTAAAATAATACTAATCAATATATTCACATATATTAAGTATTCGACAAGTACATAGAGTATACTATTTCAATTTCAATACTATATTTCCAATTATGCACATAACCATAATTATCACATATTCACACGTTTAACCAAGTATGTATTCAAACCTCACTCATTTCAATTATCAAACTCATACACGTATCACAACTACATCAACTTCACATATTCAATTATCGCAAAATTTTAATGTGACTCAATGCAAGATATGTGACGCTATGCATGTGGTACCAAATTGTGAACCCAAAGTTTCACCGCCTCCCGATTCAATATCTAGAATCTAGGCCACGCTTCCGATCCGGACAAGACCAAAGCCCACCAAAATGTAAACATATAGTTTACCGCTTCCGACTCACTCTAGAATCTAAGCCCCGCTTTTGTTTCAAAGCAAACCACCTTTGTTTCAAGGCACACCATGACATGAATGTATGTACAATGTTAACAAACATATGCAATTAAGATTATCTCATCAATCTTAACTTATCGCATACCCATAATAATTCAACTCTATGAATTATATATCAAATTGTACACAACATTCACAACACATTGATATCAATCCACATAATAGAAACAATATTCAATTATGATTCACCAAAATACAATTAACACTAGCAAACCATACTATCTCATGTTAATTCATATCGTAACAAAATATAAGAATACACTTCTAAACCAAGTATCAATTCATTAGTATTTGGTCAAAATACAATTACGGTCAACTTTCCAAAATACCGTAAGTTACCGACAACCGAATAATCAATTTCAATACTTATTATAATCCAATCAATTATACTTATTGAAATTAATTCAACTATTAAGTAAATCAACTAATTAATAATTACACTACATTAGTTCCAAGTTTCTAATTCATTTTCTATTCCAAAAACTAATATTTAATATAAAAGATATTTAAATTCACACCATTTCGGTCGGTTCGTAAATATCGCATTTTCAACGAAATAAAACCACCACGTTAATCTATTAATTAAACTTAGCTACCACATAAATTTTCATCAAATTCCGGACAACTAATTATACCGCTTAGTTCCGCTATTCGGTCAAACGGGACTGTTTGAATTACATATAATACCTATTTTCTATTTGCTACAGTGAAATAGAGGAAAACAAAATGTATATTATGCTTTCTATTTCTCATAAAAAGCCACCAAATAGTAAACGTGACTCTATCCATTTCATTTGCATTTTAGAAATACACTTGTTATTTCCTATTAGTATGGCTTAGTTAGAAACTTTAATTTGATAGAAAAACCATTTATTTATATACTAGAACCATGTTTATCAATGCAATGAAATATATATACTGCCTAAGTCATAATTAAGACACAAGCATAGATTAAGACAAGCATAGATTAAGGCATTCCATAATAGCCAACACCAGTGACACGGCCTTCCCCTATCATCAAGCGGACGTCTCCGTCCCATAACCACCAAGAGACGGGCGCCTTTCTTTGTGGAGAGGGTGAGTTTGGCTGCGTCCATTTCTATTCCATTTTCTTGTTTTTTTTTTACTTAAGCGCATACAGAGCAACAACAACACAGGATGGAAATTGAAGAACAACATCATATAATTTCTAACATATATAGCAGATTGAAATTTCCAGAAAAATAATCAAATCAACATCTCACGATAATTTAACATAACATTTTCATAGATTAAAAAATCAATAAACCTTAACATGTTAATCTACCCAAAGACCCAAATATACTATCCCATAATAATAGGGATTCTCCCCCTTACCTCTTTGATTCTTCAAACCCTAACTCTCACTTGTTCCCCTTTTGCTCCTCTTCTTCACCTTCTATTCTCTTCTTTTAAAATTCAGCAAAATGAAATGATAATGTTATGTCTACTCTCCTCAACCCTTACTATCTTATGTCATATTGGGCTTAAAAATAACACCCCCCATTTACTTCTAACTCTAATAAATAGGCCCAATTGAATATAATCTCTTAATATATCTATTTTAGTTCAATAAACTAAATAAACACCAATACACACAAAGTTAATTAATTCAATTAATTATTATATCTCATAACAAATAAATAATTATTTAACACACCAAGTAAAATAAAATAATATAATAAAATAAAATAAATACGGATAAAATCCTCTAATAACTCAAAGTCTCATATTTCCGGTCTAATCTTAGTTATTCAAAAAATTCCCAAAACGCTAAATATTAACTCATTAATATTTCTAATACTAAAAATATTAAAATTTTCGATTAAATATTGATCCGCTATCCCGAACTAGTACCGACTAAATTGTCCCGAAACGCGAAAATTTCAATAAACATCAGAAATGACTAAATTAAGCAAATAATTATTAAAAACACCAAATAATATAATTACTAATATAATTAATAAAATATTAATAAAAATCGGGATGTTACAACTCTCCCCCACTTAGAATATTTTCGTCCTCGAAAATTCAATTGACACAACCATTTCGCACCGAAACCACACTTACTCTCTCCTGATTCTTACTAATACAAAACGTTTCACATCTTCAACCATACAAGCTTCCAAGGATGCCACTCCAATACTCGAATGGAATACCAGGCAAACACATTGTTCTCTCGATGTCAAACTTAGCAAGTATCTCCATCCGATAATCCATCCTCACTGGAATAAAATAAGAGCATCTCGTCAACTTTTCCACAATGACTCACATCACTTCACAAATACTCGATGTTCTCAGCAACTTGAAAATAGATAATTGTTGCACCAACTAAACAGTTTCTAACAAGTCCAACTCAAATACACAATTCCGCTATATCCCTTTTCATACTTTACCAATAAACATTTTTCTCAAATCTCGATACATTTTAGTAGCACCATGATGAATAATCAAACCATTGCGATGCCCTTCATCCAAAATTCTCTTTTCCAAATTCGAAACATCAGGAATGCAACTCGATCATAACACCTCATGATACTATTCTCGTCAATCCGAAAATTATCACTTTTTCCTTGATTAATCAATGTCCTCTTGTCAACCAATTTCAAATCCAATTTCTGACCCTCTCTAATCTCGTCAAGAATATCACAAATGAGCTTCAACATACTAAGCTTAACACAAAAAGGTGTCGCTTCACAACCAAACTCAACTCTCTAGATTGTTCCAACAATTCAAACTCTCGAATCATCAACATAGACATATGCAATTATCTCCTACTCAATTCATTCAATCAAACAAATACTGCAACTCCTGTGCTCACTAAGCAGTTTGAATCTCGGTCCAACAACTAATACCTCTTAAGTTCCAAAACAAACCCAGCGAAGGATAACATTCATTCATACATCGAATAATTCTTCTCATGAACTTTAAATTTCCTTGAAGTATAAACTACCACTTGTCGATATCTGCATCAACTCACCTCATCTCCAATCTCATATCCAAGAAAGTTCACTTCTTCCAACCAAAACTCACGTTCAAAAGCTTCGCATAAAACTTATTCTCTTTCAACATCAATAACACAATCCTTAATGTTCAGTATGTTCATCGTCACTCTTAGAATCAAAATATCCTCAAGAAAAGTTACCTCATAGAACCTTCTTTCTTCTTACTCGACAAAACAGGCGCAACTCTACGACCATACACTTAGACAAATGAACCTCTTCTCAACAACTCCTCAATTCGACTCTTCAACCTCTCCTTAGTCGTTTTACACGCTACCAAGTTAGTAAGAGAAGTCTATCTCGTCTGATATGATCTCGTCTTCTATCAACAATAGATTAAGGGTGATCAAGTCCTCAATTTGTCAATAGACAATCGACAATCATAATGAAACATAAACCACGTTACTAACTATAATAGTGTTCCTTCAGAACTCGCACTCGAAATCACTTAAAATACCAAGATCCAAAATCTCTCTTAAAGTTACAATTACTTGATTCAACTCCAAACAGTTCATACCAAAATTCTCATCAATTTGGTCTAACGGAAAACAAACTAAATCAATTCCCAAAATCTCTACCAAAGATGCTCAACGGATAATTCAAACACGCAAAAAAAAAGGTAGAAACAAAATCCCAGCAGTTGTATCAATAACCATACTTCTATGCATAACAGATAAAACAAAACCTAATCTCATAGCATAATCCAAAGAATGAAAGTATGCGTTGCACCATTATCAATAATAAAGCACGTACCTCAAATTAGCTTCTCCTTAGCAGTGGCCTCAGCACTAGACAACGCAAACACTTTTCCTTTTGCTTGCTCCTTCTTTGGCTTGTCACACATGGCACAATTGTGTCCTTGCTCACCACAACTGTAGCAAATCCTACTCGAACCAACTCCACAATCAACAGATTTGTGACCCGTCTCGCCACACCTGTAGCACTTAATCGGAGTAGAAGTTCCTCCCCCACTTGGCTTCTTGCTAAAACCAGATTGTTTCCTCACGTCATCATACGGTTTCCCACTGAATTGTTCTCTTCCTTGCTTCAATTCTAGAACTCTCACTTCTTTCTTTCCACGCACATCTTCTGGAAAATAGTTTTCCAAAAATGCATCACGAAAAAGATTGCAAGTAACTTCAATACCTTCCTCATCAAATCTCTGCACAGTATTACTCCACCAATCCTCAGCTCCTTTCGTCAGCATGTGAGTACCAAATTGCACCTTCTGTACATCAGTACAACTCATGACTTGAATATATCTTCTCCATTTCTCTCATCCAAGCATGTGCTTTGTCTGGTCCATACTTTCCTACAAAGTTCGGCGGATTGCACCTTCGAAAGTCTCCAAAAGCACGTAACTCATCCTCTCTTCCATTACCTACACTCTCGTGCGGCGCTTGTCCAATGGCACCAATCCACCATGTTACTGCTCCGACATTAATGTCACCATTCCTTCCTGCAACCATCGTCCTAAACAGCCAAACAACCAGACAAACAGTATTGATCGTGTTAGATACACGAATCAAATACAACATGATTAGAAAACATTAACGACTATTGACCAACTGGTCGACCATGCTCTGATACCACTAATGTAACACCCTTTTTATACCCCAAAATAAATAAGCATATAATCAGAGAATAAGCATGCATATAACAAAAGGGCGTCACATCGATATTTTCAAAAACTAAAAACCGTTAAAAACCGACAGCATTTACTTACAATATTTGATACACCTGGTCATTTCAATTAATACTTCTCAATTAATCATATTTTATCCAGAATATGCATTCACAACGGAAACTACTAAATACTCATGTGTTTCATAAAATGATCCATGTCCCATACCATGATCAAGTCTCAATAGTCATATCAACATATATTAAAACATAATTCAGAATATTTGGCTTAAGAGCCTATCAAACAACAAGTAGTAACATGACAGGTTCTCAAATCAAACATAATACATAACCGAATAGAAACATGAGTTCAAATAACTAGTCTACCCAGTGTTACATGACCAGAGCATCGACTCACTACCTAATCTCCAAATAACTCGGAAGAAACTCCGACTAAGATCACACGCGAGCTACTAACTCCAGAACCTGCATGTCGCCAAACGAGGGCAACATTAAAACAGAAGGGTGAGAATACGAATCATTATGGAGAAGTATAATAAGATACAATGGTTAAATCAACAATTATAGGAGTTTATTACACCATGCCTAATCATGTAAAATAATACTAATCAATATATTCACATATATTAAGTATTCGACAAGTACATAGAGTATACTATTTCAATTTCAATACTATATTTCCAATTATGCACATAACCATAATTATCACATATTCACACGTTTAACCAAGTATGTATTCAAACCTCACTCATTTCAATTATCAAACTCATACACGTATCACAACTACATCAACTTCACATATTCAATTATCGCAAAATTTTAATGTGACTCAATGCAAGATATGTGACGCTATGCATGTGGTACCAAATTGTGAACCCAAAGTTTCACCGCCTCCCGATTCAATATCTAGAATCTAGGCCACGCTTCCGATCCGGACAAGACCAAAGCCCACCAAAATGTAAACATATAGTTTACCGCTTCCGACTCACTCTAGAATCTAAGCCCCGCTTTTGTTTCAAAGCAAACCACCTTTGTTTCAAGGCACACCATGACATGAATGTATGTACAATGTTAACAAACATATGCAATTAAGATTATCTCATCAATCTTAACTTATCGCATACCCATAATAATTCAACTCTATGAATTATATATCAAATTGTACACAACATTCACAACACATTGATATCAATCCACATAATAGAAACAATATTCAATTATGATTCACCAAAATACAATTAACACTAGCAAACCATACTATCTCATGTTAATTCATATCGTAACAAAATATAAGAATACACTTCTAAACCAAGTATCAATTCATTAGTATTTGGTCAAAATACAATTACGGTCAACTTTCCAAAATACCGTAAGTTACCGACAACCGAATAATCAATTTCAATACTTATTATAATCCAATCAATTATACTTATTGAAATTAATTCAACTATTAAGTAAATCAACTAATTAATAATTACACTACATTAGTTCCAAGTTTCTAATTCATTTTCTATTCCAAAAACTAATATTTAATATAAAAGATATTTAAATTCACACCATTTCGGTCGGTTCGTAAATATCGCATTTTCAACGAAATAAAACCACCACGTTAATCTATTAATTAAACTTAGCTACCACATAAATTTTCATCAAATTCCGGACAACTAATTATACCGCTTAGTTCCGCTATTCGGTCAAACGGGACTGTTTGAATTACATATAATACCTATTTTCTATTTGCTACAGTGAAATAGAGGAAAACAAAATGTATATTATGCTTTCTATTTCTCATAAAAAGCCACCAAATAGTAAACGTGACTCTATCCATTTCATTTGCATTTTAGAAATACACTTGTTATTTCCTATTAGTATGGCTTAGTTAGAAACTTTAATTTGATAGAAAAACCATTTATTTATATACTAGAACCATGTTTATCAATGCAATGAAATATATATACTGCCTAAGTCATAATTAAGACACAAGCATAGATTAAGACAAGCATAGATTAAGGCATTCCATAATAGCCAACACCAGTGACACGGCCTTCCCCTATCATCAAGCGGACGTCTCCGTCCCATAACCACCAAGAGACGGGCGCCTTTCTTTGTGGAGAGGGTGAGTTTGGCTGCGTCCATTTCTATTCCATTTTCTTGTTTTTTTTTTTACTTAAGCGCATACAGAGCAACAACAACACAGGATGGAAATTGAAGAACAACATCATATAATTTCTAACATATATAGCAGATTGAAATTTCCAGAAAAATAATCAAATCAACATCTCACGATAATTTAACATAACATTTTCATAGATTAAAAAATCAATAAACCTTAACATGTTAATCTACCCAAAGACCCAAATATACTATCCCATAATAATAGGGATTCTCCCCCTTACCTCTTTGATTCTTCAAACCCTAACTCTCACTTGTTCCCCTTTTGCTCCTCTTCTTCACCTTCTATTCTCTTCTTTTAAAATTCAGCAAAATGAAATGATAATGTTATGTCTACTCTCCTCAACCCTTACTATCTTATGTCATATTGGGCTTAAAAATAACACCCCCCATTTACTTCTAACTCTAATAAATAGGCCCAATTGAATATAATCTCTTAATATATCTATTTTAGTTCAATAAACTAAATAAACACCAATACACACAAAGTTAATTAATTCAATTAATTATTATATCTCATAACAAATAAATAATTATTTAACACACCAAGTAAAATAAAATAATATAATAAAATAAAATAAATACGGATAAAATCCTCTAATAACTCAAAGTCTCATATTTCCGGTCTAATCTTAGTTATTCAAAAAATTCCCAAAACGCTAAATATTAACTCATTAATATTTCTAATACTAAAAATATTAAAATTTTCGATTAAATATTGATCCGCTATCCCGAACTAGTACCGACTAAATTGTCCCGAAACGCGAAAATTTCAATAAACATCAGAAATGACTAAATTAAGCAAATAATTATTAAAAACACCAAATAATATAATTACTAATATAATTAATAAAATATTAATAAAAATCGGGATGTTACAGATTACCTGCTGAACCATTGCCTTGTTTCACTTTGCTTCATGTTCAAACGTGAATATCTTTTCAAACCTTAAACATTGCATTGTTTGATCATTTTATACTCTTTCTAAAGGGTGTAAATACCTATATAAATACCATAAACTTCAGATTTAAATCTCACCCCTTTCATACAATTTACAAGCCTTATTCTCACAATATTTTCAAACAAAGTGTTCATCATTCATAAACTTTCATTGAGAAAAATTTTCTGCATTACTACATATCATTTCAGAAAAATATTCTCATACACTCATATACATTGAGCATTATTATATCATTGTAAATTGTCTTGCTTGAAAGAGAGGATCAATCCTAGTGATTGATATATGTTCATCAACATTTCTACTCAAATATATTTGGTTATTATTGACTTGCTATCCAGGATTGTTGGAAGAAAGGGTTTTTGATTAGTGAGAGGATTGTTCTCATAATCAAGTTGGTAAATCCAAGAGGATTGTTCTTGGTGGTTAAAATCTTGTTGTCCAGGATTGTTGGAAACAAGTTAGGCACTTTGAGAGGATTGTTCTCATAAGTGGTCTTAGTGAAAAATCCAAGAGGATTGTTCTTGGTGGTTTTGTTAGAAGATTGTAGGAGGAGTCTTGGGATTAGGCTTGTACAAATATCTAACAATAGTGAAATCTCTTTCGTGTTTGAAAGGGGACTAGAGTACTCTCGGATTGTGAGGGGAACCAGTATACATCGTTGTGTTCTTTACTTTTCCGCATTTTTACCGCTTTCATCTCTATTACCAAGAAAAGAAAAGAACCATTCAAAAACCTTCAAACACTTAACCAAAAATTGTTAGAAGTATTCTCATAAAACTGATTATTTTTGAAAACCTAATTCACCCCCCCTCTTAGGCGCACTCTTAAACTTACAATAATCATCAATGATATTTGTAAATATTTATAGTTATTAGTCATATTTGTAAATATTTGTACTTATTAGACTTATTAAATTTATCATGTTGGTGATTTGATAAAAATTTCTTTTTAAATATTTTCAGTTATTAGTAATTTTATAATAACAATGGTATATTACTAGGGATGCCAATTTAGTCCATCCCCATTGGGTACCCACAAAAATACCCACATCGGGTAGGGTAAATACCCGCAAAAATGGGTATGGGCACGGGTAATTACCCATTAAAATATGCGGGTATGGGTGCGGGCATGAGTACCTTACTACCCACCCCGCCCCATACCCGCACTACATATTTCTATAATGTCATTTATATTATTATATAAAAAATGCATGATTCTAATTTTTTTTAAAATATATCGTATTAAATCATTATACATTTTAATAAAAGTGTTTATTTGTTTCTTAACTCAACAATAACATACATAATTTTTTTAATATTGTTAAAAAGACTTAAATTATATGATATTTTGTAATTAAATGATTTAATTTTACTATAAATGCGGGTAAACGGACACGGGTATGGGCATTGAAGTACTCACAGGATACGGGTACGAGCATGAATATTGATACCCACGCGGGTTTGGGCTCGGGTGCGGGGATTTTTTTAAACCGTGGGTATGAGAACGGATACTATAGTACCCTGCCCATTGCCATCCCTATATATTACCAACAAATTAGCCTTATCGAATTAACTAAGATACAAATGACTATTGCATTTTCATGTTCTTTTTTTACCTGACTACTATATATAGACTCATTTCATCTATATTATATTTTGTTAATCTTAAATTAACATTTCTCATTTGAATTTTTATATTTTTTTTTTTTTGCATTTGTAGTACATTATTCATCTTAAAATTTGACTTACCCGTGAGTCTTCTACTAATATTTTTTTTTTATAATACTCAACTTTTTTATTATTTCTATCTAACAAATTTTTCCTTCAAAAGTGAACGGAGGAGGGGCTACTATCGACAAGAGTATTGAAAAACATATAAATATATCTAGTAATTTGAAAAAGTTTAGACAATTCTTTTTCACTGCAGATATCCAAATTATGGTTGGCTTTCTTCTGCAACTAGATATAAAATTGCTGTGCTAAAAGCTTTCTGCTATAAATAAGTGTCTTCACTGAATCTTGCCTAATTCAGAATTCAAGTTCTGGATGCATTATCAGTAAGTTCTGAATACATCTTTCTCGATTATTATTATTAAATTTACGTCACAATGATCTAGCGGTGAAACGCTTGGGTCCTGAGAGTGTGCTCCTCTCAAGATCTCAGGTTCGAAACCCGCTAGATACAAATTGCTTATTAAAAAAAAAAAAATGTACACAACCTTTAACTATTTCTAATGAAGTATTGCTATTCTTGGACATTTTCTTCCACGCATAACTACTTTATTGTATTTTTGAATTTGTGTGCAACAACTTTAAACGACACTAATTTTAAAACGAAGGAGTAAATCACATACAATTGAAATCTTGAATCACAAGCAGAATATCTTGCAACAATCATTAAGCTTGAAGTCTCATATACACAACATGCTTCTTTAAAGATTTCATATACCAGTCTTATTATTAAAAAAAAAACAGGTTAATCCTATAATTTTTTATTGAGGAACAACAAACGTCCCAAAGTGATGCAGTAAAAGTCTCTGGAGAATTTGAATTGCCATTGCATTTGAAGTTGCAGTCGAAGTCGAAGTCCAACACCTACCAAATCACAGCAAATTATCACTATCTACTGCGAGAAAATAATAAATCGTATAACAGAAGAAAAGAAAGCTCCTATTTGGATGAGTGAACAATAATTATACTCATGCCTATGGAAAACATTAGTACAAAAAATGTATAAGGAAGAAAAAGCAGACCTTTTTTTTTTCTCATCGAGTATGATAAATCATGCTTTCTATCTCCTTGAGTTTGGAATAACCCTTCCATCACGGTTAGTAATTTCTACAGTGGGAACATGCTCCATCATCCAATTCCAATCTTCAGTAGAAATACTTAGTATAAATTCTTCTTCCATTCCCAAAATAGATAGAACTTCAAGCTTCTCTAAGTGTTGGATGCCAATGGGTATATTCTTCAATGAGGGGAGTTCGTCTAACCAAAGTTTTTTCAGAGAAGGAAGTGCTCCTTTTTCGATTATAATATCTCTCAAATTATTTGAATAACCAATATGCAGTTCCTTTAGTTTCTGAAACCATCCATCTTCAAAATGCAAACATAGACCATCATAAGCATGGTGGTATACAGAGAGGGTCAACAATTGCTGCAAAGATTTTAGTGAATGCATTGGATCTTTATTTAAACATGACCACCTCAACGTCAACACAACAAGATTCTGAAGCTCTGGAATCCACTCTGGCAGCTTATCTAACCTCCCAAGTAGTGTAAGTTTTTGAAGCATAGTTGGCGGAGAAATCAAATCCAAATCCATGGATTTATTACTTCCAATGTCAAATTGAACATGTAGTTTCTCCAAGTGTTGCATTTCATTGATTGAAGATGATATAATGCTTCCATATTCCTCACGAAAATCAGACAACCCCAAATCCTTGATCTGTTTCAGCTTTCCTAACTCTTTAATCACCTCTGCAGCTCCATCCATATTTAAATCAACATTACGAAGCATTTGTAGGGATGTCATCTCTCCAATACCATTCTTTAGTTCAATCAAAGAAATCTCATTGCTGATAAGATGTCTTAGCTTTCTAAGCTTGCTAATCTCTTTCGGCAACTGAAGGGTATCTCCAGTCCATACTTCTAAGGTTTCTAGGTTCTGGAGCATGCCAATGGATTTTGGGATTTTAAAGTCCCCAAAAAAATTGAACCTTAAATACTTCAAATGGATCAAACTTCCAACCTTACGTGGAAGACGGGATATTTCCAAACAATCATAATCAAGAACCTTCAATAACCTGAATTTTGTAGGGATTCTCCCTAAAGAGGACGAAGTTGATTCACCAAAAATAAATAATGACCGAACATGCGACCTTTCAGTACGCGGAACTACATTATAAAAATTGGTCGTTGTTACAAATAAGCGTCGAGTTTTTCCACTTAAGATTGATTGTCCATTATCACTAATATACTTGCAAAAATTTAAATCTTCATTTTTTTCAAGGATCATATCTCGTATTAGATCATGAACACGACAAAATTTAACTTTACCATCAATTCTTAGCAAAGATACTTGCACCAAACTTCTATGGATCAACTCTATTAAATATCCTTCTGCAACTTCTTCCAAAGTCTTTCCCTTTTCCTCCTTCACAAACCCTTCGGCTATCCATTGTCGAATCACTCTCTTGGCTTTAACTTCAAAATCTTCAGGATATATTCCAAAATACAACAAACATGACTTAAGATAGTAAGGCAAATCATCAAAACTTAACTTAAAATTTTTCTTATCCCAATTAAATGTGTATCTTTCTTTAGGTCCAGACTTAAGTTTTCTCTAAATTTCTGCCACACAAACACATTTTTCTCTCTTGAAGACAAAAGACCGCCAATGGAAACAATTGCCAATGGTAATCCCTTGCATCTTTCAACAATTTCATAAGCTATATCCTGAAGCTCTTTAGGACAACACCCACCATAGTCAAATCTGAACACCTTCTTATTGAACAACTCCAAAGATTGTTCTTTAGTTAAAGGTTGCAATTCAAGCACTTCAACTAAAGAAGATCTTTTACAAGACACCACAACATCTAGGTTCCTTGTTGTTATCAATATCTTACTACCATTTTTATCATCAATTAAAGCAAATTCAATATCATCCCAAAAATGTACATTCCAAACATCATCAAACACGATAACGTACCTTTTTTGCTGCAAGTACTTTCTCACTTCTTCAATCAAAGACCCTCGATTCATTTGAGAAAGATTCCTAGTAGCATTGTCTCGTTTTTCTTTGTAAGACTTTATCAACATGTCCCTCAGCAACTCTTCAACATTATATGATTGAGAGACTGCTATCCATACACGACAATCGAAGTGTCTGATGACTTCGTTACTGTCAAAAACCTTCTTGGCAAGAGTGGTTTTTCCCTGTCCTCCCATTCCTACCACAGATATGACAGTGCGCTCATCTCTTCCCTTTACCATCCAATCAATCAATTGTTTTCTTGGCACTTCAAAGCCTACAACTTCACATTCTTCAATGTAAAGAGCAGCCTCTCGAGGGTCGTACCATTTGGAATTTCGGCTATCTCTAGAACTGCTTGATCGTTGTTCTAAAGAAAGTTTGAAGCCAAATCTTTCACTTCTTTCCTTGATCCCGCGAATATATGACTTAACGTCATGAATTTCAGACGCTATTTGATGACGAGGGATTATAGTTCTGATCTTATGGAATAAAGCTACACATCCTGCAACACGAGCCTGCTGTGCCACTTGGATCAAATAATCATCCATGATATCTTCAATGCGAAAAGCCGCTTCCCTAACTTGTTTCACCCAAGTTTTGACTCCTTCATCAATGTTGTCTCCTTAAGTTGTTGCGGTTGCGGCTCTTTCATCAGCATCCTTAAGGAATGCTTGAATGCTCTCGAGTTCATCTTTAATGTCTTCAAAGTCCTTGTGAACACCGCTCAACAGTTTGGCTTCTTCCCTTAATAATGGGAGTAGTTGGTCAACAACTAAAGACACCGCCATTTCCGCCATTTGAGTTTAGCCCTGATTTTTTATGTTTTGTTATGTAAAGACTACACGGTTTGTTTTGCTTGAGACTTTGTTTGCATAATTTCTATTTTTATATAACAAGGGAATAATATAACTTTGGAGCAAGGTAACTTCTATCATGAAGAAAGGAATAAGGTAACTTCTATCATTAAATAGCAAAGGAATAAGACAAATTCTATCATTAAGTAACAAAGGAATAAGGTAACTTTTTTACCATGAAGAAAGGAATAACGTAACTTCCATCATGAAGTAACAAAGAAATTTGATTTTTGAGCTAAACATTAATAATTTTCTCCATTCAAATACAAACACTAACACTGAAAGGCCTTGATAAGTTGAAGTTCAACCGAAATAAAATAGAGGCATTAGAGATATCTAATTAGAAAAGTTCGATCAAACACTGTCGATTTGATGCCTCCAATACCATTGCAACTATTTGATTATCAACTAAAATATCCTTAAAACAGACTGCAACCTTAACACACATTTGATAAGAGTGCAACTATGCCCATTGCAGAAACTCACATGAAGGTAACACTACGAACATTTAAATTATGCTTGTGAATATTAGCATCAACCATTTATTCCTCGTTCACTCTTTTAAGAAATCAATAAGTCAAAAGAGCAAGAATGAAAACCAAAGCTTTCAGCAATCAACAGCACCCCCATATGTAACATTTAATCCCAAAGTCTCATTCAGGTATTTTCTTTTTGGGAATCATCGCGAGCCATACTTTGGGCCTTGATGGAGGAATGTAGCCATACTTCTTTCTCAGCGTATGTAAGACAAACTTATCGCGAGCCATGGTTTGGGCTCGTTGGGGTTCAACATTGACATAAGAAAGGTGCATCCCAACAGATAAAACAACAGCTCCAGAGAGGGAACATGCAATGGTCATTGCAAGTTTTTTGGGTGTTGAAGGGAAACACCCCACCATTACCACAATTACCTGTCACATAAAATAGTAAGAGATAACCTTCATAAGTTTCACCACGATTATAATTGACATTGTCCACTGTGGGTGTGTATAGAGATTTTATAGATAGATAGATAGAGATTTTTTAGATTTTTTTTCGTAAAAAAAATTTCGTAAAAAATGAAAGAAAAAAATAAAAGCATCCATTGTATAATGGATAGGACAGAGGTCTTTCTAAACCTTTGGTATAAGTTCAAATTCTATTGGACGCAAATTTCTTACATATTGAATTCTTTACTGCAATTGCAAATATATTAATTGAATTCTTTATTGCAATTGCATATATATTGATTGAATTCGTATATTTTTAAAAATATATTGTGAATTTCTTATCTTTATTATTCTTTTGTAAATACATCAAACTACCCACATCAACTACCTAACTAAGAATAAAACATACCACCAAACACCCTAAATTACCCTTAATGACAAAAATAATTACCCTTACAAAAGCCCTTAATTGTAATTTGCTAAATCAAAGTTGTATTCCCACCAATCACATTTCTCCATTCTTCCAAGTGGCACTCCCCTTCCTATATTCCTATTGGGTGTTTGCTAATATCCATTGGTTTTCCCTATTCTCTTTGTCTCCGTTTTCTTCAATCTCCCTTTACCTCCAAACCCTAACTTTTCTCTCTTCTTTCTTTTTCTCCCGTCTTTTCTCTTCTCTCTTTTTCCTTCTAACCCTAAAATCGCCGCCGCTGCTCTTTCTCATAAAACAACCAATAGCCGTCTACTTTTGCACATGAGAGATTTTCGTTTTTGTTTTCTGAAGATTGTTAAGCTGAATAATCGATGGTTATGATTGTACGAATTGAATCGTGTTCTGCAAGAATTTGGAACGCGATATTTGAGTTTGAGGAAGACTAAGGATGATAGCGTGTTCATGAGTGGCCTGCTTGATTTGCATTCCTTGGATACTGAGGTTTGGTGTGTGTTTGTATTTTTATTTTTCTGTATTTGGCAATCTTCATCTCATTTATGAATTCTTCTAAAGGCCTGTGAATGTATATCTCATTCTTTCAAAGAGCTGTTGTTGATTTCACTTTCTTGTATGATTGAAAAACAACTGCTTTTGTTTGTTGGCACTGTTGATTTTTGTAGGTCACAAAAATGTAGATGAAGTGTTTGATGAAAGTTCTACAAATGATAAACCTTTGCCTCAAGCGTGAATGGATCCATCAAACGGTATGTATTATGTAGTATCAGTTATCAACTACTTAAGAACTTTTATGTTGGATCTGTTTTTATACTACTGCAACATATTGATATCTTAAAAGAATATTATGAGCTCATACACGAGTTTATGACTGCAGTGAAGAAAACTTACGGCGAAAAATTCCTAATTTAGGTATCAAGTAATGCTATAAAGCATGAAATTATTTCTTGACTTAAATGATTGCAGTCTACTGATTCAAACTTTTTTTGGTTTATGTATCTGTTAGGCGAATATCTATATTAGATATTGAATTCATGTATTTTTATAACAATGCTCACAACTCGTACCAATTTCGTGTCGGACATTGTGTCTACTTTGTTTTATGGAATTTCATCGGTTGTTCTTGCTGGCTTAGTTGCATCTTTGAAATTGGTTGGTGGAAACTTAGCTGACCGCATATTCCCATTCCTTGGTGCCGGAGAGGTATGTTTTTGTATAATTATGTGTTCATCATTGTTTCTCAGAAGATATAGAGGAATTCCTATACCATTCACTGATGATTTTTTCTGGTTTTACACGATAAATAAGTCTGTTTCATTCTTCATTTTTTTTACCTTTATAAAGGTTAAAGAATTTTCCATTTTTTTCTAAGTTACTAAATATGTTTTTTTGTAGATAATCGGTGTTTCAACTAGGCTACAAATTTTGTGATGTAGCCTTAGGAGGTCTGGTGCCGGTTTACACGGTTAGGTACATGATTGATGAAAATGAAGTTTGGAGATTGTGAAACATGAAGATTAGCATGATGATGATGTTGCAAGGCTGCTTCGCGAGTATGTTCATGAAGGTATGGTTGGCATAGTGTGTTTGGAATCAAATTAATGAAACCTGTATTGATCCAAAAATGAACTTTTTCCTTTTCTTTGCCGTTAGAGTTTTTTATGGGCTAAACTGATCTGCTCGAGCTTAAATCCCAAACTGTTTTGATATTTTGACTCGATTTCATGTTGCATGACCTTTTTCTATTCTGAATATTGTTGCAGTATTTGTGTTAGTAAAGTTGGGAAATGGTTTGGTTTTATAGTTGTTTTGCATTGTAGGTCTTTTTATTGTTTTTCTAGAATGATGAAGGATAAGTCATGATGCCATTTTTGTGTTTGATTGGATCTGTACTGGTCTTGAAGTGAGCTGGTTTGTCAATAGCACGATTATGTATGTGTGAATCTGGATGTGTATTGACCTTCATTAAGGCCTGTTAATTTTTACCATCAAAACTTTAGATCTTGAATAAGCTTAAGTAACCCATCTGTAATTGTTTAGCTAAGAAATAACGATTTTAATTAGGGCCTTTATATTTTAATATTTCAAAAGATATTATGATTCTATGATTAATTAAAGTTTTCTAGAAACATATATTACTATGGTTTTGCTAAGAAATTGCAGAAGATATATTACAAACGTTATTATCAGCAACTAATATACTTTCTATATTGTTTATACAGGCAGTAGTTTACGAAGGTGCAGTTCACTTGGTGGAATTAAATATTTTGTTAGGCCGCAAGTATGATATCATTTGAATTAAATTAAAATTGTTTAGCATTCTTTTAAGCCGTTGTCCAATATACTGTGACTCTTTTCTCTTTCTTTTTTGTAGATTGGATCTATTTCTCTCTTAAACTTGCAAGTTTTATGCATACGGGAATAAGATTGGACATGACTGGATCTATTTCTATAAGGTTGCAAATTTTATCTTTTTAATGCATTTTAGGTGTTTGATAAAATGCCTTTGCTTAAGATGTCTTAAAAAATTGTGTTTTGGATCAATATGAAGAACTATTAAAATATAGCATTTTGTTGCAAGAACTCTTAAAATTGTATTTCTTCTGTATTTCCAATGTTTGCATTTCCAATGCCAAATGACAAGGCTCCCGTACGATGCAATCCTCTTTTTCATTTTCCAGTGCCACATTTTTCTTTCATTACCATGTTTTTATGCCTTCAAGTCTTCTTTTGATTATGCTTTCATGACCATGTTTGTGTGCCTATTTATGGTTTTATGTTTATATTATTCTTATTTTCATTTCGGTTATGCTTTCATTGTTCTTGCCTTATTGTAATGAACATACTGTCAGCATTTCTAGGAATTTATTCGGGATATCAAAGTCATGGTGTTGTTTGATCGGCTGCGATTGTAGTAGGAATTGGTCCAGAAAAGGTAACTGAGTTTGGCTGTACTGGTTCGTTCTTGCCCAACACTTTTCAGGTTATTATTGTCGGTTGTAGTGGTTCGGTTTGTTCAGGTTGATACACTGATAAGATGACTGGCGCAGGGTGTAATTGCGTAGTTCAAACAAGTGATGCATTTAGCATTCAAGCTAATGGGGATATTAGAATCTTTCAAACAAGTGATGCATTTTTTTCTTATTTCCTTCTCCCTTTCAAAGTCATAGTCTTACATCACTCACTTGTAGATGAGTTCAGTTATACAACATAGCTTCTTTAACTAAGCTATGGTGCAGTTATCTTTTCCAAAACAACTTTAACTAACATATCTTCTTCATGATATCATAAGCTCTTTTTTTTGTTTGTTCACTTCTGTTACTATTTTTCTTCCTCATTATTATAATTTATCTTCATATATATGGTGCAGTTATCAACACAGGGGCCAATTCATGATGAAATTGATTTTAAGTTCCTGGGGAACGTCACCTGTGATCCAAAGATTCTATATACAAATGTGTTTTCCCAAAGCAAAGGAAACATAGAACAACAATTATACTCTGGTTCGACCCAACCAAGAACTTCCACACTTACTCTATTATCCGGAAGTCTCGATACTTAAATCATATATAGTTCGCATAAACATCTTAATTGAGAATCTATTTAAGTTGTTGGAGTGCTGATGATTGGGCTACAAGAGGTGGTTTGGTGAAAGCACCCTTTACGACTTACTACCGCAATTTCAAAGCCATTGAACTCTCTTTTTTCACATCCAATTCATTCTCTGATTCTACATTGCAGAGCTACAAGGTTGATGCTTATGGTAGAAGAAGATTGAGATAGTTTTAGAAGTATTTCATGATATATAATTACTGCAATGATCTTAGCGATTCTCACAAGGGATTCCGGCGGAATGTGGGTGTTCAAGGTTCTGAAAGATATAATGAATGAAGAAATTATCATATAGCAGTTATGTCAAATATATTTTGTCTGCTTCTGTTGGAATTAATCTACATACCTTTTTGTCAATTTAAGATTTATATCACATATTTTCTAATGCTTAAGATATTTATGCACATGCTTATTTCTAATGATTATGAGTGCAAAGTACTGAGGAGCACTGAATAAAGGTACTATCAAGATTCAAACCCAATCGAATGGTGAATTTTGATGTTTACTTTTTGGACAATTTTCCTTTTGCTAATAGATGATAGATAAGCACAATTACACTTTATGCTAAAGAAAACAAAACGTGACATTCATCAGTCCAAAAAAACCTCCTTTAATATGTGTGTAATTGTTACATATTGATTGCTGTTGTGGATTTATTTTGAAATTGATAAAACTGTACGTCGTTAAAACTTTTGAAATATTTAATTTTTGAAATAATATTCATTTCTAATAATGGTAATTATGAAATGATATTTTTGGTAGCAAATTGATTATATATGATCTACACAACTCTATTTACTGAACAAAATTGTGTATACGTTTATTTATTTGGTTTATCATAATCATTTATTAAATTTAAAATTGATTATATAATAAATGAATATATGATTAATAAAACATAGTTATTTGGTTATTTTCAACATGATTATTAACTAATTTATTTTTCTGAGGTGAGTGGGGTATGGGGTTTTTTAGTGACAACTATAAAATTGTTTAATATGATTTTTCTATATTGATCTCAATTAACTTTAGAAAATACAATATTAAAAAAAAAGAAGCTAATATCACTAAAAAAAAAAATACAATATGCAAAAATATACGAGGCAATATTCAAGAAATTTTTTGTAAATTTTTGAAGTTATTAATAATATTTATAAACATTTAAAATTATTAGTTACATTAAAATTTTAATTAGTGATATGCTGCATATTTATGTTTAAATATTTATAGTTATTATTGATTTTACAATAACAAATATATATTGGTAATAATGGAGTCTTATCGAATGATTTAAGATAAGAATGAATTTATCCGTGTGGACGCAATTTCAGTATATTTTATGTTAAGTAATACAAACATCACACACATTTTGAGTAGGCATTTTAAATAAATTATATACCATTAAAATTGAAAATTATTCATGTAAGTAGTTTTTACGGGACACTATCACCACAATACTTTTTTATTTCAATCAACAAAATATTATAAATATTTATAATTAACATAAATTCACTATTTTCACGGGATACTATCACCACACTACTTTTTTATTTAAACAACAAAATATTATAAATATTTAGCCTTATCAGTGATATTTATAAATATTTATATTTATTAGTCATATTTGTAAATATTTATATTCATTAGACATATTAAATTTATCATGTTGGTGATTTGATAAATATTTCTTTTTAAATATTTTTAATTATTAGTGATTTTATAATAACAATTGTGTATCACCAACAACCTAGCCTTATCGAATTAACTAAGATACGAATGACTATCACATTTTCATGTTTTTTTTTTACATAGCTATTATATATAGATTCATTTCATCAACCTAGCCTTATCGAATTAACTAAGATACGAATGACTATCACATTTTCATGTTTTTTTTTTACATAGCTATTATATATAGATTCATTTCATCTATATTATGTTTTGTTAATCTTAAATTAATATTTCTCATTCGAATTTTTAATTTTAATTTCGTTTGTAATATATTTTTCATCTTAAGATTTGACTTACCCGTGCGGACGCACGGGTGTTCTACTAGTTAAATGCATAAAGAACATGTTTCATATCAAATATTTCATCTTTACTTGAAAGACTTTGACTATAACTCAACTTGAAATGAGTAGCAAGAGGACTGCTTACTACTGCCTTAGAACTTTTCATTTTGAATCTTTGTATCACTCTTTCAATATTATGTTCTTGTGACATCTAAAGTTTCTTCTCCTTTCTGTCATGCATGATTCTAATGCCGAAAATTTGTTTAGCTGCTCTCATGTCTTTCATGGCAAATGACTCGCCCTACTGCTTCTTTAACCTGTCAATGTTAGAAATATTTTTCCCTACAATGAGCATATTATCAACATATAACAATAGGATAATTAATTCATCATTAGAAAATTTTCTAACAAAGGCGCAATGATCTGAAGTAGTATTCGGGTATCCTTGATCGCGTATAATAGACTCAAATTTCTTTTACCATTTCCTTGGAGTTTGATTTAACCCATATAATCTCTTTCTCAATCTACACACATGATTTCTTTTCTTTTTAACTTGAAAACCACTGGGTTGTTTCATGTAGATCTCTTCCTTCAAATCACCGTGAAGGAAAGTTATTTTCACATGCATTAGCTCAAACTCAACACAGTTCTAATTGATGATATTTTTACAACAAGTGAGAAAATCTCATTAAAGTCAATATCATTTCTTTGACGGAAACCTTTCATCACTAATCTAGCTTTATACCTTGGAGACTTAGAGTTGCTCTCATGTTTAACGTTATAAATCCACATATGTTCCAAAACCCTTTTACCTTTAAGCAACTTCACTAAATCATAAGTGTGATTATCATGCAATGATTTCATCTCATCATGCATTCCATCCAACCACTTTTGATTTTCATCACTTTTCATGGCCTCTTAAAAACACTCAGGTTCACCCTCATTAGTCAAGGTCACATACTCATCAAAATTATACCTTGTAGAAGATTGTCTCTGCCTGTTAGACCTCCTGAGTTGAACTTGAGATAATTTTAGAGCTTCACCAAGATTCTCATTCTATGACATATCATTCTCCCTTTCATCATCATTAGTTGGTATATTCACCTCATCTCCAAGTTGTTGATCATCAACATAATCACATGGCTCTCCATTTTGATCATCACCAAGCATCTAAATTATGATTAGGTAACTGAACAGGATCAATATTAGACAAAATTATATCTTTCTTGAATGTAGTCTTATATACCTTATCAATATCTTCAATAGCTTGGTCTTCCATGAATACTACATCGCGACTTCAAATAAGCTTCTTCCCTACATTGTAACGTCTGTTTATTTTTCTTCAATTATTTAATTAATTATTTGTGAATTATTTGGTACAATTGTGGTTTATTTGTAAATTTGTGTAGAAACATGAGGGTGTGGCTAGACATTAGAGGTTATGATATTTTATTAGAAGTTAAATAATAATAATAATAGAATAAATGATTATATAATTAGTTGGCCTATGTGGTGTTAGCGTAAGGAATATGGGTGGGGGGGGGTTGTTGTTAAGTCCATTAGTGAGATAGAAGTTAGTAAAGGGTTAACCAAAAATAAGAGAAAAAAGAGAATTGGGAAGAAAAGTTAGAGAACATGAAATAGAGAGGTTATCGTGAAATAGGAGAAGAGGCACAAGGAGGCTAAAGCAAGAATCTATTGGAAGAGTAGAGAATAACTAATCCAAGGTAAGGTTGGGTATGATGATTAGTAGATATGACTGAGGTTTTGGTTCTATGTTGATATTGTTAGGTTTTGAATGGGAGTTTCATATAATTGATTATTGTTGCATGTTTGATGACAATTTCTTGTTGCTATGTGTTGTATGTTGCACCCCAAAATTTGCCCATATAATTTTATTTCTAACTGGCTATTGCTTTAGAATCATTCGCATATTAGACCATCAATAAATATCATACATTCATCAATAATTTGAAAATGAGATTAAGGATCTTGGATGTAAAGGATTTTATTTAGAGACTAAGGGTTTAAGCTCACAAAAGAGTAAATTGATTGGTTGGATTTCTTCGCATACAAGAGATCGTGGTTTAGGCATTATTCAAGGTTATCATTATTCAAGGATTCAAAGTATGTTTTTATTCAAAGATGTCAAGTAGTTCTTATATCTCTAGCCCGTATGGTGATTATCTCAAGTTCAAGGGTGAAGCTTAAAGCCCATTTATCCAAGATTTATTCATGTTGCAAGAAGGGAAACCAAAGAGAAAATAATTACTCAAAAAGCCCAAGTTCATTTCAAAGAGTCCAATATCCATTACAAAGAACCAAACTACAAAAAAAGGATCTCATAAAAACACTCCCAATCCTACTCTACTGTTTCTACAATTTCGAAGAAAAAAAAAAAGAACAACACAGAGTTAACTAACACCATTGTTCGTCATAACGCGAAAGGCACCAGAATCTGCATAAACTAATTTACTACAGCCTGCACACAATCATATTCAAAACCAATACAATTCCACTCCATTTTTATCGTTTGCCGATTAGGTCCTCATGCTAAACCCTTTGTACGTAGCCACTGTCATCATCTCCATTCATTGATAACCTGCACAATACAAGAATCGCATCAAAGTCTAGACCACTGACCCTACACTCAAATACATTGCAAAAGTCAGAAATTAACCAAACAATTCCATATATATTCAAACCCTGCTCATTTATAATTCAAACCTATTCAAATTCAAACCAGCAGCCCTGCATAAACCAAATTCAACTATATCCAGACTTCACACGACAATTCACTTTATACAAATTCTGAACTAACCTCTTTTCAACCTATTTCTAAACCTATATAACTAATTCAGTCCCAACTTCCCTAACCGATTCTCCTAACCACTTTTCATTCCAATAACCAACAAGTAACAGAATTCAGTTTCAACCCAACCACTTTCTACTAATTGATTTCTAACATGTAACTAACTTATAATAGTTTCAACTAACTTTGTAACTAACTGTTTCTAACCATAACTACCATTCTAACTGTCCCAACAGAAATATAACAAACTCAGAGCCAGTCACTAACGGAATCAGAAACCAACTAACAGATTTGATAACTATCGTCTCATAGATTAACTAAATCAAAAGAGAGGAAGGAAGGAACCTGATGGCATACCTATATAACTCTGCACTCGATTCATTCTTCATGTTTGGCCACACTCCACCATTTTCTTCACCCATTCATCTTCATATCACTTCTCCCTCCATCTTCAACCTTCTTCTTCACTCATCTGGACCCTCTCATCCTCTTCATCTCTTCACTTTCACTCCCTCGATTCATCATCACCTTGGCTTCACCATTCTTCACATTCATCATTCTCCACCACTCTGCTTCCATTCTCCATGAACCACCTTCATCTTGAATCTTCACTTCTCACTCACTTTCACTCATCATCATCTCCATCTCCACTCCACCTCTGCAACCACTTCACATTCGAGCCATTATCTTTCAATCTGCATCAGCCTTCACTCTCTCCATTTCAACATTCATCACTCCTCACCATTCTTCGTCATTCTCGATCTCTCTGCTCCCTCGTCACATTCGCCATAACTTCAATGCAACAACAACATCTATAATCTCTTCATTGCAGCAAGAACGCACCAACCATCGACCTTACGACATCAACATCAGTTCTTTATCAGCAAAAATCCAGAAATTCAAAGAAAAAGGGAAGGAGTAGAAGGAGAGAGTTCAGATACGAAACAAAGAATCGAAAGCTATTACCTGGAAATCGGAGTTTAATTCTCTGGATTCTCTCGTGCATCTCAATTGTGCAGAAGGATCACCGGAACTCCGTCCGGCAGACATTTAAGAGAAAGTGAGTTGAGGTCGTTGTTGAGGATGGAAGACGAAAGAGAGCGAGCCATTGGAGAGGTGTTTCTACGGTGAGTTTTGACGGCGGCGCTGATTGGAATTTGGTCGAAGACAAGGGAAGGCCGTCGCGCCGTCTTGAGTCCGTCGAGAGCAAGGGGGAAGACGAGATCGAAAGCTCAAAGGTCGCATCTCTAACCTTATTCTCTTTCTTTTTCAATTTTGATTAACATGTTTTCAATTAACTGAATAAAACGGTTTTTAATTACTATTAATTGGAGATTAATAGGGTTAATTGTGTTTAATTGATGAAAATCTGAGACTATATTGTGAGTTAACATGGATTACTGATAGTAACAATAAAATATGTCAAACCATAACCCTTGGGCCTGATCCACGAATTTTGGTTTACACCCCCCCAATGGCCCAATGTTTCATTTTTGGCTGAGGAGCAAATTTGCATAAAATAAACACTATTGGGCCGTAACTGTTAGCTACACCCCCTGTGGCCCGTCACTGCCATTTTTGGCTAGGGATAATCTGTAACAAAAAAGATCTTGCTGGGCCAACATCCTGGGCCCAGCGCCTTTGCTATTCAGCACCTTAATTTCAGTTTGCATCCCCTGTTCATGTTAGATTTAGGTTTTAATTAGATTTTTTTTCCTATTTCTCTTAGGTAATAAAAACACTAATCTTCACTATCATTTTTAGACTTTAATACAATTTTAGACATAAAAAATAATCATTAAAAATATTAGTTTTAGGCTATTTGTCTTAATTCTTTTTGCTTGATTTGATTCTTGTTCTTCAAAAAATTCTCACAAAAATAAATAGTATCTTTTAATTCACTCTCGCACTATATTTTGAATCATTTGTTTTCATGTTTGATGCTATACTTTCAAGTCATTTTTTTAGTCATTTTTTGCACTAATTTTGTATCATTGTTTACTTGTAATTTTTACTTGTGATCTCACTTGTAATCTCATTCCTTTAGATTTGTGACTTTATTTTCATGTCTCTTTAATTCCTAACTTTAAGTAGAAACCATGACAACATTAGGACTTAGAAGTTCCCTTCATAACATTAAGCTAGTTATTCATTTTAGGCTAGTTTTCTTCTTCTTTTTCTTTTCAACATTAAAACATTAACAAATGGAGATGCGAATCACCTTAAGAAAGTGATAGAGAAATGAGTGGGATTCATTCCCTAATCTGTTTCTCAATCACTTAGTGGCATAGAAATGAGTGGGGTTCATTCCCTAATCTGTTTCTCGGTCACTACTTAATGGGAGAGAAATGAGTGGGATTCATTCCCTAATCTGTTTCTCGAACATTAACTAATGGGATAGAAATGAGTGGGATTCATTCCCTAATCTGTTTCTCGAACATTACATAATGGGATAGAAGTGAGTGGGATTCATTCCCAAATCTGCTTCTCGATCATTATACATTTTTATGTGATTCGAATCGCAAAGTAAATTCCCTTAAAAAACACTCAACCAAAAACATTTAAAACACTTAATAAAGGCTCAGACCAAAACAAAGTAATGAAGTGGCGCGAAGCCTTGTATTGGGTTTTGTTCATCATGAAGTTACATAAAAAACACAAACCAATATTCTCTCTTCTCTCTCTTGCCTCCGAGGCATTCTTTCTCTTGCCTTCAGGGCATTCTTTCTCCTTATCGGACACGTTACTTCCGCTCCATTCCCAGCTTAAGACTCCAGAGGTCGAGCAGCGGAGTGCGAATGTAACTGTTCAACTAAAAAACACAAAAACAAACAAAAACTAAAGAGCCGAACTACGGCGCTCTGATTCCTGAAAAGGATACGTAGGCATTGGGTCGCGGGGCCTAAGCGAGCACAACTATTTATAAACCTTATTTTCCCCGTGTTTCTTTTCTTTCATTTGCATGGATTCCCTTAGTAATTAAGCTTTAGATTTATAGCACACACCCTTTAGATAGCAACAAACATAGGTGGATACCATCGAGTACGATGGGCGTGAGGGGTGCTAGCACCTTCCCCTTGCGTAACCGACTCCCGTACCCTATCTCTGGTCGAAAGACCTCGTTCTTATTCGTTTTAGGTTTTCTGATATTCCTTTCCCTCTTTGGGATAAATATATTGGTGGCGACTCTGTTCACATTTCGCGAGCGTGCGACAGCTGGCGACTTTGCTGGGGATGTGATAGACCTGTGCTGGTCCATTCTTAGCGAGTCGATCCTAGCCTTTGTTTGTTTCTTTTCTTTGGGTGTTTTTCTTTTTTTGTTTGTATGCTTACATCCTGTGTATATATGTTTGTATATCATGTTTATTCCTGTTTGCATATCATATTTACTTTCCGCATGCATCTGGACTATATTATGGGTCCCCGTGGGGACCACATATTTTCTCTGTATGCAGGTTGGGTGGGATGTTCTATGAGGTAAAAGGCCCAATACCCAGGCCATGAGTGATACCTTAGGAACTAGGAATAGAGTGGTCATGACGGACAGAAGACGTATGTCTGATTGCTCCGATCATGTATCCACGGGCAGAGCTTGGTTGAACGAGGCAATATCGTATGATTGCACCTACTTTCAATCCTCTGTTGGCTTTTTGACCTACCATATACTAGATCCTACCTGTGAGAGGGGTTGGGAAATTTTGTTTTGCAGGAAAACATGCCTCCATCCCACCCTTTGCCCATTCATACTATCTATCATAATCAACGTCGAACCTCTGAATCTGGAAGGTTCGACCTTATTTGACTTATGCAAAGGTTATCTATCCTGAATCAACGTCGAACCTCTGAATCTGGAGGATTCAACCAGCTATGACTTATACAGAAGTTCTACATCAGTTATCTATCAGAATCAATCAACGTCGAACCTATGAATCTGGAGGGTTCGACCATCTTTGACTTATGCACCGCCTGTTTATCAAGCAAGCAACGTCGAACCTCTGAATCTGGAAGATTCGACCATAGTTTATGGCCATGAGAAGTTGTTACCCAAGAGGCCTTGATCCTTGATCCTGATTTATGCTGCATTTTGCATCTTCATTAACATTTCTGCATTCATGCATATACATCCATGGTTACCAAGACTCTTACACTCTCCCTTTCCATCAGATCATACAAGACGATTCCTCGACACCAATATTTAACAAGAGCTCACAGACAAAGAACCATGGGGAATTATAGACAAGATCAAGCTATTATCAAACAAACGCATGGGGCACCTTCCACCATTGGAGCCTAAAGACTTTGTGTTTGTTAGAGAACATTTCATTTGCATTAGAATAAGGCCAAACTTGTAATTGTTTAGACTTCTCAAGCATTTTCAATTGTACTATTTTCGTTGTTATTAAGTACTTCTCATTGTAAGAAATTCATTCTGTTTGAATAAATAAAAATAATGTAATATACATGTTTTTCTCAAATCATTTCATCTTGTCATTATGTTCATTGATACTTCAGTCAATTGTCTTAAGCAACTAAAAAAGGAGAATGATGAAAATCCAAAATACATGAACTACTAACTGTATGCTTTTGGAACAAAGATCCTGCTGACGATGTACATGCATTGTTTCAATTCCTAAACACTGGAGTTATAAGGGAGTGAAACCTTCGTAAACCCATTTGAGCCTAAGGAGTAGTAGTTTCTTTTCAAAAAATACAAAACCCTCAATCTTAACCAGGGGCAGGGTAATCTTCAGTTAGTGCGACCGAGCGCTCAATTTTCAGGTATTCCATCAGAGGATCAATCATATCTCAGATCTCACAACAAAAAAAGAAGAGCACAATCCACAATGGATGTCTTTCACTCACTGAGAATAAGGCAGTCACAACCTTTTCATCAAGTCAATCACAAAAGTCATACAACTTGTTCCCGAACGAGACAAAAAAGAATGAAAAGAAAGTTATGAATCATGATTAAAAAAAAAGAGAAAAAGAAACAATAGCCCGCTAAGTCAAAAAAAAGAGAAGAAAGGAAAAGCTTTGAAGCAAATGACTTAGGCAAAAATTAGGGCATATCCCGCTGGACAACGAAAACCAAATTCAAAAGAAACTTTTTGTCCAGGCAAAAGTCAGGGAAAGTAAAAAACAAAGCAAAAGAAAAATCCTCCAATGGACAAGTTGTTGTGACCATCAACAAAAGAATCAAAGGGTGGCTGCCACCTCCGCCAAAGCCATAAAGGATCCTCATCCATCCCAATCCTTCCTGAAAGTTGAATACTCGTGTCAAACTAGCTGAACGTAGGACTGGAGAACATCACGAAGAAGGGGTGGGTTAAGTAGAACTTGAGCCTTTATCCTTTGTTTCTTAAACCGTGAACCCGACCACGTTACAACCCTCAAAAGTCCTAATTGAAGCAGGGTTCGTTCCGAAAGCATACAAAATGTAAAATCATGTCAAAACTGACTCCTAATGTTGCTTGTCACTTGTGTTAGTATCTGTACAACATTTTGACAAATAAAACTTTTCTCTTGAGATTAAAATGTGCATTGCATTCTCATTATCTTTTCAAAAGAGAATTGTCTCTAATCTGAAATTAAGTATTTGATACCAAGGAAAGTTCAACATTGAAATTCCATCGAGTAATCTTACAAAGGCAAAGATTGGTCATCCACTAAGCAAATATCTGAAACATCCATTAGGTGGAAGAGTTCCTTTCAAGATGGGGCAAGCTAGTAATAATTCATCTCTTCATCTTCAATCAAGTGTCAGATATCGATATAGGTGTCGAGGAGTCAAGCCCAACACCTTCACAAGTTCTATCCTTCAAGAAACAACCTTTCCGCAAGGGCATCCTCCATCAACTCCTTGTATCTTGGAAGCAATCATTCCATTCATAATCATGCATGCATCATACATGTCATTGCATTCTCATCCAATCATCAATAAAGCAGGGGCATCCACCTTACCTTGATTCTCAAACAGAGTTTCAGGACTCCACCTAATCTACACCACAAAGCAGAAACCCTGATCAAATCAATCAATACATTGCATATAGAAATCATTGCATTGCATCTCCAGAAGTGCATAAATAAATCAAACATTGCATGTGAAGCATAAGCCAAGTTACTCATCAGATGAGGTCCCTACAAAGCATTCAATTGATATTCCACTGGATCACTCAGAGTTACCATTGTGGTGTCATCTCCCAAAGTCAATCATGTTCATCTTTCTTCAACCCAGAGTTGATGTTTTGGTGTTCAACCAAGAGTTGATTTTCCTTTCATCTTTTAACCCCGAGTTAATTATATTTTCCCACTCAACCCAGAGTTGACGGTAACCTTTTGTCCTTTTCCCACTCAACCCAGAGTTGACGGTTGTCTTTTCGCTTTCCCACTCAACCCAGAGTTGACGGTTATCCTTTCTTCAACCCAGAGTTGATCATTTTCTTTTCCCACTCAACCTAGAGTTGACGGTTATCTTTTGTCTCTTCCCACTCAACCCAGAGTTGACGGTTATCTTTCATTCAACCCAGAGTTGATCTTTTTCCCACTCAACCCAGAGTTGACGGTCATCCTTTATCCTTTTCCCACTCAACCCAGAGTTGACGGTTGTCCCTTGTTCAATCCAGAATTGATTTCTCTTTCCCACTCAACCCAGAGTTGACGGTCACCTTTTTTCTTCCCACTCAACCCAGAGTTGACGGTTATCTTTTATTCAACCCAGAGTTGATCTTTTTCCCACTCAACCCAGAGTTGACGGTTATCATTTTCCTTTTCCCACTCAACCCAGAGTTGACGGTCATTGCTTACCTTTTCCCACTCAACCCAGAGTTGACGGTTATCATTTGTCTTTCCCACTCAACCTAGAGTTGACGGTCACCTTTTTTCTTCCCACTCAGCCCAGAGTTGACGGTTATCTTTTGTCTTTTCCCACTCAATCCAGAGTTGACGGTCATCTTTTTTCTTCCCACTCAACCCCGAGTTGACGGTTATTTCTAATTGTTCATCTTTCCACCTTCAACCCATAGTCATTATCCAATTACTTTCTCTCAACCCAGAGTTGATCTTCTTTCTTTCCTTCTCAACCCAGAGTTGACCCACTTTTCTTTTTCAACCCAGAGTTGACGTTTATTTCATTTCTAACCCAGAGTTAATTTGTTCAACCTAGAGTTGATACAATCTCCCTCATTGGAGTTAACACCATCTTTTCCCCAGTGGATCCTATCTCTCATCAGGCAAATTTTCAGGTTCACTTGGTATTTAATCTTCTCCTACCTCGAATGCTCGAAAGGCTAACGCCAATCTCACTTTCAGGTTTAAGATGATTAAATAGGGGCAGCTGTTGCACCCCAAAATTTGCCCATATAATTTTATTCCTAACTGGCTATTGCTTTAGAATCATTCGCATATTAGGCCATCAATAAAAATCATACATTCATCAATAATTTGAAAATGAGATTAAGGATCTTGGATGAAAGGATTTTATTTAGAGACTAAGGGTTTAAGCTCACAAAAGAGTAAATTGATTGGTTGGATTTCTTCGCATAAAAGAGATCGTGGTTTAGGCATTATTCAAGGTTATCATTATTCAAGGATTCAAAGTATGTTTTTATTCAAAGATGTCAAGTAGTTCTTATATCTCTAGCCCGTATGGTGATTATCTCAAGTTCAAGGGTGAAGCTTAAAGCCCATTTATCCAAGATTTATTCATGTTGCAAGAAGGGAAACCAAAGAGAAAATAATTACACAAAAAGCCCAAGTTCATTTCAAAGAGTCCAATATCCATTACAAATAACCAAACTACAAAAAAAGGATCTCATTAAAACACTCCCAATCCTACTCTACTGTTTCTACAATTTCGAAGAAAAAAAAAAAGAACAACACAGAGTTAACTAACACCATTGTTCGTCATAACGCGAAAGGCACCAGAATCTGCATAAACTAATTTACTACAGCCTGCACACAATCATATTCAAAACCAATACAATTCCACTCCATTTTTATCGTTTGCCGATTAGGTCCTCATGCTAAACCCTTTGTACGTAGCCACTGTCATCATCTCCATTCATTGATAACCTGCACAATACAAGAATCGCATCAAAGTCTAGACCACTGACCCTACACTCAAATACATTGCAAAAGTCAGAAATTAACCAAACAATTACATATATATTCAAACCCTGCTCATTTATAATTCAAACCTATTCAAATTCAAACCAGCAGCCCTGCATAAACCAAATTCAACTATATCCAGACTTCACACGACAATTCACTTTATACAAATTCTGAACTAACCTCTTTTCAACCTATTTCTAAACCTCTATAACTAATTCAGTCCCAACTTTCCTAACCGATTCTCCTAACCACTTTTCATTCCAATAACCAACAAGTAACAAAATTCAGTTTCAACCCAACCACTTTCTACTAATTGATTTCTAACATGTAACTAACTTATAATAGTTTCAACTAACTTTGTAACTAACTATTTCTAACCATAACTACCATCCTAACTGTCCCAACAGAAATATAACAAACTCAGAGCCAGTCACTAACGGAATCAGAAACCAACTAACAGATTTGATAACTATCTTCTCATAGATTAACTAAATCAAAAGAGAGGAACGAAGGAACCTGATGGCATACCTATATAACTCTGCACTCGATTCATTCTTCAGGTTTGGCCACACTCCACCATTTTCTTCACCCATTCATCTTCATATCACTTCTCCCTCCATCTTCAACCTTCTTCTTCACTCATCTGGACCCTCTCATCCTCTTCATCTCTTCACTTTCACTCCCTCGATTCATCATCACCCTGGCTTCACCATTCTTCACATTCATCATTCTCCACCACTCTGCTTCCATTCTCCATGAACCACCTTCATCTTGAATCTTCACTTCTCACTCACTTTCACTCATCATCATCTCCATCTCCACTCCACCTCTGCAACCACTTCACATTCGAGCCATTATCTTTCAATCTGCATCAGCCTTCACTCTTTCCATTTCAACAATCATCACTCCTCACCATTCTTCGTCATTCTCGATCTCTCTGCTCCCTCGTCACATTCGCCATAACTTCAACGCAACAACAACATCTATAATCTCTTCATCGCAGCAAGAACGCACCAACCATCGACCTTACGACATCAACATCAGTTCTTTATCAGCAAAAATCCAGAAATTCAAAGAAAAAGGGAAGGAGTGGAAGGAGAGAGTTCGGATACGAAACAAAGGATCGAAAGCTATTACCTGGAAATCGGAGTTTAATTCTCTGGATTCTCTCGTGCATCTCAATTGTTCAGAAGGATCACCGGAACTCCGTCCGGCAGACATTTAAGAGAAAGTGAGTTGAGGTCGTTGTTGAGGATGGAAGACGAAAGAGAGCGAGCCATTGGAGAGGTGTTTCTACGGTGAGTTTTGACGGCGGCGCTGATTGGAATTTGGTCGAAGACAAGGGAAGGCCGCTGCGCCGTCTTGAGTCCGTCGAGAGCAAGGGGGAAGACGAGATCGAAAGCTCAAAGGTCGCATCTCTAACCCTATTCCCTTTCTTTTTCAATTTTGATTAACATGTTTTCAATTAACTGAATAAAACGGTTTTTAATTACTATTAATTGGAGATTAATAGGGTTAATTGTGTTTAATTGATGAAAATCTGAGACTATATTGTGAGTTAACGTGGATTACTGATAGTAACAATAAAATATGTCAAACCATAACCCTTGGGCCTGATCCACGAATTTAGGTTTACACCCCCCAATGGCCCAATGTTTCATTTTTGGCTGAGGAGCAAATCTGCATAAAATAAACACTATTGGGCCGTAACTGTTAGCTGCACCCCCTGTGGCCCGTCACTGCCATTTTTGGCTAGGGATAATCTGTAACAAAAAAGATCTTGCTGGGCCAACATCCTGGGCCCAACGCCTTTGCTATTCAGCACCTTAATTTCAGTTTGCACCCCCTGTTCATGTTAGATTTAGGTTTTAATTAGATTTTTTTCCTATTTCTCTTAGGTAATAAAAACACTAATTTTCACTATCATTTTTAGACTTTAATACAATTTTAGACATAAAAAATAATCATTAAAAATATTAGTTTTAGGCTATTTGTCTTAATTCTTTTTGCTTGATTTGATTCTTGTTCTTCATAAAATTCTCACAAAAATAAATAGTATCTTTTAATTCACTCTCGCACTATATTTTGAATCATTTGTTTTCATGTTTGATGCTATACTTTCAAGTCATTCTTTTAGTCATTTTTTGCACTAATTTTGTATCATTGTTTACTTGTAATTTTTACTTGTGATCTCACTTGTAATCTCATTCCTTTAGATTTGTGACTTTATTTTCATGTCTCTTTAATTCCTAACTTTAGGTAGAAACCATGACAACATTAGGACTTAGAAGTTCCCTTCATAACATTAAGCTAGTTATTCATTTTAGGCTAGTTTTCTTCTTCTTTTTCATTTCAATATTAAAACATTAACAAATGGAGATGCGAATCACATTAAGAAAGTGATAGAGAAATGAGTGGGATTCATTCCCTAATCTGTTTCTCAATCACTTAGTGGCATAGAAATGAGTGGGATTCATTCCCTAATCTGTTTCTCGGTCACTACTTAATGGGAGAGAAATGAGTGGGATTCATTCCCTAATCTGTTTCTCGAACATTAACTAATGGGATAGAAATGAGTGGGATTCATTCCTAATCTGTTTCTCGAACATTACATAATGGGATAGAAGTGAGTGGGATTCATTCCCTAATCTGCTTCTCGATCATCATACGTTTTTATGTGATTCGAATCGCAAAGTAAATTCCCTTAAAAAACACTCAACCAAAAACATTTAAAACACTTAATAAAGGCTCAGACCAAAACAAAGTAATGAAGTGGTGCGAAGCCTTGTATTGGGTTTTGTTCATCATGAAGTTACATAAAAAACACAAACCAATATTCTCTCTTCTCTCTCTTGCCTCCGAGGCATTCTTTCTCTTGCCTTCAGGGCATTCTTTCTCCTAATCGGACACGTTACTTCCGCTCCATTCCCAGCTTAAGACTCCAGAGGTCAAGCAGCGGAGTGCGAATGTAACTGTTCAACTAAAAAACACAAAAACAAATAAAAACTAAAGAGCCGAACTACGGTGCTCTGATTCCTGAAAAGGATACATAGGCATTGGGTCGCGGGGCCTAAGCGAGCACAACTATTTATAAACCTTATTTTCCCCGTGTTTCTTTTCTTTCATTTGCATGCATTCCCTTAGTAATTAAGCTTTAGATTTATAGCACACACCCTTTAGATAGCAACAAACATAGGTGGATACCATCGGGTACGATGGACGTGAGGGGTGCTAGCACCTTCCCCTTGCGTAACCGACTCCCGTACCCTATCTCTGGTCGAAAGACCTCGTTCTTATTCGTTTTAGGTTTTCTGATATTCCTTTCCCTCTTTGGGATAAATATATTGGTGGCGACTCTGTTCACATTTCGCGAGCGTGCGACAGCTGGCGACTCTGCTGGGGATGTGATAGACCTGTGCTGGTCCATTCTTAGCAAGTCAATCCTAGCCTTTGTTTGTTTCTTTTCTTTGGGTGTTTTTCTTTTTTTGTTTGTATGCATACATCCTGTGTATATATGTTTGTATATCATGTTTATTCCTGTTTGCATATCATATTTACTTTCCGCATGCATCTGGACTATATTATGGGTCCCCGTGGGGACCACATATTTTCTCTGTATGCAGGTTGGGTGGGATGTTCTATGAGGTAAAAGGCCCAATACCCAGGCCATGAGTGATACCTTAGGAACTAGGAATAGAGTGGCCATGACGGACAGAAGACGTATGTCTGATTGCTCCGATCATGTATCCACGGGCAGAGCTTGGTTGAACGAGGCAATATCGTATGATTGCGCCTACTTTCAATCCTCTGTTGGCTTTTTGACCTACCATATACTAGATCCTACCTGTGAGAGGGGTTGGGAAATTTTGTTTTGCAGGAAAACATGCCTCCATCCCACCCTATGCCCATTCATACTATCTATCATAATCAACGTCGAACCTCTGAATCTGGAAGGTTCGACCTTATTTGACTTATGCAAAGGTTATCTATCCTGAATCAACGTCGAACCTCTGAATCTGGAGGATTCGACCATCTTTGACTTATACAGAAGTTCTACATCAGTTATCTATCAGAATCAATCAACGTCGAACCTATGAATCTGGAGGGTTCGACCATATTTGAATTATGCACCGCCTATTTATCAAGCAAGCAACGTCGAACCTCTGAATCTGGAAGATTCGACCATAGTTTATGGCCATGAGAAGTTGTTACCCAAGAGGCCTTGATCCTTGATCCTGATTTATGCTGCATTTTGCATCTTCATTAACATTTCTGCATTCATGCATATACATCCATGGTTACCAAGACTCTTACACTCTCCCTTTCCATCAGATCATACAAGACGATTCCTCGACACCAATATTTAACAAGAGCTCACAGACAAAGAATCATGGGGAATTATAGACAAGATCAAGCTATTATCAAACAAACCCATGGGGCACCTTCCACCATTGGAGCCTAAAGACTTTGTGTTTGTCAGAGAACATTTCATTTGCATTAGAATAAGGCCAAACTTGTAATTGTTTAGACTTCTCAAGCATTTTCAATTGTACTATTTTCGTTGTTATCAAGTACTTCTCATTGTAAGAAATTCATTCTGTTTGAATAAATAAAAATAATGTAATATACATGTTTTTCTCAAATCATTTCATCTTGTCATTATCTTCATTGATACTTCAGTCATTTGTCTTAAGCAACTAAAAAAGGAGAATGATGAAAATCCAAAATACATGAACTACTAACTGTATGCTTTTGGAACAAAGATCCTGCTGACGATGTACAGGCATTGTTTCAATTCCTAGACACTGGAGTTATAAGGGAGTGAAACCTTCGTCAACCCATTTGAGCCTAAGGAGTAGTAGTTTCTTTTCAAAAAATACAAAACCCTCAATCTTAACCAGGGGCAGGGTAATCTTCAGTTAGTGCGACCGAGCGCTCAACTTTCAGGTATTCCATCAGAGGATCAATCATATCTCAGATCTCACAACAAAAAAAGAAGAGCACAATCCACAATGGATGTCTTTCACTCACTGAGAATAAGGCAGTCACAACCTTTTCATCAAGTCAATCACAAAAGTCATACAACTTGTTCCCGAACGAGACAAAAAAGAATGAAAAGAAAGTTATGAATCGTGATTAAAAAAAAAAGAGAAAAAGAAACAATAGCCCGCTAAGTCAAAAAAAAGAGAAGAAAGGAAAAGCTTTGAAGCAAATGACTTAGGCAAAAATTAGGGCATATCCCGCTGGACAACGAAAACCAAATTCAAAAGAAACTTTTTGTCCAGGCAAAAGTTAGGGAAAGTAAAAAACAAAGCAAAAGAAAAATCCTCCAAGGGACAAGTTGTTGTGACCATCAACAAAAGAATCAAAGGGTGGCTGCCACCTCCGCCAAAGCCATAAAGGATCCTCATCCATCCCAATCCTTCCTGAAAGTTGAATACTCGTGTCAAACTAGCTGAACGTAGGACTGGAGAACATCACGAAGAAGGGGTGGGTTAAGTAGAACTTGAGCCTTTATCCTTTGTTTCTTAAACCGTGAACCCGGCCACGTTACAACCCTCAAAAGTCCTAATTGAAGCAGGGTTCGTTCCGAAAGCATACAAACTGTAAAATCATGTCAAAACTGACTCCTAATGTTGCTTGTCACTTGTGTTAGTATCTGTACAACATTTTGACAAATAAAACTTTTCTCTTGAGATTAACATGTGCATTGCATTCTCATTATCTTTTCAAAAGAGAATTGTCTCTAATCTGAAATTAAGTACTTGATACCAAGGAAAGTTCAACATTGAAATTCCATCGAGTAATCTTACAAAGGCAAAGATTGGTCATCCACTAAGCAAATATCTGAAACATCCATTAGGTGGAATAGTTCCTTTCAAGCTGGGGCAAGCTAGTAATAATTCATCTCTTCATCTTCAATCAAGTGTCAGATATCGATATAGGTGTCGAGGAGTCAAGCCCAACACCTTCACAAGTTCTATCCTTCAAGAAACAACCTTTCCGCAAGGGCATCCTCCATCAACTCCTTGTATCTTGGAAGCAATCATTCCATTCATAATCATGCATGCATCATACATGTCATTGCATTCTCATCCAATCATCAATAAAGCAGGGGCATCCACCTTACCTTGATTCTCAAACAGAGTTTCAGGACTCCACCTAATCTACTCCACAAAGCAGAAACCCTGATCAAATCAATCAATACATTGCATATAGAAATCATTGCATTGCATCTCCAGAAGTGCATAAATAAATCAAACATTGCATGTGAAGCATAAGCCAAGTTACTCATCAGATGAGGTCCCTACAAAGCATTCAATTGATATTCCACTGGATCACTCAGAGTTACCATTGTGGTGTCATCTCCCAAAGTCAATCATGTTCATCTTTCTTCAACCCAGAGTTGATGTTTTGGTGTTCAACCAAGAGTTGATTTTCCTTTCATCTTTTAACCCCGAGTTAATTATATTTTCCCACTCAACCCAGAGTTGACGATAACCTTTTGTCCTTTTCCCACTCAACCCAGAGTTGACGGTTGTCTTTTCTCTTTCCCACTCAACCCAGAGTTGACGGTTATCCTTTCTTCAACCCAGAGTTGATCATTTTCTTTTCCCACTCAACCTAGAGTTGACGGTTATCTTTTGTCTCTTCCCACTCAACCCAGAGTTGACGGTTATCTTTCATTCAACCCAGAGTTGATCTTTTTCCCACTCAACCCAGAGTTGACGGTCATCCTTTATCCTTTTTCCACTCAACCCAGAGTTGACGGTTGTCCCTTGTTCAATCCAGAATTGATTTCTCTTTCCCACTCAACCCAGAGTTGACGGTCGCCTTTTTTCTTCCCACTCAACCCAGAGTTGACGATTATCTTTTATTCAACCCAGAGTTGATCTTTTTCCCACTCAACCCAGAGTTGACGGTTATCATTTTCCTTTTCCCACTCAACCCAGAGTTGACGGTCATTGCTTACCTTTTCCCACTCAACCCAGAGTTGACGGTTATCATTTGTCTTTCCCACTCAACCTAGAGTTGACGGTCACCTTTTTTCTTCCCACTCAACCCAGAGTTGACGGTTATCTTTTGTCTTTTCCCACTCAACCCAGAGTTGACGGTCACCTTTTTTCTTCCCACTCAACCCAGAGTTGACGGTTATTTCTAATTGTTCATCTTTCCACCTTCAACCCATAGTCATTATCCAATTACTTTCTCTCAACCCAGAGTTGATCTTCTTTATTTCCTTCTCAACCCAGAGTTGACCCACTTTTCTTTTTCAACCCAGAGTTGACGTTTATTTCAAATTGGCAGACACGGGCGCCCGCGTCAAATTGGCAGCAGCAAAACATTTTAAAGAAACTTGGTAGAAGCTGACTCGGGCACCCGTGTCAAATGACACGGCCATGTTAGCTGAAACTCTAAATATTTTGGCTTTTTGAATATTTCAATTTCCTGATTCATAAAGGGTGTTTTAGGCATCTTACACCGCTATTGAATGACCTATCACTATTTAGATCTATTTTTTGGAAAGCATTGGGTATCTTGGATCATATTGAAGAGTTTTGACGGGAGAATAAGAACGAAGAACGGATTCGGAGAATGGAGATCTTCAAGGGAAAATTGCAATTGAAGATCAAAGAAGTCCATATTTGTTGTAATTTCTATCATATCTTTTATTAATTCTTTAAATATTATGAGTAGCTAAACCCCCCAATACTAGGGGGTGTCCCTGAATTGCTTTTGTGATGAACCCTATTTCCATATTTCTATGTTATTGAAGTTTCTATGAGTTTACTTTATTGTGAAAATTTCTTAATGCTTTTACTATTGGAAAAATAGTTCTTGATCTATGGTTGAGATTTAGGTCGGACAAACCAACTTAACGCATTTTGCACAACAATACTACAGTGAAATCACTTGGGAATAAGGATTCAACCGTAGTATCCGTTTAATTCTGGATCAAAACAATAAGATGCTTGATGTTAACTCTAATAGCCAAGGAATTAGGATTAAAGATAAACATCAAAGGTTTTCAGTTAAGGAATTAATGAAAACATTCGTGAGATTTGGTAGTAAACCATCCTAACAATATTTCCTAAAATATGGCGTAAATGTTGTTACAAGGCAATTCAAACACCTAACCCTAGCATGCTTTCTCATACATTCAAAAACTTTATCTTACGCTTTGCTTTAATTTGTTATAATTCAGTTTTATTTCCAAACAAACAACAAAACCCCCATATTCTTTTGTTCAAATGAATCGTTATGATAACTTATATTTTCTATGCAGTCCGCGAGATTGATACTTGGGATTAATCATATTATTACATCAGTAAAAATAGTACACTTGCTATTTTCTGATCAACAAACAAATATTTTGTCCAATACCGTTTAGAAAGCTTATCCCCTTTAGCCAAAACCATGTTACCTTTGTAGAGTTTTCACTTTCCAGAATCAAAGTGATTGTCATAACCACAATCATCAAGCATATGCATATAGATCAAATTAAAGCGGACATCTGGAGCATGGTTGACACCTCTAAGAAACAATTGAATTCCCATTTTGGTTTGCAAGATAACATCACCAACCCCAGAAGTATAAGATGTGAAGAGATCCTTCCTTGATGTAGCATGCAAAGTAGCACCACTATCAAATATCCACATGCTCTTGTCAGGTACGAGATTAACGGACTCATGATCATGCAAAATAACAAGATCATTACATGTAGCAGTAGTAACACGATAACAATCGTGATCTTCATAATCTCTTTGTTTAAACTTACATTTCTTGCCTTTGTTATCCCTTTTCCATTGATAAAAATACTTTTGTACGTGTCATGTTTTGTGACAATAATGACATTCAAGATTCTTGTATCGTGGCTTAGACTTACTTCTACATTCTTTCTACCATCCCAGTTCCTTTTTCTGACTTCTCCCCTATTTTCAGGGACAAGTACCTTGGATTGAGATGAAGTACTTTGTGATTTGGGGGTCTTTGCACAAGAACTTGCGATTTGGATTCATCCGAGTGAAAACTTTGAAGAAAGGGGTTTCTGTCAAACAATTAACAGTAACTGGAGGATCAAATTGGGTTTTTGTGACAAGATCTTGCAATTGAGATTCAGCCGAGTGAAAGCTTTGAAGAAAGGAGTTTCTATCAAATAAGTAGAGATAACCTGAGGATCGAATTGAAGATCTCGGGACACTTGATCTAACTTAAAATCAAGGGAAGAGAAGAAGATAGATTTAACATCAAATTTGGGATTTAGGGGTTTGAACTTTTATTTCTCTCTTGTAAACAATTTCTTGCAAAGAATTATTGAATATCTCAATTCCATTGGAATTGAGGGCATGCGTACTCATAGCGAGGCCGATTTGGGAACTGCCTAAACAAATCCTTGTGTGTGTATGTCTCTCTCTCTCTCTCTCACACACACACACACACACACACTCTTTATTATTCGATAATTCATTTAGTGTGCAATTTCATATACTGATAATTCTGTTTATGTTGAAGTATTTCAAAATGTTTTGTTAATATAATTGCAATCTAAACAATTGCAATTGATTTTTCATATCATTAACTCAAAGAAAAATTAACTTAGTGTTTATTACACACCCAATGTTTGATAAATTGTCTTAGTCATTTTTCATTTGATATTTCATTGGAAAACAATTATCAAAGTGTAAAAGTATTCAAATTTATTTTTACAATAACATATTGATTTGTTTTCTAATTATTTGTGGTACGTTAATATCATAACATTACGGTTTATTACACATATCTTATTCTTTCGATAACGATTCAGGATAGACGAGTGTCGATCTAGAATTGCTCTGCTTTCCATAGAAAATATATTTAAAACAAAATTTTAATTAGAAAATTTTATTGGGGATCTACTCACCCCTCTAAATCATTGCCTTCGTCTAACAAGTCGTTCTAAGTTTCTCTTGATTGCTTGTGCCAGATGATATTTGTTTCATATCATATGGTGAGCACCGTGAGACATGGCCCTTGGAGATTATATCCTTGTGCTCTAGATGTGTTGCTAGTATGTCAAACCATGTCATAGATGTGTTGTCAGTATGTCACCGTATTGTGGCCATTGAGAAAGAGGTCATTGCTAGAGGATAGTTTAAGTAAGGAATTATTCATATTGCCATTTAAGCAGAGGCACAACATGCATTGCAGTATAGGATGTCGAAGAGGAACATATGCATAAGATACACGCAATAATTGTCTTTTACTTTGGATTTTGATATTAACATTTTGAAATTTTGTATTATGGTATGTTATTTTATAAACATTGATGTATGGTTTATCAACATTTTGTTTGAATATTTGATCTTATTATTGAATAAAAGTGTGTATGATTTATTGTAAGATTTATTTACAAAAGGCTTATAGTGTAAGGTTCATTAAACAATATAAAATTTCCTCGAACGTACTGTTTAGGTGTGGAGAAACTGTCCATGAGTTTGTCCAAATTTTAAAATTTGGACTCACCCATGTGTTTTGAAATAAACACTCATTAATGAGTGAATAAACTGCCCAAGGGTTTGTCCGGACTCATTCCATTGTAAGATTTACTTTCAAATTTATATTTGTTTAGACCTCATTTTTAAACGGTGCAAGTTGCTAGAATGATGATAATACATCTTAAAATATCTATATGTATATTTTTTTTTATAAAAGAGACCAAAGAAATCTATTTTTTATATAACAAGACGAGGTACTTGTTTGTTACCTTATCCACAAGACATGGTTTATAGATTCCCATTTATTCATGATAGTAATACAAACTTTGTAGTAGTACGTATATCTTCATCTCACAAAACAGCATTACTCAGATCTCAACTCATATGGGGGAAGTGGCAGTGTCATTAGTTATGTATATTCTTATATAACAAGATGAGGTACTTGTTTGTTACCTTATCCACAAGACATGGTTTATAGATTCCCGGTTATTCATGATAGTAATACAAACTGTGTAGTAGTACGTACATCTTCATTTCACAAAACACAATAATCAGATCTCAACTCATATGGCGGAAATCGCTGTGTCATTAATTAGTTATTGACCAATTTCTTCCACTCATATTGAAAGAAGTTGAGCTGTTTAGAGGTATTCACAAGGAGTTTGCAGATATAAAAGATGAACTTGAAAGTATTCAAGCATTTCTTAAGGATGCTGATAAAAAAGCTTCAACAACTGAAGGAGTCAAAACTTGGGTGAAGCAAGTTAGGGAAGCAGCTTTTCGCATTGAAGATGTCATTGATGAATATATGATCAAGGTGGGACAACAACCTCGTGGTCCTCAATGTCTACATATATTCCAGAAGATTGCTCACTTACTCAAGACAATTGTCCCTCGCCATCAAATTCCGTCCAAGATTCAAGCCATTAAGTTATCTATTCGTGAGATCAAGGAAAGAAGTGAAAGATATGGCTTCAAACGTTCTCTTGAACAAGGATCAAGCAATTGTAGAAGAAGTCGGAGTGCCAAATGGCATGACCCTCGATTGGGTGCTCTTTACACTGAAGAATCTGAATTTGTGGGCTTTGAAGAGCCAAGAAAAAGATTGATTGATTGGATGGTAAAGGGAAGGGATGAGCGCACTGTAGTTTCTGTGGTAGGAATGGGTGGGCAAGGAAAAACCACTCTTGCTAAGAAAGTTTTTGACAGCCAAGATGTCGTCAGACACTTTGATTGTCGTGTATTGATCACAGTCTCTCAATCATATAATGCTGAAGACTTATTGAGGGAGATGTTGGTAAAGTTTTGCAAAGAAAAAGGAGACAATGCTCCTAGGGATATTTCTCAAATGGATCGAGCGTCATTGACAGAAAAAGGAGACAATGCTCCTAGGGATTTTTCTCAAATGGATCGAGCTTCATTGACTGATGAAGTGCGAAACTACTTGCAGCAAAAGAGGTACCTTGTCATGTTTGATGATGTTTGGGATGTACATTTTTGGGATGATATTGAATTTGCTGTAATTGATAATAAAAGTGGAAGTAGGATATTTATCACAACAAGAAAACTAGATGTTGTGATGTCTTGTAAAAAATCTTCTTTTGTTGAATTGCTTGAGTTGGAACCTTTAACTCATGAACAATCTTTGGAGTTGTTCAATAAGAAGGCATTCCAATTTGCCTGTCATGGGCGTTGTCCAGAAGAGCTCAATGATATAGCTAAGGAAATTGTTCAAAAATGCAAGGGGTTACCACTAGCAATTGTTGCCATTGGTGGTCTTCTGTCTACAAGAGACAAAAATGTGTCTGAGTGGCAGAGATTTAGAGAAAACCTAAGTTTCGAGTTAAAGAAAGATACACATTTAATTGGGATAAACAAAATTTTAGGTTTAAGTTATGATGATTTGCCTTATTATCTCAAGCCATGTTTGTTGTATTTTGGAATATATCCAGAAGATTGTTTAGTTAGATCAAAGAGAGTGATTCGACAATGGATAGCTGAAGGGTTTGTGAAGGAGGAAAGTGGGAAGACTTTGGAAGAAGTTGCACAAGGGTATTTAACAGAGTTGATCCATAGAAGCTTGGTGCAAGTATCCTCGCTTAGAATTGATGGTAAGGTTAAGCGTTGTCGTGTTCATGATCTAATACACGATATGATCCTTGAAAAAAATGAGGAGTTAAACTTTTGCAAGCATGTTAGTGATGATGGACAGTCAAACTTAAGTGGAATTGTACGACGCTTATTAGTGACTACCGAATTAAGAGCGGGTCTTGATGATTTAAATTTGCATATTGAAAGGTCGCATGTTCGGTCATTGTTTTTTTTAAAAAATGATGTATCAGCTTCTACGGATTCTTGGACAATCCCTATAAAATTCAGGTTGTTGAAGGTTCTTGATCCTGAAGGTATGCCATATCTCCATCCGTTTCCTGAGTTTGGAAATTTGATCCATTTGAAGTATTTACACCTCGAATTAAGAGGGGTTACAGAACTTTCAAAATCCATTGGCATGCTCCAGAACCTAGAGACCTTAGAAATAAGAGATCCAGGTAGCATAAATCCCCTTGTTTTGCCAAAAGAGATTAGCCAGCTTAGAAAGCTAAGACATCTTATTGGCGATAAGATGTCTCTGACTGAACTAAAGAATGGTATTGGAGAGATGACTTCTCTACAAACGCTACGGAATGTTATTATAGGTATTAGAGCAGCAGAAGTAATTAAAGGGTTAGGAAAGCTGAAACAGATGAGGGATTTGGGATTGATTATTTTTGAGAGAGAAGATGAAAGCATACTATCTTCTTCAATCAATGAAATGCGGCACTTGGAGAAACTAAATGTTTTCTCATCACATTTTGGCATCCATCTGAATTTGATTTCTCCGCCAACTATGCTTCAAAAAGTTACACTAGAAGGGAGTTTAGAGAAGTTGCCAGAGTGGATTCCAGAGCTTCAAAATCTTGTTGTGTTGAGTTTGAGGTGGTCCAAATTGACTAAAGATCCAATGCAATCCCTAAAAAGTTTGCAGCACTTGTTGATCCTCTCTCTAAAGGGCAATGCTTATATAGGTGTATGTTTGCATTTTGAAGATGGAGGGTTTCAGAAACTAAAGGAGCTGTATGTTGAAAATTTAAATAATTTGAGAGATATTATTATCAACAAAGGAGCACTTCCTTCTCTGAAAAAGCTTCAGTTACGCTCACTCCCCGAACTTGAGAAGTTACCGAAAGGAATCCTACACCTAGAGAAGCTTGAAGTTCTCAGTGTTCTATATGAAGTTGGTTATAGGCAGGGAACTTATACTGAGGATTTGAGTTGGATCACAGAGCATATGCCCACTGTTAAAATTAATTATTAATGATAATATTAATGATAATGGTGTATGAAACCTCTAAATTATGGATTGGCTTAATGTTTGAGTTGTTTGTGTATTGTAATTGTTACTTTCCAGCATTTTAAGACCTAATTCTTGGGTTGATTTCCTTTCTTCATTTCTGCCTTCATCATTGGTGTATAATGATTGTTGCGAGATATTTTGCTTTTTATTTAAGATTTGAGTTGTATGTGATGTATTATGTATGGAATATAGCATGACAGCTTTCCTCTCAATGATTGTTAATTTTTTTGTTTTTTTTTTGTTATTCAAAAACTCACAGTTACATTTCTAAGTGAAATGTGTAGAGTGGAAGAAAATGTCCAAGAGTAGCAACACTTTATTAAAAATTAGTTCAAAAGTATGTATCAATCAGTAAGTGTGTTGCTTTCTACAGCATTTAAAGACATTATTTTTCTCTTGATTTTTCTGTTGAAATCTATAACAAAAGAATGTATCACTGACTTCATTACTGTCTGTCTTCAAATTAGAATTGATAGTAAAGCTAAAGCCTGTCGTGTTCATCATCTAATACACTATATGATACTTGGAAAGTTTGAGGATTTTGAGAATCTAATAGTTTGTTATGATAAATTAAATATTTTGTTAGCTAAATTATGCAGTAAAATATTATGTTAACAGTAAATTAGTCAAATCAAAATAAGATTAATTGACTCTTGTCATATAAAGACTCTTGTGTCTACTTTATGAATAAAATATATTGAAATTATTCTCTGAAAATTTTTATATGGTATCATAGCTAAAACAAACTTCCTCTGTACAATATATGAATCAGTTCTTGTTGATATTCTTGAATAATTCTGATGGCTTGTTTCGAGAATAATAAATTGAAGAAACCCAATTCTCCATCTGCAATTCATATACATGAAGCTCTCTCCTCAGATTTGACAACAGTAACTATGTCGAGTGGTCGTTCAATGTGCAAACAAGATAAGAGGTTAAAAACTTGGGTTATGTCACTGGAACAAAGGTTGCACCAAAAGACAAGAAATCAAGAATATGGAACACGTGAAGATGAAAACTGCTTGATCAAAATAAATTTGGGATACCATTAAGGAGACATACTCCATGACTAAAAGAAACTAGATTCCTTTTTACGAGAAAGGAAATTTAGGAAACCATTAAGAAGATATACTCAGTCGACCAAGATGCTTCAAGAGCATATCAATTATATCTCGAGGTAATTTCTACTTAGGGATGTCAACTTATCTCCGTTAGCGGGATCTCTGTGGGAATTCCCCGTTTGAGGTCCCAAAGACGGGAACTTTTCCTCCGCGGAGACAGGGACGAGGAACAAAGTCTCTCCGAATGCACTTCGGAGACGGGATTGGCGTTAATATCCCCCGCCCCGTCTAAAATAGTATAATGTCCTTAATTTATAGATAATTTTAAATTATTATGTAAATTTATTTGTCATTTCATATAATTAATCTTATACACAAATTTAAAATATATATGCATTGTTAGTAAAAGAACGAGATCTAAATGATTATTTCAAATTTTTTTATTTGAAATTTTGGTGGTCATGACACTCAATATTATAGATTAAATATTGTTAAAATAATATATTTATCATAAAAGAATAATTTCTAAATTTCTTGTGGTTAGTTTTTGAAACTTTTACTATTAATTTAGTTTAAAATAATAAATAAATAAAATCAAGTTTATGGATCTCTGCATGAACCTTGGGGATCCGTAGGGACCCGCAGGGACGGGGGACAAAATCCGCTGGGATACGAAGCGGGGATGGAGAATAGATTCGAAGGCGGGGATGGAGAATAGATTCGAAGGCGAAGATTGTGATGGGAATGTATCCCTCGCCCCCGCCCCCGCCCCATTGACATCCTTACTCAACAAATTGAGCTTTCTAGATGTCACCCCCAAATTACACAATGCCACCCCTATAGCGGTGAAATTTGTGAGACTAAAGTCATTGAATTGACTTAGCTCATATGTTTTAAACAGAGTCGCCACCGCGCTTTATTGTTTCCAAAGGAAATGGGAGAAAGCGCGAATAAAACCCACAAAAGTCTTTAAAATCAAAACTAATAAACTTATCATAGATTTGGGTACTGGGGGTTTGTTATGCAAGGGAAAGGTTTTAAGCACCCCTCACATCTATGGTACTCCATAGGAACCTTTTTGAAAATATTGTTATTATTGTTGTTATTATTATAAAATGCCTTTGTGTTTTTTTGTTTAAATAGATTGGGAGGATGAGAAAAGAAGGTTTTAAAAGTGAGCTCGATAAGATATTGCATCTTAGGCCTACATACCCCTTAAGTGCAATATGAAAGTCAGAGCTTTTGTAGTTCCTCTTAAAAGAAAAATAAAAGAGCCAAGTGGCTAAAATCTTTTTGGGTGTTGAGCTTTAACAATACTCAACGGTTTTTTTTTAAAAATGTTAAGCTTTAACAATACTTAACAAGTTTTAATAAAAAGAGTCAGGCTTTAACAATACAAGGAAAAAGTTTAAAAGAAGTTGGTTGAGCTTTAACAACCAAGGGTTAATTTTTAAAAGGTTGAGCTTTAACAATACAAACCATTTTTAAAACAAGCACTAGTGCAGAAAGTACTTTTTACATCGGGTAAAAACTACTTTTTACATCGGTTCTGGACCCGATGTAAAGCCAGCAATGTAATAAGTCTGAGACATTTTACATCGGGCCAAAACCCGATGTGAAACATTAGCATACCACATCGGTTGAATTCAGATGTCTAATGTGAAAGATAATGCAATTTTTTATTAAACAAAAATATGCGCCATATTTTACATCGGGTTTTCATTGTGCCCGATGTAATAGACGACCTTTTACATCGGTTTTTAGAAAAGCCCGATGTGAAAAATCATGCCATTTTTTAAGCGCCATATTTTACATCTGGGTGTGCATTTTCCCGATGTAATAGAGTACATTTTACATCGGTTTTTAATACGGCCCGATGTAATATCTTTTCTGGTTTTTAGCATAATTTGATTGTTATTCCAATTTTCCCTATTTTAACCTGTAATTTTTTTTACCTAATTTTCAATATAATACACAAATACCACACAGACCAATCTAAGGTCGCTACTTTGCACATTTTTCCCACAACACACAGACCACATTTAATTGCACCAAATAGCTAATATATATGCATATATATTCGTCAAACTATTCAAAAGTATTAATTTAGGATACACAAGTGTACAAAATGATAAGAAAAGTTTACACACATTTTCTACTACAAAATAAAAACACTAAACATAAAGTTATTCTTTATATAACTCAAAGAAACATTTTGCCCAACGGAGTCGCAAATCATACAAATCTTCTTGTGTTAATTCTGTAGGATCATCAAATACCTACAATACGTAAATGTATAATATAGAGTTATTCTTTGAAAATTATCATTAAGTTGCAAAATGCGAAGTAAATAACAAATTAAAGTTATTTTTTTACCTGCATCCAAGATCCAGTTATATTTGCAGAGACAATGTCCAACATATTTTTCATCACATAGTATCCATAATCATTAGAGTTATGTTGTTTCCTTGTCTACAAATGAAAAACATAATTATTGAATAATTATCATAAAATTAAATATAGAATTATAATTTTCATCACACTTACATTGGGTCTATGTCATGTAGCCTTTTTTCTATTGCCATAATTTGCAAATTGATGAACCTCAAAAGCACTAATTAAAAAAAACCATTTAAAGCCACATAAAATATGAAATTACTTATCAATATCAATATAAAAGATAAAGTTTCTTTGAAAGATAAACTTACATCGAAACAATTTTCTTCGTGTCTTTATCAATACCATGATGAAGTGAACAAAAGACTACCACAATATTGTCTCTTGGACACATGACTATTAATTCCAATGATCTATGTACATGTGTATGAAAATACAAAAGTCACATAAAATATCTATGTTATATATCAAAATTAAAAAATAAGAAACAAAATTTCATAAAAACTTACCCATGAATAAGTGGTAGGAGGTGGCAAACTCTGTCTTCCTTCATTAACTTATCTTGTATGTAATTTCTAACCTTTGTTGCAGAACTCGGGACATCATCATAATATATACACATAGCAGGGTCCATAAATCCATACACTTCTGATGATGAATTATCAATACATAAACGAAGAATATACCTAAATAATTTTAAAATAAACATTAGATTCGAAGTGATGATATATATATATATATATATATATATATATATATATATATATATATATCCTATTAATAGATATTGAAAGTAATAAAAAAAGAAAATGTACTTACGTGCTCCAAACTTGCAGAATAGACACGTCAAGCCAATGAAAACCCACCAAAAACTCTCTGATACACTTAGCTGATATATAAAAATTAATGGCAGATATACAATGACTTAATTCGATTTCCAAGTGTCTGTCAGCCATTTTCACAACCATGAGTAGCAATCTCTGAACATCGTCAACTTCCACACCTTTTGCGCTTCCTTTTGCAGCTGAACAACTTCCTTTTCCGCTTCCTTCGACAACTTCCATTTTTTCAATGCATTTATTATCATCTGTGATTTGCGACAAACCCATAGACTTAAGTGTCTCCATAAAAGATTGTTGCATTGCCTTATGCTCTTCAGCCAACTTTTGATCAAAATCAGTTCTAAGTTTTGCTTCCAATTTTGATGAAAGTTGTTCAAGTTGTTCACTTACATCTATGTGTTGTCCTTGACGTGAAGAAGACCTTCCAAAGTAAGTGCTTTGTTTATGGTGTTTTCCAACACCACGAACACGGCCGCCATGCTCAAATGTTCCAAGGGCTGCTGTTAAGATATCGTTACGTCCATGTGGAACAAAGACACCTTTTCCAGCTTCTTCAACTAGAGAATCCTACAAAATGCAAAAACCACAACTAAATTCAATAGTTTTTAAATAATCACAAATATAATGATACGTGAAGTAATTTCCAAGTTTTATTGACAATTTTCTCCGCAACAGCTTGTGTAGACTTTGATGTGTATTCTCCTCCTTTCTTTTGTCGTGCTCTCTTCCATAACTCATGGCGTGACGGTGGAGATGGACTACCGTTATCATCTAATGTACAATCATCTCTTGATGATATCCTTTCATTTTTCATTGTCTCCTCGAGCATGCGATACCCTCCACGAGATAATACATGAGGGTATACATGCTTAGCCACATTCTCTCTACCCTTTCGACTTTTTTCCTATTAATTATAAAATCAAACAGTTACCACTAAACATAATAAAAATGTTATTAAAAAAAACTCAAATATAACTCCTACTAACCATAAATTCTTGGGTATCTCGAGACTTTAGAAACTCTTCCCATACTTCTTTTTTAATAAAATTATACCTGACATATGCAGGAGCGAGATCTTTTTTGGGTTTATTAACATACTCGTCCGTGAGTTGTGTCTTAAAACCTCTCCATCTCTCTCCTACATATTTAATCCATTCCTTCTTCAACGGATCCTTGATTTTACCATCCTTGTCTTTAACACACCAATCTGGAATAGTGAAATGAATCTACACATACAATATATGGCATATGTTAGTATATATGTGATTATAAAATAAAATAAAGTGTTGAATTTAAAATACCTGAACATCATTCCATATAGCGTCTTTTATTCCTTTATCTATGTCTTTCCACTCATCTTTCAAAATACTACATCTCTGTCGAGCAAGAGATGCTATGTAACTCTTAAAATTTGCAGCATTTTTACCAACACCAGTACATTCATAAGTTCTTTGATCAATCTCGACCTTTAACTTTTCACCCGTTTGATGAACTTTGTCAATTTGTGTCATTAAAGTTGGACCTCTAACTCTTTTTTTATTAGGATTACCAGATGAAGAGGACTTCTCGGTTGAATCAGCCATGTATCTGTTTAAACAAAAATAAAATAATTAGAAATCAAATTAAACACAAGATAAAAACAAATAGACATAAAATTAGGCACAAAATAAAAACAATTAGAAATCAAAGAAATGTCGAATTAACTTATAAAAAACACATTACTAGTTCTCCCATATCCCTTCTTCATGATCTATGCGAATAGCATGCACATCATCCTCTACATCTTCTTCAATGAAGGTAGGCACATTTGTTAAGAAAGGAGGAGTTTCGGAAATATCAAGATTCGCATCTTGATTTTCATCACTATCATGCACCTTTCCTTGTAGAACAACTGACCACCTTTTATTACAAGGATCTGTGACATAAAAAACTTGTTTTGCTTGAGATGCCATGATGAAAGGTTCGTCCGCATAAGCTAACTTGCTAAGATCAACCAATGTAACTCCAAATTCTCCAATTCTTACACCACTATTGATATCAATATCAACCCATTTGCATTTAAATACAGGAACTTTAAACCCAACATAATCAACTTCCCAAATCTCTTCAATCACCCCAAAGTAGGGTGTAGATGCCATAACCGGGTTTTTATCTTTAGCACTAGAGAAGTGCATGGACTCGGCCACAATCATAACCCCGCTATTTTGCGTGGTACTACGGTCATCCTTTGCCTTTGTATAAAAGGAAGTTTTATTAATATCATATCCACTCCAAGTTATTATGTTGCATTTAGGCTCATAGGACAACCACTTAATTGTTTTTGAAGCACTATCATCACCAGCAATTTTTTCTTTAAACCACTCAGAGAAACTCTTATTATGCTCTTTTAACAACCCTCTTTCACTCATCTTGGGGTACTTTTTCTTTATGATGCTTTTGTGAACAGATAAGTAAGGTTGAACTTCATCTGTGTTATTCAATATATACAAATGCGCTTGAACAACCACATCAATACTTAAGCTCTTGATCTTTAAACCTTGTGTACCCACACCCTCACATCTTCCATCATGACGAGACTTGGGAACCCCTACAGTATTCACTTCCGACAAATAGTTAGAACAAAACTCAATAGCTTCTTCTGCAATGTACCTCTCAATAATCGATGCTTCCGGACGGTGTGGGTTCTTGGTATACCCTTTTAGGATCTTCATGTATCGCTCTATTGGATACATCCACCGTAAAAATATTGGACCACATAATCTAATCTCCCTTACTAGATGAACAATCAAGTGAACCATAATGTCAAAAAATGAAGGAGGAAAAAACATATCTAATTGGCACAAGATAACTGCAGCCTTATTTTCCAAATCTTATAACTTTAATGGATCAATGGCTTTGCAACAAATTGCATTGAAAAACAGGCACAACCTAGTTATAGTCTTCCTAACATTGTTAGGCAATATCCCACGAATAGCCACTGGTAGTAGTTGTTGCATTAAGACATGGCAGTCATGAGATTTTAAGCCAACTAATTTGATATCTTTAACCGATACAAGCCTCTTGACATTTGATGAGTAACCATGTGGCACTTTGATACTTTATAAACACTCACAAAAACTTAATTTCTCTTTTTTCGACAAATTGTAGCAGGCAGGAGGCAAATACGTCTTGTTACCTACATAATGTTATCATCAAGAATTTCAACAATTAAAGTTATGAGCATGCTATTTTAACATCAAAAGGTAATAATAGCTTAATTTGAACAAATAGTTAGTACCTATATATTGTGGAGTTAGCTCTTCTCGTATACCCATCAAGCCCAAATCTAGACGAGCATTAATACCATACTTTGTCTTGCCTTGAATGTTGAGAAGTGTTCCGATTACACTATCACATACATTTTTCTCCATGTGCATCACATCAATACAGTGTCTTACCTCAAGACTGGACCAATATGGAAGATCGAAGAAAACAGACCTCTTTTTCCATATATTTTTCACAATAGGCCGCTTTTGGTACTTTCCAAAAACAGCAGTAATGCCCTGTTGTCGTTGATAAACTTCCTCTCCAGTTAAGGGCTTTGGAGCAACACCATACTCTTGTTCCCCATTGAAAACTTTCCGCAATCTACGATATGGATGATAACGATTTAGAAATTTTCGATGCCCGAGATAAACAGTCTTCTTTCCTTTTTCAAGCTGATGGTAACATGTGTCTTTTTCACATATAGGACACGCTTTATGCCCTTTAACTTTATACCCAGACAAATTGCCATATGCCGGAAAATCGTTGATGGTGCAAAACAACATGGCACGCATATTGAACTGTTCACCAGAATGCGCATCGAAAACATCCACCCCTTCCTCCCACAACACTTTTAAATCATCGATCAGTGGACTTAGATAAACATCTATGTCATTTCCTGGTTGTTTTAGGCCCGAAATCATCATGGATAACATCACATATTTACGCTTCATGCACAACCTAGGAGATAGGTTGTAAATCATCAGAAGAACAGGCCAAGAAATATGGTTAGTATTTATATTACCAAACGGATTCATTCCATCAGTAGAAATTCCAAGTCTAAGGTTTCTCGACTCTTTGCCAAAATTTGGAAACAAAGAATCTATTTTCTTCCGTTGCAAAGAATCAGTTACATGGCGAATTTGTCCATCACATTTTCTTTCTTCTGCATGCCATCTAAGATTCTTTGCATCGTTTGCATTAGCGAATAATCTCTTGAACCTTGAAACTATTGGTAGGTACCATACAACTTTCGCGGGAGGACCCTTTTTGACCTCATCATCATCACTAGATTCACCATGTCTCTTTTTGTAGCGTGACGCCTTGCACTTCGAACAATGGTTATAGTTTACATACTCTTTTCTGTATAATATGCAATCATTAGGACATGCATGTATCGCTTCATACTCCAAACCCATCAGACACAGTATTTTCTTTGCCTCGTAATAACGACTTGGCAGTACGTTACCTTCTGGAAGCATTTGTGTCAACAATTCAAGAAATTCGGTAAAACTTTTGTCAGTCCACCCGTTAATTGCCTTCAGATTAAACAATTTTAACACGACTGACAAACGAGTAAAATTTGTGCATCCCGAGTACAAAGGTGTATCCTTGTCATTGCATAAACTATCATACGCATGTGCCCTCTTAAACGAATCTTGTCCAATATCACACATCATGTCTTCCAGACGATCATCCATTTCTACACTAACATTATCTCTTTGGGACACATTTGAATTTTCTACCACTTCACCGTGCCATATCCATTGTGTATAGTTTTGACAAATCCCTTCACAAATTAGATGATCCATGATTTTTTTCTTACTAAGCTTTGGTTCTTTATTTGCACAACGAACACATGGACAGAGGAGGAAGATCTTTTTTAGCATTACTTTCAGCAAACTCTAGAAATTCCATCACCCCATGTTCGTACTCATCACTTAATCGATTAGCTCTCATCCAACTACGATCCATACCTACAACGTAAACTTAAGAACAACTCAAACATTGGTGAAATTTGTATGAACTCATTTTGTAATATATATATATATATATATATATATATATATATATATATATATATATATATAATTGTTATAACATATGTTATGAGGGACAACACTTTAGGCTCACTAAAGTATTCTTTTAATTAATACTTAGAATCAATTCTAAGTATAGTTTTTATATAATATCAAATAATGGTTATAGCATATGTTATGAGGAACAGCACTTTAGGCTCACTAAACTATTCTTTTAATTAATACTTAGAATCAATTCTAAGTATAGTTTTTATATAAAAAATAACAAAGAGAGCAAAGTAATTTTACACAGGATTTCAAATACTAGTATATGGGAGGGAGTACTAGTAACATATACTAGTATATATTTCAAATAATGTAAGATACGTTTAAAGTTAAAATTGAAGTGAGCTCAATAGGTTTTTCATGTGGAAAGGAGAGTTTTCTGGTTTTTCTACAACACGGGCTTGGCATGATCAATATATATGATGAAGCTGGCAAGGAACTACTTCAATGGAACTTTTTTCAGCTGATATGATGCTAGAATAATTGTAATTTTGGAATGTTAGTCCTTCACATAGGACACTACTATTTTGCTGCATAACTTTTGGTATAACCTTACCCTTTTTGTATTACAAGGAATAAATAAACTCATATTTTGTATGTTATATAAGACTTGTTGTAAAATCACACATTGTTATTGGATCAAACATGTTTTCAACTTCAAGTGATGGTTTTTTCTGTTAAGAAATCTGTTGTAATTAAGATCTTTAGCTTCTAATAAATCTGCATAATATCTGCACAAACCTAAGTTCTTTAGACTAATTGTTAAAGATTTTGAGATGAAGAAATTGATTTGACAGCATTGTTTTGGCTATAGCTATTCCAAATTTTCATTATATGGTATGGTATTGTTAAGGTAGACATGTATCTTGGTCCATGTTCTCTGTCATTGCAATTTTGGAACACAAGATCTCAGACATGACAGACAACTAAGTGTGAGATGAGCTAGTGGTTGTATTCAAAATTACAGTCATGTAGGTATCATATTAAATTAGCTTTTCATTCATTCTCCCATACAAAGAGCGGGTTCAACAGAAAACATTACAAAAAACATTGACAGAAAGATCTTTGGTTTACAGAAAACATACCGGAGAAGATAGATACGACGGCGTTTGGTGGTGGCTGGTTGGTCGCGGGTTCAACAGTGAACGGTTGCGGCTGTCGCAGGTTCACCAGCGAGCGGGTTCAGTTATGGCGGAGAATGGTTGTGGGTTCAGACGGTAGAGAGCTGTGCGGCGTTTGGCGGTCATGGCGGAGAGCAGTCGCGGAGTTTGGCGGTCACGGCTGAGAGCAGTCATGGAGTTTGGAGTTTGGCGTTTGGAGTCGTGAAGAAAGAAGAAAAAAGAAATGTTTGAGTTTTAGTAGAAAGGGGGCTAGGGTTTTAGTGAAAAAGAGGGATTTTTCCATCGGTGCAAATTTGGGCCGATGTAAAAGTCCAGTTAGCAAACTTTTCCCATCGGTGTATACATGGGCTGATGTAAGTAAGTACCAACTAAGGGCACTTTTCCCATCGGTGCAAATATGGGCCGATGTAAACGCCACGTTAGCAAACTTTTCCCATCGGTTAGTGTTAGCACCGATGTAAAAGACCTTATAACCCTTTTTCGTTTTAATTACAAGTTTGCCACCGCGTTATTTTTCCCATCATTTGAGTTAAATGTCTGATGTAAAATCACTAAATCAAAGTTTTTTCCCATCATTTGAGTTAAATACCTGATGTAAAATACTTTGACAAATATTTTTCCCATCAGTTATCTTAATACCTGATGTAAAATCTTGAAACCAAATGTCTTATTTTTAGTAGTGAAGTGGGTGCAAAGCTTTAACAATACTAAACACAAAGTAAAAGAGTTTGGAAAAGAGATTGAGTACCTTGACAATTTTAGTCCATACCATTCTCATTCCTTTGGATATTTCAACAACAACTTAAGCAATCAATCAAGGATACCTCAAGTGTGTGTGTGTGTGTGTGTGTGTGTGTGTGTGTGATAACATGTGTCACAAAGTAAACAAGTGAGTACAACAAAGAGATCAATGTAAACTCAAATGATGATGGGTAAAAGGATGTTTATACCTTTGAATCATTCTATGTATGAATGAATATGTTATGATGATGAATGGATAAGTATCTCATGCATGTGGGTTAGTGAACAAAGTATATCTACTATCTACCCATTACTAAACAATTGACCAATCTACCTAATTTGCCCTTTCATCAAATTAATTTTACACTACAAAAGGGACAATTTCGTAACCTTCTAATTAAACCACCTTTTCATTACAAACTACTCATAAAGCCTTTTGATCAGCATACTATACATACCTCATTTTCCCCTAATAAAAAGGATGTTTCAATAACTATGCCTTTATGAATTGATTTTATTTGCACATTCAAATCATGGGGTTTTTTAATATGTAATGTGACACTTTTCTGATATTTCTCTGTTCTGTCTTCAACAATGACTTTTGATTTTTTGATTTTTGATTTCTACTGATTTTTGATTTTAGGGTTTATCATCACAAAACTTTAATGATTTCAATTTATATGTATGCTTGTAGTTTTCAGTTTCTTATTAGTGCTTTCTTTTGCAGAAATTATTATTGCTCTGTTGGATGAAATTTGGTATCGTTTTAGTTATATAATATTAATTTTTATGTATTTGTTGATATCTGTTGTAAATTTAGCTTTATTCATGAATTCTTTCTTTTTGCAGTTTCTTATTATTGTTTTCTTTTGCAGGAACCCATTGGTGTCATTTCTCTGTTGGATGAAGTTTACTATCATTTTTGTTCTATAATATAAATTGGTGTTATTTGTTGGTATTTGTTGTAAATTTAGCTTTATTCATGAATTCCTTCTTTTTGCAGCATGTTTCTAAAATCAACGCATGAAACATTCTCTACTAATGGAGACCCTCAAGTCAATATTTAGGTTACTGTATGTTTGTGACTTTACTATCATGCACAATAATGAACTGACAGTTGATAACTCACCTGATTTTTCTTCGATCTAAGAAAGTACACATAAAACACAACATATGACTAATTTTGATCTGACAGATTGGAAATTTTGCCAACAATTAGGGGGAATTAGTGGAGTTTGCTTTTATAGTATATCAGTATTTTTTATCTAGCAGGTACTTTACTTATGTAATGGTAACTTTTACTCAAAAGTTGTGATACTATTTACTTATAACCAATAGTTCACATTGAAATCATGTTTTAAAACATGAATAAACTTTATGAAGCACTCACATAATTTTTTTTGGGTGTATTTTATCATAGGATTTCCTTCTGCGACCGAGAGTATAATTTATGCTATTCTTTAGGTTATTTTTTAAAACTTTAACCAGTATTCCTTGGAAAGTTTGATTTTGATTTCTTCCAAACTAACATAGTCATGTTTATAAATTTTGCAGATTATAATAACTGGTTTTAGAGCAACCGCCAGAGATTAAGCTTGAAAAAAGTCCCTACTTTTGATAAATTCAAAGCCCAAAACAACATAACTTCAAAAATTCATTAGGTGTATGGTTCTGGATTGATCAAGATGTCTTGAACATTTACATCAGCCATGAATGCATAACAAGTTTGCGATTTGCAGTGTTTTATGGATTGGTTAATCGCTATTGTTTGTGAAAATAATTTACCAGTTTAGTTTAATAAAGCATTTGTTGTTCGGATACGTGGGGCCATATGTTGTCATAGACAGCAGAGGTAAATTCATGATTCAAATAACGATTTTAGTTGCCACTGTCATCAACACTGTACACTCCATATCTTTGTAAGATCCATCCCTCCATAATCTGTAAACAAATGAAAACCAAATCATGTTCTTATCTGCAAGATTATTAGATTTATCTAATTCAAAACACTTTAATTTGGGATCTTGATACAGAATCCAAATGTGGCTGTTTTTGGACCAAATTTTATAATTGGTTCCATTAGAAGCTGCAAGTTGGTATAAAAGGATCGACCTTTAGTTTTTCTACTCTTCGTGATGTAACTGAAAACTGTTCAGCATTTGAAGAAGATCTTGGTGCTGCAATACTGGATGGAAAAGAAATAGACATTTCTTTTGACAACTTCCCATACTAATGATTTAAGGTAAATTTCTATTCTCCTCTATATCTACTGTGTTGTAATTACTCATGAACACAGTAAAATTTTCTTTTTAATATTTGAGTTGGTTCAATGTGTTTGATCGGTGGTCCAACTTCCTTTCTTTTTAATTTTTGTTCTTTTTAATGCTATGTCCACTTGGTGTTGCAAATGACATTGTTGTATTTTGTATCATGATCGCTCTCTGTGTCATTGCACTGGGACACATTCCCACCAAGTTAATGTATGATGAATCTTTATTGTAGCACTAATGATGGTTCTGCTCAGCAAACTTATCAATGCACCTATGCAAGTCTTTGATCAGACCTCGGGTGGAAGAATACTGAATATGTTAGAATACAATGTCTTCAGGCCATAACTGATTATACTACAATGAAATTTGTATATTTCATGTTTTATGATGTTCTGTGCAGGTTATCATCGGATCTTTATACAATCGATAATTCTCTTCCATTTATTATGAACATTCTCCTGAGTCCTGGCTAATTTCATAGGCCTGATGGATCATCAACTATTAGAGCCTTTAAATATTAGGTAAGTATATGTCACTTTACAGAAAGAATAATAAAGTAGAAATTTATTTTCATGTAAATTGTTGGTAAGGAGTGTCCTTGAATGACTTCCAATATTTTGCAATGGATATGTATTTTTCACTTTTTTATTTTAAATTTTGCTTAATGCTTAATGCTATGATTTTGACACAAACTACCCGGAACTGCAACAAGCTTACAACAACAAGGCATGGACTTTTATACTTTTATGACATTTTGATATCTTTCATGTCCAATGTTTTTTTAGGATTCATTTCTTATACCCCATTAAATACATATGATATAAGAGATTGATTAATCCATTTATCCAATGTTTTGTTATAATATCATTTACATCGGACTAAAACGTTATAAAGCTGAAATTCTATACTCCATGGTTTTCAAGTGTTTTTTCTTTATCACAAACTACTGGTTTGGAAATGGGATTTCTGTTTTTCAAAGGAGAATGTAGTTGAGCACCTATGGTCACACTGATATTATTCACAAGAAGCAATATAGTCATTAGGATGCCTTGGTAAAACCCAACCTTTTAATGCTTATCATGTACCATTTAGTATTTTGAGGCAGTACATATTGCTTTTTCCAGTAATTCTTTTCTGGTAATTGTAACACCCCTAATTTAATTAATTGGTTAATTAAATTAGTCAAGGATTTATTTTTTGGAATTAGTCGAAGTATGGAATTATCATTATTATTCTAAGGGCGTAATTAGATTTGTGTGTTGATTTGAGGTGTTAAGTAATTAGTCGGATTATTTAGTCGGATTAGTCGGAGAAATATTATTTGCGAATTGGTATTATCAATGGAATAATTGATCTAAGTTGTAGAATATTATTGAAATAATATTATTAAGTGAAGTATAAGATATTTCATATGGGCTTGGTTTTATGGTGGTAATAGTATTGTTGGAGGTGTAGGAAATAAGCCAAATTAGAATTGTGAGAGTAATAATAATTATGTTGGTTAAGTGGAATAAGAGGGGAATTAGGTTTTTAGTATCAGTAGAATAACACAAGAGTTTGGAAGAGTTTTGTGGAACCGTAAAGTTGAAGCGAAGCAGTTCCGGAAATTGATTGGAGAAGTTCGAGGAAAAAGTTAGAAGCTGCGGAGAAACGGAAATCGACCATAAAATTGTAGAGTGGACTCCGAAAACAAGGTAAGGGGGGTTCAATCTCTATAATCAGGTTTATGATAAATTTTATGTGGGATTAGGCTGTATGAATTCTGCCATGGAATAATTGTAGTGATTGAGTTGTGTCGATTCGATGAAATTAGTTGTTGTTGTGGTGATAATTGTTGTTGTTGTGTTGTTGTCTTGGATACAAGTGATTATTAATTAAATTGGTATTAATCATCTTTGGAAAACTAAGACTGGTGTTCTGGTATAAAAAAATTTGGGTCGAAGTTAATAATGCAGGCACCGGGGCTGAAAATTGCGTTGAAAAGAAAGACAGTGACGACCGTCACTAGTGGCCCTGCCAAACGGCAGGGAGGTTACTTGTAGTCTGTGCCAATCAACACATGGTTGGTAAAGGGGGTGACTACCGTCACCTTTAAGTGTGCCGAGGGGCATAACCCCAAGCGCATGTATTTAGATTATTTTATGTTATGTACTATTTTCTTTGTTGTCACGTCACTTTCTTATAACAAACACACACACACACACACACACACACACACACACACACACACACATATATATATATATATATATATATATATATATATATATATATATATATATATATATATATATATATATATGCTCCTGAGATGTACATATATATACATTATAATGATTCTTACCATAATGAAACTTAATATAATAATAATAATTATAAGAATATGAATATGAATAGTTATTATATTAATACTATAATTTGGATATAGGAACATATATTCATATAGTTGGATTAATTATTACAGAGTTAATATATGTAGGTAGCAGAGGTGCATATTTTGGTAGCAGTAAAATACAGAATAAGTATTAGCAGAATAACTATCAGTAGCAGGACACAATAGTAACATCAGGTGATACTTAACAGGGTCAGTGTATATTTAGCAGGAGAAATATACAGCATCCGTATAATTAGAAAAGATAATATATTGGAATAGCATAGTTAATATATTATTAACAGAGTCAGTTTAATTGAATAACATGATTGGTTTATGACGGAGTTAGTTAGTAAACTAGCAGTGTCGGTAATACTTACAAAGTTAGAATGTAACAGAACTAGTTAGTAATAAATAACGACAGTACATGATTGATAATAGCGGTACAGAGCCAGAAATATTAGTAATCCTAGTAGAAATTAATTAATCGGAAATAGTTGAATTGTCCGAATAATTACGTGAAGCGTTTGTAGTATTTTTGGTCGATACAGTGTATTGTATACTTTGTTGGAAAATATGAATCTGCAGGTGGTGATGAATCATTGGGCTTATTTATGGCCAAGGTTGTTTTGTTGTTGATGTTGTTGTTAAATTACTGTTGTTGATATGTTTTTGTTGTTAAACTGTGAAGTTACAAATGGAGAATTGTGTTGAAATGCCTCTATTTATTGGCAATACTAAGTTGTAGGCATATGGCCATTGTTGAAGTGACGATGAGTACCTCTATTTATCGGTACAATGGTGATATATGCTTATGCCTTGTAATGTAATTATTGTTGTCGTATGTTGATGTACGTTGTTGATGCATTATTGTGTATTTGTTGTTGAAGATGAGGTCGCATGGCATACATTGCATTATTAAGTTGGCCTGGATTGGCACATTGTTTGCCTGGATTGACAAATTAGCGATGAAGGCTTATGCCTTGGCCTTAATGGCAAACACGGTGATGATGAAGGCTTATGCCTTGGCCTCAATGGCAAACACGATGGCCTGAAAATAGAAACCACGATGGCCTGAAAATGGAAAACACGATGGGAGTTATGCTCCAAATGGTATCACATGCATTTGCATAGTTGAGTCACATACTAAGTCGCGTGATAAAGTTATTGTTATTATTCGTTGTTTATTGATTATCGTTATGTTGTTATTGTTATAAGCTGTTGTTATAAGTTGTGGTTGCTATTAAGTGATGATGATTAAGTTGTTACGTTGATTTAGTAAGTGGAAGTCAAGCTAACAAAGGATTGCAGGTAAGAACCTGATTTGGGAGACCTTTGGGAAAAAAATTCTTTGGATGTTCATTCCGGTGAGTTTGGGACGAGATTATATAAAGTGTATTGCCTATTAAAAAGATATTTTCGTTATTGAATTGTGAAGCAAATATGGATTTCAATTGGAAACAATTACAATACTTAGATATCAATGGAGCGTTTTCTCTAGGAAGAAAACGGGTGTTAAGATAAATTTACTATTGATTTAAATATTTTTATAGATAATTCCAAAACAAAATTATTTATATATAGGAATAATTATACGATTCATTCAAATATTTATATATATGAAATAATATATTTGATTTGTAGATTGATTTTAATCAATTAATATTAACGGGAACATGAAGTTAATGATCAAAAAACTAAATATTAACCGGAATATTAAATTACTAATCAAAATATTGACTATTAACGGGAACATGAAGTTACTAATCAAAATATTGAATAATAATGAAAACATGAATTTAATAATAACAGCAACATGAAGTTACTGATAAATTTTTTGAATATTAATAAGAACATGAAGTTATTGATCAAAATAATAATATTAGGGGAAACATGAAGTTACTAATCAAAATAAATATTGAATATTAACGGGAACATGAAGTTACTGATAAAAATATTGAATATTAACAGGAACATGAAATTACTAATCAAAATATTAAATATTAACGAGAACATGAAGTTACTGATCAAAATTACTTAATATTAACGGAGACATGAAGTTACTGATCAAAATATTGATTACTAACGGAAACATGAATTTACTAATAACGGGAACATGAAGTTACTAATAAAAATATTTTAACATGAACATTAAGTTACTGATCAAAATATTAATATCAGCGGAAATATGAAGTTACTAAACAAAATATTGAATATTAACGGGAACATGAAGCTACTGATAAAAATATTGTATATTAACAAGAACATGAAATTACTGATCAAAATATTAATATTAACGGGAACATGAAATTACTGATCAAAATATTGAATATTAACGAGAACATGAAGTTACTGATCAAAATATTGAATATTAACGGAAACATGAATTTACTAATAACGGAAACATGAAGTAACTGATCAAAATATTAATATTAGCGGAAACATGAAGTTATTGATCAAAATATTAAATATTAGCGGAAACATGAAGTTACTGATAAAAATATTGAATACTAACGGGAACATGAAGTTACTGATAAAAATATTGAATATTACAGAAACATGAAATTACTGATCAAAATATTAATATTAACGGGAACATGAAATTACTGATCAAAATATTGATATTAATGAGAACATGAAGTTACTGATCAAAATTACTTAATATTAACGGAGACATGGAGTTACTGATCAATATATTGAATATTAACGAAAATATTAAATTATGACAATAATTTCAAAACAAAAAGAATATTTATATACAAATATATATTATTGTTCAAAATATTAGCGGAAACATAAAGTTACTGGTCAAAATATTAATATTAACGGGAACATGACATTACTGATCAAAATATTGAATAACAACGGGAACATGAAGTTACAGATCAAAATATTGAATATTAACGAAAACATGAAGTTACTAATCAAAATATTGAATATTAACGAAAACATTAAGTTAATGATCAAAATATTGTATATTAATAGGAACATGAAGTTATTGATCAAACTATTGAATATTAACGGGAACATGAAGTTATTAATTTAAATATTCAATATTAACGAGAAGCGATGTTAGTACGTTGAAAGTAAATGTGACTAAGTTTATTGCCTTAGATAATAGATATTGTGGACAATAGACAATATTGTCCAATGTCTATTGTCCAATACCCGTCGTTTTCTTAATTACTTTTTATTTTCAATATTCAATTTTTTTAATATTAGTATTTTTATAACTTTTTCCATTTTAACCCAAATTTAATCTTTTACTAATACCTTTTATTTTTCTCAATCCAAATGCGCGAAAACGACGGGTACCCGTGCGAACGCACGGGTATCACACTTGTTGAAGGATAAAAAAATTAAAACTTTTTTATAAGAGTGACTGAAATTTACCTTTTTAAAGATGAATAAATAGGATGTCGCAAGTTCAAATCTGCGATTTTGTACCGCTATTAACTAAACTGATTTAATTGGAAAATAAACATTAAATAAGAGATGAAAAGTGTATTTAAGACTAAAGCTGTATTTGGTAAAAATAGCGGTTAAATGATAAGTTAGCTGATAACTTATAGCTAGCATTGATGGCTCATGATTGATAGCTTATAACTTATAGTTAATGGCAGGTGATTTATAGCTGATAAGCTAATTGAAGTGTTTAGTCAAATTAACGATTCAATTATTTGATAAATTAAAATGACATAAAAGCTATTTAATATGTAATTATTTTAATTAAAATAAACTATAAAGGGTACTGGTGGATTTTAATTAAAATAGTAAGGACAAAAATGGAATAAAAATGATAAGTTATACGCTAAAACGCTATTTGAAATAGTGTCTGAAAAATAAGCTACTCCCTCCATTCCTATTTACAAATAAATTTTGACTTTTTAATTTATTAAATAATTGATATATTTAAATTATATATAGGTTAGATACATCAATTATTTAATAAATTTAAAAAATTAAAATTTACTTATAAATAAGAATGAAGAGAGTATAAATTAGTAAAATAAGGTATAAGTTCATGATAAAAAATGGTTATCTACTCTCTCCGGCCTGAATTATAAGCAAATATTCTCTTTTTAGATTCATTGAATAATAAATATATTTGATCCACATAAAATACCAGATATATTTATTATTTGCTTATAATAATGACTAAAGGGAGTGCGAAAGTGACCAATCAAACATAGCTAAATAATTTTTATCAATGGAAATTTGAAGAAGAAAAGGGAGTTGATTATCAAAATTGCTAAAAAAAAAACACTTAATAAAAAGCTTTCAATTAAGCCAAAATAAAATGTGTTGAAAATGTTGTGGAGTTGCCGGGAGAAGACACAAACCTTGTTGAGTAACCTTGGTGTGACCCTTTTGAGAATCTCAATTCTCAATGATGGGATTCTCACTGGCAGTTTCGTTTGGTTCCGATATTATGCTCAGAACCACTCACCTAACCTGATTAATCAAATCCACAACACACCATAATAACAACACTCCTCACACACCAATTTTGGTATCGAAGCAAGAATCGATTGAATTTGATGAGAGGAAGAGCCCAGATGAGGTAACTCTAACAAAGTCAGCTTCAGATATAGCAGCAAGGTTTGCTTTTCAAGTAGAATTCATTTTGGGCTCAGCATTTAAAATGCAAAGAGAGTTACATTGTTTTAAGGTTTGTTTAATGTAAATATTCCTAATGCTAAAACGCAGCTTCTAAGATATTTTTCCATTAGACTTAGGCTGGTGATATTTTATTAAATTTTGCATTGTCATGTAATTTAGGTACTTTTGGATGATAATGCCATGTGGACCCTAAAATCTCCACCGTTGATGCCACACACTCTTCCCCTATATATTCAATATCACTCCCACTCTCCTCCTTAACATTTATTTGTTCTTCTCTTCTTCACCCTTCACTTTCCTCTCTTAGAGGACACTATCTCCCTTGCATTTTTCTAACACTAAATTTAAAAGATACACTAATTTTTAACACTTTTGTTGTTCTCATTTAAGTATTTAGTAACTTTAATTCAACGACTATGGACAAACTACATGCATTCATTCATGTGAAGCTCGAACACCTGAAACACCACACCGGCACTAACACGTCAACGCCTTGAAAATAAATAAATAAATTAAACCTAATAACAAGTGTTGGTGTTGGTTTCGAATACTGAGACAGACACGTCTTTTATCAGAGTGTCAGAGCTACAAAGATTCAAAGACATCCTCAAAAATAGAAAATTATAAATTTCAAAATAAATAGCCAATGACAAGAATAATATTTGTCTCATTAAAAACTTATAAACAAATCCCAGATAACAAAATTTTGGTGAAAGCGAAAAAATATGAAATAGAAGGGATGAAATAACATCTTAAAGTTACTATATACTTTTAAAAAAGATACAAATTAAATGAAACTTGTATATATTTTTATCCACAAAACATGCTTTATAGATTCCCATTCAGTGGATCACAAGCAACTTCCTTTTTTTCCCTTTCTTCATTATTGGAATACAAACAGTTTAGTCTTCTTCATTTCACAAAACAGCATTACTCAGATCTCAACTCATATGGGGGAAGTGGCAGTGTCATTAGTTATGTATATTTTTATATAACAAGATGAGGTACTTGTTTGTTACCTTATCCACAAGACATGGTTTATAGATTCCCATTTATTCATGATAGTAATACAAACTTTGTAGTAGTACGTATATCTTCATCTCACAAAACAGCATTACTCAGATCTCAACTCATATGGGGGAAGTGGCAGTGTCATTAGTTATGTATATTTTTATATAACAAGATGAGGTACTTGTTTGTTACCTTATCCACAAGACATGGTTTATAGATTCCCATTTATTCATGATAGTAATACAAACTTTGTAGTAGTACGTATATCTTCATCTCACAAAACAGCATTACTCAGATCTCAACTCATATGGCGGAAATCGCTGTGTCATTAGTTATTGACCAACTACTTCCACTCTTAACGAAAGAAGTCAAGCTGTTGAGAGGTATTCACAAGGAGTTTGCAGATATTAAAGATGAACTTGAATGTATTCAAGCATTCCTTAAGGATGCTGACAAAAGAGCTTCAACAGCTGAAGGAGTCAAAACATGGGTGAAGCAAGTCAGGGAAGCAGCTTTTCGCATTGAAGATGTCATTGATGAGTATATGATCCAGCTGAAGGTGGAACAACAACCTCGATGTGTACCTATATTCCAAAAGATTGCTCACTTACTCAAGACAATTATCCCTCGCCATCAAATACCGTCCGAGATTCAAGACATTAAGTTATCTATTCGTGAGATCAAGGAAAGAAGTGAAAGATATGGCTTCCAACGTTCTCTTGATCAAGGATCAAGCAGTTATAGAAGAAGTCCGAGTGCCAAATGGCATGACCCTCGATTGGGTTCTCTTTACATTGAAGAATCTGAATTTGTGGGCTTTGAAGAGCCAAGGAAAAGATTGGTTGATTGGATGGTAAAGGGAAGGGGTGAGCGCACTGTAGTTTCTGTGGTAGGAATGGGAGGCCAAGGAAAAACCACTCTTGCCAAAAAAGTTTATGACAGCCAAGATGTCGTCAGACACTTTGGTTGTCGTATATTGATCACAGTCTCTCAATCATATAATGCTGAAGACTTGTTGAGGGAGATGCTGAAAAAGTTCTGCAAAGAAAAAGGAGACAATTCTCCTAGGGATATATCTCAAATGGATCGAGCGTCATTGACCGATGAAGTGCGAAACTACCTGCAGCAAAAGAGGTATGTTGTCATGTTTGATGATGTTTGGGATGTACATTTTTGGGATGCTATTGAATTTGCTGCAATTGATAATAAAAGAGGAAGTAGGATATTTATCACAACAAGAAACCTAGATGTTGCGATGTCTTGTAAAAAATCTTCTTTTGTTGAATTGCTTGAGTTGCAACCTTTAACTCATGAACAATCTTTGGAGTTGTTCAATAAGAAGGCATTCCAATTTGACGATGGTGGGCGTTGTCCAGAAGAGCTCAGTGATATTGCTAATGAAATTGTTCAAAAATGCAAGGGGTTACCACTAGCAATTGTTGCCATTGGTGGTCTTCTGTCTACAAGAGACAAAAATGTGGCTGAGTGGCAGAGATTTAGAGAAAACCTAAGTTTCGAGCTAAAGAAAGATACACATTTAATTGGGATAAAAGAAATTTTAGGTTTAAGTTATGATGATTTGCCTTATTATCTCAAGCCATGCTTGTTGTATTTTGGAATATTTCCTGAAGATTATATTGTTAGATCAAAAAGTGTGATTCGACAATGGATAGCTGAAGGGTTTGTGAAGGAGGAAAGTGGGAAGACTTTGGAAGAAGTTGCACAGGGGTATTTAACAGAGTTGGTCCATAGAAGCTTGGTGCAAGTATCCTCGCTTAGAATTGATGGTAAGGTTAAACGTTGTCGTGTTCATGATCTAATACACGATATGATCCTTGAAAAAAATGAGGATTTAAACTTTTGCAAGCATATTAGTGATGATGGACAGTCAAACTTAAGTGGAATTGTTCGACGCTTATCAGTGACTTCCGAATTAAGAGCGGGTCTTGATGATTTAAATTTGGATATTGAAAGGTCGCACGTTCGGTCATTGTTTTTTAAAAAAAATGGTGCATTATCAGATTCCACGGATATTCGGATGATCCCTACAAAATTCAGGTTGTTGAAGGTTCTTGATCATGAAGGTATGCTATATCACGGTCCTTTTCTTGAGTTTGGAAATTTGATCCATTTGAAGTATTTACACCTCGGATTAAGAATGCTTAGAAAACTTTCAAAATCCATTGGCATGCTCCAGAACCTAGAGACCTTAGAAATAAGAGATCCAGGTAGCATAAATCCCCTTGTTTTGCCAAAAGAGATTAGCCAGCTTAGAAAGCTAAGACATCTTATTGGCCATAAGATGTCTCTGACTGAACTAAAGAATGGTATTGGAGAGATGACTTCTCTACAAACGCTACGAAATGTTATTATAGATATTAGAGCAGAAGAAGCAATTAAAGAGTTAGGAAAGCTGAAACAGATGAGGGATTTGGGATTGCTTAATGATTATGCAGACGATGAAAACATACTATCTTCTTCAATCAATGAAATGCGGCACTTGGAGAAACTATATGTTTTATCATATTCTGGTAATCTCAATTATTTGGATTTGATTTCTCCGCCAACTATGCTTCAAAAAGTTACACTAGAAGGGTGTTTACAGAAGTTGCCAGAGAGGATTCCAGAGCTTCAAAATTTGGTTGTGTTGAAGCTGAGGAGGTCCTTACTGTTTAAAGATCCAACGCAATCCCTAAAACGTTTGCAGCACTTGTTGTCCCTCTCTTTAGTCAGTAATGCTTATGTAGGTGTATGTTTGCATTTTGAAGATGGAGGGTTTCAGAAACTAAAGGAACTGTATCTTGAAGAACTACCTTATTTGAGAGATATTATTATCGACAAAGGAGCACTTCCTTCTCTGAAAAAGCTTCGGTTATGCAAACTCAGCGGACTTGAGAATTTACCGAAAGGAATCCTACACCTAGAGAAGCTTGAAGTTCTCAATATTCAAAACAATAGATATGATGGTGAGCGGAAAACTTATACTGAGGATTTGAGTTGGATCACAGAGCAGATGCCCACTGTTAAAATCAATGATTATGCTACTTAAGTCCAAGGTGTGCTTTTTCTTCCTAAACTTATTAATAATACTTATTGTTTTCCATAGGCATGAGAATAGTTATTGTTCAGTAATCCAAATACAATCTTACTTTTCTCCTGTTACATGATTTATTATTTTAACTCAGCATCACCAAATATGAATACTATTTTGGATCCTCAAAGACAATCGATAGTGATAAATTTTCCTGTGATTTGGTAGGTGTTGGCCTTCAATTTCAAATGCAATGGTGATTAGGACTCTCCAGAGACTTTTACTGCAACATTTTGGGACTTATGTTCCTTAATAATATTAATGATAATTGAGTTGTTTGTGTATTGTAATTGTTACTTTCCAGCATTTTAAGACCTTATTTTTCGGTTGATTTCCTTTCTTCATTTCTGCTTTCATCTATGGTGTATAATGATTGTTGCGAGATATTTTGCTTCTGGTTTAAGATTTGAGTTTTATGTGATGTATTATGTATGCAATATTGTTAAATGAGAGATTTCCTTTCAATGATTGTTAAATTTTTTGTTTCTTTTTTCGTTATTCAAAAACTCAGTTACATTTCTAAATGAAATGTGGTAAGAGTGGAAGAAAATGTCCAAGAGTAGCAACACTTTAGTTCAAAATTATGTATCAATCAGTAAGTGTGTTGCTTTCTAGCATTTTAAGACATTATATTTCTCTTAATTTTTCTATTGATATCCATAACAGAAGAATGTATCACTGACTTCATTACTGTCTTCAAATTAGAATGGTAAAGCTAAAGCCTGTCGTGTTCATGATCTAATCCACGACATGATACTTGAAATTTTTTTGCAAGCATATTAGTGATGATGGACAGTACAGTCATCCTTTTTGCCTCATATTGATGGCTCGCATGTCCGGTCTCTATTAATCAACGCCAACTATGCTTGCAAACTTACACTATGTGGGAGGCTACAAAAGTTGCCAGAGTGGATGGTTTCAGAAGGAACTGCATGTTATACATATTTGTTAGTCATAAGTATAAAATACACCAGATAAATAATTTCAAGGGATACATAAAAAATGTGAAACCAATATTGTTATTGAGTGATTTTTAACAAAAAAAATACCAGATAATAAATTTTTTATTGATAAAAATTTATTTTAAAAAAAATAGACAAATCTTTGAACTTGATAAATATAAAAAAGATAACAATACATAAAAAATATGAAACTAATATTTGAATAAAAAATTAAATTTGCTTCAAATTGGTAATATTTGTTCTTAACAACTTGATGCTTATATTTAATAACTAAACTATGATAATTATAATTATTTAATTCTATTACGTTAAGAGTTTAATTATTATGCACTGTCGGTGTAAATTTTTTTACACTATCAATAGATTAACGGTTATGATTCACTGACAGTGTAAAACTTCTTTACACTGTCAGTGTATTCCAATTAAGTTCTTACGTTAAAAGTGTCTATCTGTTTTAAAAAATAAATTATATTATTTATTTTAATTATGCTAATTTTTCTTTATATTATATTTTAATCAATCATATATATTATTTATTGTATATTTTACTTACCTTTATATAATAATATTATTTATAACAATCTCGGGCAATAGCATGGGCATTTACTAGTTCTTATATGATAACACATCCACAGTGTTTGTTGTGTCAGATTCAATACCCTTGTTTTTCTATATGACTTCTCTTCTAAAGTTTGAAGAATATTTTGTCATGGTATTACATGAGAGATTTATATAGCTACGTGACCAAGGATTCGGGACGGTCTTGATATTTTAGAGGTTTTGGACAATACAATGCATCAATCAATGGTATTTGGACTCCGGATGTTCAACGTAAATGACAGTGAGGAAAGATTGACTTGTTACAATTAATCATTCCATGAAGAACAAGGTGAAGTTCGCGAATGATACCACTCTAGCGGCGGATGAAACACCCCTATTTAGAATTACGTTGCTTATATATTTATTTATGAATATTATACAATTATTGTGTTATTTGATTATTGGTGAGGGTGTATGACCATGAATTAGAAAATAAAGTAGAATTATTGGCTGAGAAAAATAATATAAATTAGATGTGTAGAGAAAATAAGGGCAGGGTGGTCATTTTGAGAGTAAGTGAGGACATATGAGGAAAAACATAATTAAGGGATATTTCTTAATAATAAAAAGGAAAATAGGGGAAAAGAGAGATTATTTTGATCTACGTGAAAATTTGGAAGAACGTGAGAAAGAGGCTAGGGCAAGGAGAAACTGAGAGAAGCATTCATCCATTAGAGCTTGGAGAAGCATTTGCTAGAGATAATCTAAGGTAAGGGTAAGTGATTACTTTCGATTATGATTAGTATGAAGGAGGGTAAATGTAGGTATTGTATTCTAATAGATTAATGAGGAATGTTGTGAAATAATTGTTGTTGATGATGAGTTATATACTATGATATAAATTTTATAGGTATATGTGAATTTGTTGTTGTTTAAGTTTATATCATACTGATTCTTAAGCGATTTGGATGGCGTGTGAGTCAAAATTTGAGTATTAGGAAGGCCTGCACTATAGTGAATCGCATCTAGGGGTTGCTAGAATCGCAAAATTTGTCGAGCGAGCTTCAGGCAAAAATTAGGAAATTCACCAGGTGAACTCGGAGCGAGTGGTAATTCATTGGGCGAGGCCTAGGAGTGCGTTTTGACAGCGTGTATTGAAAGTGTCATAACTTGTGTTCTATAAATCTGTTTGACGCACCGTTCGAAGCGTTGAAAAGCTAACGCGTAGAGCTATAACATGGTAGTAATAGATGAGATGTTTAGGTATTATTTCTATGCTTATTTTGTTGATGAATTTGTTGGTTTATATGTTTGGTTTATGAAATCGGTGTATTGTTGTAATAAAATTACGTGATATTGATGTTGCCATGACTGTTAAACTGTTGGATTGCTGAATATAATAATGTTGTTGGTAGTAATAATATTCATAAATTTTGTTATGTTAATGTTACTATAATGATATAGTAAGATGAATTGTGTTGATGACAGTGTGTTAATGTTGGCATGCACGGTTAACAGAGGACCAATGTGTATATATTATGATGTTGTTGTTGTTGCTGCGTGTTGTGAATCATGCATCCATGGTATCAGAACTTCAGTTCTAGTTATGATGTGATCGCGATTCTATGATGGTGATTCGAGTGCGGGTAGCTAATTCACTACAAAAAATCGGGTAAATTATGGCGGCTAGAAAAGTAATATTACGGCGGTTTCAAAGCCACAATTTACATAAATGGCGCCGTATATTTTTCTCCGGTTAGGTATAAAATAGAGGTTTTCTAGTAACCTCCGTAATATACTTACCATTTAACGTCGGTTATATTTTGTAATTAATGGCAATTCTAACCGCCACAACTTACTGATTCTAACCGCCCGACATACGTCGGTTATATTTTTTTGTTAAGAATTAAAAAGAAATAACAGCAAGTCCCGCCAAGAGTTTATATATATATATATATATATATATATATATATATATATATATATATATATATATATATATATATATATATATAAAAAGAAACAATTTTCAATATAATACCAAATGTATTTCAATATATATTCTGAGTTAATCACTGTTATATTTGTCACTGTTAGAAAAACACAATTATATTATAGGGGTCAAGTATTTTGATGCCACAAATTTATAAAATACATACTTCATTTCACACCTAGCAAGAGAGACTTATTTAACTAAGAGAACTAAATTTACTTGTGCCAATTAGAGAAGGCCGATTAAAGCTTTAAATGCACTTGCATCAAGTAATGGATCACCTTTAATCTCCTTTATCTTCAAGGTATCTATCACAAGCCACCAAAAAAGTCCAAGGCCATTTCTTCTCTTGTTAAGCATGTGAGTGCTCTCAAAAAGGTGGCTTGATTGATAAAGGCTCTTTGCTCGATTCCTTAATATTTGAGCTTCCGCGAGCAATGTATACGGAAGTGGTGACAGAACTTCTTCAAAAGAAGTTAAGAGAACCTAGTATAAGCAAAGAAAAAGCATTACAATCATGTCATATTTCCACTACATAGAAAGCACTCATGATGCATGATAGAAAAGTAAAATTTGAACATACCTCAATTGAATAAAAGAGATGCTGACAATACCTTTTGGTGGCTCAAAGAAGCTTTTATATTTTCCTTCATGATAATAAGTGTCAACAAATTATAATTTCAGTTAAGGCTAATTGTTGTCAGTGTAGAAACATCCATAATATGCAATAAGTATCTATTCAAGTAGAAGTGCATATCATTACAAATAGACTATTACAATAATTTAGATAAAGTTTAAGTTTAATAAATTAAACTTACCTCATCTTGGTTTATATCTGAGATATGTCAAAATAAGAAAAAAGACTCTTCCAAGGCATATGCAATTGTCTTTGCTACATAACTACAATATGATCACAAGAGACACTAAAATGTAATAAGATGAGAAACGTTAAATTACGAAACTCGTAAATAACTAGGTATTTCAACCATGGATGGTATTGTATGGGCAACCAAACTCCTCAAGTCCTTCAACATGGCAAGAGATAAGATGTTATTCTTAATATAGAACTTCCAACCTAACATGTAATTATCTTAATTAATTATGTGGCTGGCTGCATGGCAAAAACTACTAACAAAATTAAAGCATGACAAACAAAATCTTAAAATATTGTTCTTGATACAAAACAAGTCACAACTAACGATAATTGGAGGGAAAAAACTAAAAATGCATATGTCTAGTTCCTAAGTTCATTCAACATGTTGCTTCCTTAGGCATCATCTTTTCATTTGAATGGACAGGTGATGAAACTCCTAACACAATCTTTGCATCTTGCGCATGACTAATGTTGTAGATATGACATTGTTGGAAATTGGAAATCTAGGACCGACTAATCTTTACATACTAAATGAATGAGTTTACAAAAAAATTTAATTGGAAATCTAAAACTAATATTTATATATTATTAAAACAAGTGAAACAATAAAAGAATAGATTTTATATTGAAACCTGAAGTTATACTAAGGTATTTGAAAAGGAGACCGGAAGTGTAATAACTAAGATCTTGATCTTTTTTTCTTGAATTTTTTAAAGAACTATGTGTCTGTTCTGTTTCATCTATAAATTAAAAAAAAAGATAAATATTTCATAAGTTGAAGTGTGTAATGGTATTAGAGCAAACACCCCTTAGAACACATGTAAGGGATTTGTTTGGAAATGTTTCTTAAACAGGTTACCAACCAAAGATCGGTTGGTACGTAGAGGCATCCAGTCATCAAATTCAGATGCGTTATGTGTTTTTTGTGCAGGGGAGGTCGAATCGCTATCACATATTTTCTTTAGTTGCTTAGTAGCGAGGCGGGTGTAGCAAAATATTGCTCTTTGGACAGGTTTGGACCCGGTCCATGAAGAGATCCCGTGGAAAAACTTTCTGCAGTGGAGTGAGTTAGCGAGATTGTCGAATGTCCATAGAAAGAAGGAGAGGCTGATTTGGATGGCAGTGGTTAGGGGCCTATGGTTGAAAAGGAACGACATTATTTTTAATAGTTGTTTGTGTAACGTTAGCGATATTACATGGGAGATCAAATTGAAGATTTGGAGATGGGCATTTGTCGGCGAAATTGCTTATTCCAAGTGTAATTTCTACGATTTTTGTAAAAACTCGCTTTTTTACCTAACGTAGATTTCAGTTGGTCAGTAATTTCCTTGTTCTGAGCTTTGTACCCCTGTTTTGTAAGCGGGTTCGAGTACCCCTAGTACTCGTTATATATTATTCCTTGCTTATAAGAAGAAAAAAACATGTAATTTCCTCAAAGCTACCCAATCCTTGCAGAAAACCCTCCACCACCTTCACACGTAGTTGATACTATTGATTTGGAAGTAAAAACAGATCAATAAGCCAATATAAAACAGAAACGGGTCACCCTATAGAAGGGAAGATAATAACCTTATTTCCATTCAACCTATAAAATGGAAGATATATCAGAATCAATCCTAGAAGGATCTCTTCTTGGAATTTCATCTTGGACAAGATAAAGAATAGGCTCTCGGATTGAAAAAACCGGTTTTTATCGTTTGGAGGTAGATTGACTCTACTAAATTCGGTTCTTAGTAGTCTTTCTATTTTTTGGCTTTCTTTTTATAAGGCCCCCAAGAAAGTTTTAATGGAGATTTCGACAATGGAAAGCAAATTTCTTTGGGGAGGGGTGGGGGAGGAGAAAAAGGTGCATTTGGTGAGTTGGAAGACAATTTGTTTGCCGGTGGATAGAGGAGGTATTGGTGTTCGGAGAATTGGGGACTTTAACTTGGCACTCCTAAATAAATGGCGTTGGAGAATTTTAAGAGGAGCGGATGATTTATGGTGGAAGGTTTTGAAAGCTAGATACGGAGATACCAACATCCAAGTTATCAAAAAAGATGAAAACCATTACAAGAATAGCTATTATTCTTTGTGGTGGAAAGATATCCTATCTTTGCAAAATTCTTATCATGATGATTTTTTTGTTGAAAAGTGTAGGTTCGAAATCGGTAATGGCTTCAACACATCTTTTTGGCATTCTTTTCGGAAAGAGGGGAGGAGTCTCAAGGAGCTATTTCCGTTGGCTTTTTCTTCCTCAAAGTTAAAATTCGTATCCGTGGCGGGTATGGGAGGTTGGAGAGGTGAAGCGTGGGAGTGGGGGGACCTCGGCATCCCGGATTCGATGGAAAATGAGGCTGCCACTATGGCGAGGCAACAGCTCCGAACTGTGCTGGGCAGTGTGCGTTTGAGGCCGGGAGTGAGGGACGGTGTGCGGTGGCTCGCGGAACCGGACGGTACGTTCTCGGTTCGTAGTTGTTATAATCTTCTTAGTTTTTTTCACTTACCGAGAGGGCCTTTGAATAAGTATGATAGTGTTTATTCTTTGATATGGAAAGTGGTGGTTCCGTTAAAAGTCAAGGCTTTTCGTTGGCGTTGTTTGTTAGATAGATTACCCACACGGGATCTTTTGTTATCTAGAGGTATTATCATCCCCTCTTTAGATTCTTGTTGTTTGTGTGGTTTGAAGAGGGAATCTATGAATCACTTGTTGTTTAAATGTACGGTGTCTTCCGTGATATGGAATAAAATAGCTTGTTGGGTGGGTATGGAAGATTATAAGTTTGAAGATATCGGGAATTGCTTTTTGGTTTGGCATCTTTTTTGCAAAAAGCACAATGTTAGAGCTGGTACTGAAGGATCGTTGTGGTTGTCGGTTTGTTGGTCTATTTGGAAGGTTAGGAATGGGATCATTTTCCGAAATGATAGTTGGAATGTTTCCGATATTGTTCGGAGCATTAAGGAGCTTTGGTGGAGATGGTCCTTCATCGGAGAAATTACCCGCACCAATTATAATTTCTTTGAGTTTACAAATGACCCTTTTTTGTATTATTCTTAAATTATATTTGGCTTGTAATTTTTTTTCCGGGGCTTTTGTCTGTTTCGCCCCGTTCTTTGTAATCTCTTCGGTAGAACTTTTGGTTCTTTAATAAAATCTTGATTAAAAAAAAAAACACATAAAAATCGAAGAAAACTCAATTGATCATTTGAGTCTAACCTTTAATTTTTTGAGGAGTTGAGTATCCATATCAATATCATGTTGATAAACAATGTGATTTATCATTTGCTGAGACATTGCCCCATGAAACCTAAAACAATAAATAACAATATATCAAAACAATGGATTCTTTCTCCACGATGGAATAATTCTATTTCAACAACTAGTGAAAATGAACCCTAATCCAAATACTAATCTCATAGATAAGAAACCTTGAACCCTATTTACCCATTTTGTTTCAGTAACCTATTTTAAACCTTAATGCATCGGTAGAAATATGAATAGAGTGAGAAAAATTAAACCTTGTAAGTTGTAAGAGTTGAAGCAGGATGAAAATCTTCAAATCATGTGAGGTTGATTTACGTCGGTGTAGATATGATTAAGAAATCGTAACTTTCGGTGAGAGATGTTCAACCTTGGAGAATGAGAAGAATAAGAAGGGAATACGTACACAGCCTTGGAGATGTTCATTTGCGGAGACATTATGTCGGTTTAAGATAACCGTCTTATTAAAACCGCCATAATTTACCCGATTTTTTGTAGTGATATTCTATGTTGGGGAATTAGTGAAGTGTTACCTGTAGTGGCGGTAACGAATTTTGTGATGTGCTTCGCTTCAAGAGCGAACCATATCATATGGCGGTGGAACAGGGAGCGAAATGGACCTTTGCGTTCATAAATTGGTACAACATACATTGAGTAAGTGTTGTTGCATAACATTCTATGTGGCATTGCATAATTTGGTTGGTGCTATGTGATTTGGTGATACTTGTATTTGTTATGTGATTTATATGAAAGCTTTATGGTGAAAGTTGTGCATGAATTACTGTGATGATTGAGGTATGATTATATGATGTATTTGATGTTGTTGACTCATAGCTTATAACTATTGCAAATCTATTATTTATTATATCTTTTATAATAACAGGCACGCTTGGATTTAAGCAATTGCCACTCAACCAACGCATTGTTTAGATAAATGTCGGATTTAAGAAATTGCCACTCAACCAACGCATTGTTTGGATAAATGTATGAACGAAATTATACATAATAGTAAACGACCACTGGTTAAAAAATGCTTCCCTTAACCAAATGACACAAATTTCTCTATAAATAGAGATATTGTGCAAACTAATTGTTCTGGTCTGGGCCAAGCAGGCCCAACCCTTGTTACCAGCCGAGCAGGCCCAATTTCCTTGGGCCCAATTACTGGACAACGGATAGGGGCTGCCCTTCGCGAAGACTCTGGCCGAGCAGGCCCAAACCTTTGGGCCCACTTACTGGATAACCGTCAAGGAGTTATCCACGCACGAAGACCACGCGTCACGGAGCGAGGGATTCGGTCAACCACCTCCGAACCCTACGCTATGATCATCCGGAACGTGAGTCTCCTGCTGACTCAGCCCTAGCATGGGACGTTCTGGCAGTTCCCTAGCACGTGGGCCTCCAGTTGGATTTGGCCCAATTAGGGAACCTTGGCCCAGCGCTGGGGGCTATAAATACCCTCTTTCACTAGAGGGTCAGGGATTCTATTCTTCACTCTAAACCTCATTCTCTGATAGCTACTGACTTAAGCATCGGAGAACCTTGCAGGTACCCCCCCCCCATCTTGCTCTTCAAGCCAGATACTGCGCCTTGACGATTCTCCTGATCAGGTACGATCAGTGGCGCCGTCTGTGGGAACCTTGCTCCCCCTTCTTTAACAAAGATCAAAGCATAACCTTTCACCATCGTCATGGCCAACAACAACATACCTAGCTCCGATCCCTTCGTCCTGGAACAACTGATTGAAGATTCCAGCCGCGAGGTGACGAATCGCCGTCGGCAGGAACGTGCCCTTGCCGGACAGAGAAGGCCGAGACATGAGGCCTCGCAACCCCAGAGGCAAAAGATTCTGGGCGATCAACATGTGCATGTTCTTCAACAAGTCCAGAATCTCGAACAGACCCATCCTGAAGGACAAGTCCAGAACGGGGAAGACGGGCAGACCCGACCCCAGACTGAACCAGAGCAGCTCCAAATTGTGAATGAGACTGATACCAGAGACGGGCAACCTGCTTCCTCGTTCACCCACACCTCTGACAGGCGAAGAAGCCGTAGCCCTGAGGAGGAGGAACAGATCAACATTCCCGAGGGCGCTGATCCGACCGCCATTCTCCTACTCAAAGAGCTGCAGAAGACCAACCGCCTCATCCGCCAACAGGGCGACCGCATCCACGACCTGGAAAGGGGGCGACGATATCGATCCCCTCGCCGGAGGCGCCATAGGTCGCGCTCCTACTCCTCTCCGCGGTCTCCTCCGAGGAGAAATCGTAAGCGCAGCCCATCCAGGTCTCGCTCCCCCTCAAGGAGAAACCGGCGCCAGCGGTCTTATTCCCGCTCCCCACCTCGAAAGACTCAGAAGAATCAGAAGCCTGAAACCACTAAAGCCAAGAGTCTCTCACCCGAGCGGGAAAACCGGGGCCCCGCCAAAGCCGCGCAGAAAGTCCGCGAGCACTCTCCAAAAGACAACCGCAAAATCTCGGGCAAAACCCGCGTTAAATCCAAGCGAAGACATTCAAACTCCCCCGAGCCTAGCGACGAAGAAGACTTCCGCAGTCCCTTGTCCGAGCAAATCCGGCGTGTTCGTCTTCCCCGGGGGATGGAAAAACCACCAGCCTTGGACCACTATGACGGGACAACCGATCCCGATGACCACATAAGGAGCATTGAAGCTGTCATGGACTACCATGTGGTACGAGGATCCATCAAATGCCGCATCTTTCCGACCACGCTAAGGAAAGGCGCGATGAACTGGTACAGGAATCTGCCCCCTAACTCCATCCACTCCTGGACTGAGCTGAAGGATCTCTTCCTAAGCCACTTCACCGCGTCTCGTCGGCAACCGAAATCAGAAGCAAACCTTGAGGCGGTAATCCAAGGTACCAACGAATCTTTGAGAGACTACCTCGACTGATTCAACAAAGAAGCTGTCCAAGTGCAGACCGCGGACTACATGAAGAGGTACCTACTCGAACGAGGGCTCCTCCCCGGAAGCGACTTCAAAAAGGCCATCAAGATTGAGGAAGTCCACTCCATGAACGCCCTCCTTCGCAAGGCTCAAGCCTTCATCGCATATGAGGAAGCAGAGGCTGCTACCATGAGAGCTTCGCGGGGCAGCGACGCCGCTCGCAGTTCAAACTATGAGCCCTCAACTTCGAGGCACGGGCACGAGAGAAGGAAAGACGACAGGTCTCTCGACATCAAAGAACGTCGGGGACCTTCTGGTCGTTTCAACGAATATACCCCGCTGAACGCCTCACGGGAAAGGATCCTAGCCGAATGCCAAAACACTGACTTCAAAAAGTCGAACATCAGACCCCCAAAGTCAAACCCCGCAAGGCCAGGAACCGACAAGTCCAAGTACTGCAAATACCACAGGAGCCATGGACACCTGACCGAGGAATGCATCCACCTCAAGGATGCTATTGAAACACTGATCAAGGAAGGTCGCCTTTCAAAATACACACAGAAAGGGGAACCTTCCCGAAGGGACGACCACAGAAACTCTGAAGAAGGGAATTCGCCGGACAACAGGCCCCTACAAGTAGCCCTGTCAGTGACCCGACCTGAAGATTTCATACCATCGGTCGGGGCACCTGCCGCACTCAGCAAATGGGAAGGATTCCCATTCGCCATGGTCGTCTCCAACGGCGGAGATCCGGGCTCCCTCACCATCAGTTCAGTAAAGAGAAAGTTCGATGAGCTGCTCAGCGCCAACGCGGACCTCGGCCCTACACTGAGAAAGTTCCGAGGGAAATCTGAACCAATCACCTTCTACCTAGAAGAACTACCCGGCGGAGCCCCAAACGCCACAATTCCTCTGCTCGTCCGAGCAAGAATGGCGAACTTCGATGTTCGACGGGTCCTAGTCGATGAAGGCAGCTCGGTCGACATCATGTACTCCCATCTCTTCCGGACACTCCAGCTGGACGACTTACACCTCACTCCCTACGTGGGTTCAGACCTTCAAGATTTCAACGGAGCTACCACTAAACCATGGGGTTACGTCGAGCTGATTGTCACCTTCGGAGAAGGGGAGGCCTCTAGGCAAGTCAAAATCAGATTCTTGGTGATCGACTGCAAAACCCTGTACAACTGCATCATCGGACGCCCCACTCTGGCCGAGCTGACCGCCGTACCATCCACTGTCCACCTGAAGATGAAGTTCTACACGAGAACAGGACGAGTGGCCACCATCAACGCCGACATTGAAGCAGCCAGAAGAATCTTCGACGCCTCCGTCAAAGGATTAGAACTGATCGCTCCACCGACCAGCTCCAACAAAAAGCCAAGGGCCGAAGACAAGCGTCCTCGAGAAGACCAGCATCAGACAACCAACGTCAGTTCGGTCGACCTGGATGCCCGGTTTGCAGAGGAAGAACTAAAGACTGGGGAAGAGACGCAGCCGACGTCACCTCACCCCTTCCGACCAGTTCCGGACGGTGATTTCGAGCTGGTCCCCTTAGGCGAAAACCCTGACAAAGCAGTGAAAATCGGCAAAGGGATCCCAGACCTTCCAAGGAAGCAGCTCATAGCCTGCCTTCGAGCCAATGCTGATCTGTTCGCCTGGAGCGCCGCGGAAATGCCCGGACTCGACCCTGAGGTCGCCTGCCACCACCTCTCCATCAATCCAGCCGCAAAGGCCGTAGTTCAACGTAGGCGTCGGCAGTCTCCCGAGAAAGCGGAGGCTGCCGAGAAAGCTGTAAAAGACCTCCTAGAGGCAAATTTTATTTCCGAGGCCAAGTATTCAACTTGGCTCTCAAACGTTGTACTTGTTAAGAAATCTAATGGAAAATGGAGAATGTGTGTTGATTATACTGATGTTAACCGGGCATGTCCAAAAGACGCCTATCCTTTACCAAACATTGATAGACTGGTCGACAACTCGGCCGGCTATAAATTATTATCTTTTATGGATGCTTATTCAGGTTACAACCAGATCCCGATGGCGAGGAGCGACAAGCAGTACACGGCGTTCATGACCGAGTCAGGCAATTACTATTACAACGTAATGCCCTTCGGCCTCAAAAACGTGGGCTCCACGTATCAACGGATGATGAACAAAGTGTTCCGAGGAGAGATCGGCGACACCCTCGAGGTGTACATGGACGATATGATCGTCAAGTCTCGAGGGGACACCGACCACACCTCCCATCTCGAGCGCGTATTCGAGCGGGCCAGATCCTGCAAGATGCGCTTCAACCCGGAGAAATGCACCTTCGGCGTCCGAGCAGGAAAAATCCTCGGTTTCTATCTGACCGAACGGGGAATAGAAGCCAACCCGGATAAATGCCGAGCATTCTCTGAACTCCCCACTCCTAACAATAAAAAATCCATCCAAGTGTTAAACGGGATGCTCACTGCGCTGTCACGTTTCGTCGCGAAGTCCGCCCAGCACGCCCTCCCTTTCTTTAAACTGCTACGCAAAGAAGCAGCCTTTGAGTGGTCCGAGGAGTGCGAGCAAGCACTGACACACCTCAAGCAAGTACTTTCCTCGCCGCCCGTCCTTTCTCGACCCGACGACAACGAGCCTCTGTACCTTTACCTGGCCGTTTCAAACGAGGCAGTCAGCGCGGCCTTGATCCGAGAAACCATAGACGGGCAAAAACCTGTGTATTTTACCAGCAAAGCCCTACAGGGACCCGAGGTACGATACCAACAGATCGAGAAAGTCGCCATGGCCCTAGTAATAGCGGCCAGGAGGCTACGACACTACTTCCTCGCCCACACAATCTTCGTTCGGACGGATCAACCCATCAAACAACTCCTCAGCCGACCAGACATGGCCGGCAGAATGCTAAGATGGTCCCTCGAGCTTTCTGAATTCGACGTTCAGTACGAAAGCAGGAAGGCATTAAAAGCTCAGGCGCTGGCGGACTTTGTAGCCGAGATGACCTCTATCGCCGACTCGCCCGACACGATTAAAGACAAATGGACCATCTACGTAGATGGCGCATCAAGCAGCTCGGGCAGCGGGGCAGGCATTATCTTGGAAAACGACGAAGGTCTTATCATAGAAGTATCTCTAGTCCTCTCCTTCAACACGTCGAACAACCAGGCCGAGTATGAAGCCCTCCTCGCAGGACTGAGACTCGCCGAGGACATAGGGGCACGAGAGATCAAAATCTACACTGATTCCCAACTCGTCGCATCCCATATCAGCGGCGAATACCAGGCCAAAAACGACGTACTCGCCGAATATCTCGCCCTCGTCAGAGACAAGATGAAAAAGTTCCCCAAAGCAGAGGTCGAGCATATCCCCCGAGAACACAACTCGCGCGCCGACATACTGTCCAAATTGGCGAGCACGAGAAAGAAAGGGGGAAACAAATCGGTTATCCAAGAAATTCTGCCCAGGCCAAGTGTAGGCGAAAACGCGCGAGCTCTACAGATATTCGCCATCGGAGACGACCAATGCTGGATGACCCCAGTGTACAACTTCCTCACAAAAGACGAGCTCCCCGCCGACGCGAAAGAAGCCTCAACAATCAAGAGACGAGCGTGCTCATATACTATTCTCGAAAACAAGCTGTACCGACGAGGTTTCTCCATCCCCCTCCTTAAATGCATCGATGCCTCGCAAGCACTAGAGGTACTCCAGGAGCTCCATGATGGAATCAACGGCCAGCACCTCGGTGGGCGGTCACTAGCTAGGAAAGCCCTCAGGGCCGGCTATTACTGGCCGACCATGCAGCAGGACGCTAAAGAGTACGTCAAGAAATGCGACAAATGCCAGCGTCACGCCGACATGCACCTGGCACCACCAAACGAGCTCAAATCTCTCTCCTCGCCTTGGCCTTTCTCTACGTGGGGAATGGACCTCCTCGGACCTTTCCCGGTCGGATCCTACCAAAACAAATACCTGGTGGTCGCTGTAGATTACTTCACAAAATGGATAGAAGCTGAAGCGCTCGCTAAAATCACATCCCAAAACGTACTCTGATTTTACAAGAGGAACATACTCGCTCGATTCGGGGTGCCACAGGCGATCATAACCGACAACGGCACCCAGTTCACGGACAGAAAATTCCAGGAATTCGTAGCCAAACTCGGGACAAAGCAACACTTCACTTCTGTCGAACACCCCCAAACCAACGGACAGGCTGAAGCCGCCAACCGGGTCATTCTCCGTGGGTTGAAGAGAAGGCTGGGCGAAGCGAGAAAAGCTTGGGTCGAAGAGCTACACAGCGTCCTCTGGGCATACAGGACGACCCCACACTCAACCACGGGCGAAACACCATTCAGGCTAACCTATGGTACCGAAGTCGTGATCCCCGTGGAGATCCGAGAACCGTCTCGTCGGACTGAGTCACCTCTCGAGGAAGAACTCAACGACGAAGCTATGAGAGAAGAGCTCGACATGGTCGAGGAGATCCGAACAGGATCCTCCCTGCGAGAAGCGAAATTGAAACAACAAATAGCGTTAAGACATGACACCAAAGTTATCAAACGCTCCTTCGAAGTCGGAGACTTAGTGCTCCGTAGGAACATGAAAGATTCACGCGAGGGCAAACTAGCCCCGAACTGGGAAGGCCCGTACCGAGTTTACGACAAAACCGAAAACGGCGCATATTACCTCGAGAACCTACTCGGTGAAAAACTTGCTCGACCATGGAACGCTGAAAAACTCAGACGCTACTACAGTTAGAAACAACCTAACGCTACTCGGCCGCTCGTAACGAACACGAGGAAAGCTGGGCAAGGACTCGCGCCATGGTACAAGCGCGTATGCTCCACGACAGCTTCAGTCGGATAACCCTGCCAGGAGGCAAAGCCGACTACGCGGCGGGCCCTACACACAGACCCTCCGCAGAAGTACCTGCACGGCAGAATACCAGCTCGCGATGGGATCGTTCACGCCGCGAGCACCTGGCGCCAACCGCGGCCTCGAGCACGCTTATAGCGCACACCTGCTCTGCGCACCCGGACCGTTCCCCACACGCCCGGGCTATAAACCTCGGTCGAGCACAAACATAATTCGAGCATAAACATAAAGCATACATATTAACGATAAAATCAGATAAGCACAAATATTGGAGCATAAAACGGAATATTAAAAACCGACCAAATTGGCCGAAGATATCCAAATATTACAAAAATTATCCGGGCATCGCCCAACTAGCTACCTTGGCGCGCAGGCCACAAAATATTGGCACACAGGCCACAAAACATCGGCACGCAGGCCACAATAATAAAAGGGAGACTGGTCAAACATCGCCATCTTCATCCTCGGCACCGTTGTCCTCACCCGGGGCCTCCTGCTCATCTTCCCAATCCTCGAACTGCGGGTTTGATTCAATTCGTCCGTCCACGACCTTGTGATATGGACCAATGCCCTTCGTCACCAGGCGCGGGTTGAGAACTTTCAGCTGATCCACTGCAGCTTTAAAACCGACCCCCAAGGTAGCGACACAGTCAATCTCCAGCTCCCGAACCTTGCCCAGAAGCTGAGAACGCGTCACCAAGGCTTTCTCGTCCTCATCCTCCTCGGCAGCAGGGAGATGAGACCTCTCCAACTCAGCAATTCGCTCACGGAGCCTTTTTCCCTCGGCCTCCAGCTCCACGACCTTGTTCTGCTCTTTGACGAGGTCCTCCACTATGCCGCTCTGGACCTCATACTTATCCTTGTACTGCTCGAACTCGTGCTCAAGCTTATCGTATTTGGTCTGAAGAGCATCATAGTCCTTCTGAGGACAAACATTTTGAGCATTAAGAGCCAAGGCCAAGGCGGCCACCCTCATCATCCCTTCGAGGTCCTCGGACAAATCCTTGTCTCGAGCCACCCGGTCCCGCCTAACAATGTGCCTCACCTCCTCGCGCTCGAGGAGCACGTTCTTCTTTGAGAAGATCCCCCTGTGCAGAGTACAAGAGGGCAGCACTATGTCTTCCTCGGAGGGGTTGTCAATGATAAGAGGACGAAGCTCCATGGTCCCTTCATTCTTCTGCTTTTTTCCGGCTGGAGAACCACGCGAGGTCGTCCCAACCGACGAAGGAGAGCCACTGTCGGGGACACCCGCGGCAGCCACCTTGACCTCCTCAACCCGCGATCGTTTCACGGACACTTTGATGGCCCCCTTGTTCTTGGCCCGCATCTTCGTGACTTTGTCATGCAAGTCGGCCATTTTTCCTGCAAAATAAAGAGTTAGAACCAAAAAGGTATGGTTTAAACAAATAATAGCTAGCTCACCTAACAAAATCATAGCGTCCCCGTAACTGCCGCACTCGAGGACAGCTTTGGTGTTGATATGTCGAGGCTCCAGCATAGGACTTCCATCTTCCTCGAATAGGGGATCCCCGTTGGGATAGGTACATATCGCCGGTCTAAACCCGTCCACGTAGGAAGTGAGCCGATGATACCCCCCAGTATCACGCTCATTGAGGTCCTCGTCACGGAAGATGAAATAATCGGTCCCGCGCTCGAAGTGGTCAGGCTGCCACTCCAACGGGAACCGAGCAGACGGACCCACCTTCCTCACCCCATCCTCGATATACTCGCGCTCCTCGAACAAATGGTTCTCGGCATCGGGGGTAAGCGGCTTAACCAGAAAGTATCGACTCTTGAAATGCTTAATAGAGTCCTGGTAAATGGCGAACAGCTTCTTCGGCTGCTTAAATGACACCCAACCACACTTGCCGTCCGGATCACGCAACCTCTGCAAGTGAAACACTCTGAAGAAAAGAGGCAGGGTCGGTTCCACCTCCAAGTACCCACATACGATTTCAAAGGCTCTTAAGAACGCTAAAGCGTTGGGATGAAGCTGAGACGGGCACAAGCGCAGCCAACTGAAGACACTCCGTTGCAGAAGAGTGAAGGGAAGACGGAGACCAGCCTCCTTAAAGACAAACTCGTACATTGCGAAACGAGGACCAGAGAATTTCGAGCAGATCCTCTGGTGAGATTTAGGCACAAAGGCGCCCCAAGAAGGCTCCTCGTCCTGCTCAAGATCCTCGATCACGTTAAAAGCTTCCCTAGGATGCGTCGTGAAGCGCGATGGGATCAGCCTCGGAGCAACGGCCACCCATTCTTCAAGCGCCCGAGGGGAGGTCTCGACGACGGGAATATCCTCTTGCGTGTCAACAGCCTCATCCCCATCTGAAATGTCGAAGACGACATCATCCTTGTTCTCGTCGGCCATTTACCTGAAAAGCAGAGGAAACCGTGAATTCGACTGGTCAAATCCACCCTTCCACCGCAAGTCAAGTGAAAGGGCGAGGAAAAAGGACGAAGAAAACTCCCCCAATCGTCAAATGGCCAACGAGCTAAAGTACCCTCAGCATAGACATCGCACGCAGCGAAGGTCGACAAACTCATGCCCTCACCAAGACATGCAACCCCCACTGCTCGTGGCCTTCATACTACTCCTTAGTAATCCTAAAAGCTGGACGTCTCATTCAATCGTTCTAGCTCCGTTCACTCAAAACTCACTCGGCAAACACATGGGAGAAACGATTATATTCTAGGTTTACTCGGCTAATTAATAAACCTTTCTCGTCACACTCATCAATCATGCTCGCCTCACTCAAAACTAATGCATAAAACTTAAATAAAGACATGAAGGAGACGAGGAACTTACTTGAAGAAAGCGAAGAAGATATGAACGGGACGAGGAGAAGAGCAGTGAGCGAATCTTGAAGGCTTGGAAAATGCTAAGTGCCAAATGAGTGACCTCCTCACTCCTTATATAGGGAAGGAAGGCCAAAGGGTGTCATGATGGCCTAGGCAGCCTAGGAGACGCCATCATTGCCTACACCCCAAAGACGGCTCCCTCCACGAAAAGCTGCCACGCGTCCCAAAGATCTTGAGAACTCCAAAAGGCGCCGTCTACTCTCATCCCTAAAAACGGCGCAGTAATGATTACAGCCTATACAGCTGACACCTGTCAATCACTCTGACGAGTGACAACCAATAAGGTTAAAAACCGAGGACAACGGCTGACCAAAGCCCTCGAGGAACCCAGGACTTGGAATCGTTGCCCGTGCTCGGCTAAACCTCCTCGTTAAAGTCATCACCCTTATAAGGCTAATGACTTGGGGGGCTCCTGTTCTGGTCTGGGCCGAGCAGGCCCAACCCTTGTTACCAGCCGAGCAGGCCCAATTCCCTTGGGCCCAATTACTGGACAACAGATAGGGGCTGCCCTTCGCGAAGACTCTGGCCGAGCAGGCCCAAACCTTTGGGCCCACTTACTGGATAACCGTCAAGGAGTTATCCACGCACGAAGACCACGCGTCACGGAGCGAGGGATTCGGTCAACCACCTCCGAACCCTACGCTATGATCATCCGGAACGTGAGTCTCCTGCTGACTCAGCCCTAGCATGGGACGTTCTGGCAGTTCCCTAGTACGTGGGCCTCCAGTTGGATTTGGCCCAATTAGGGAACCTTGGCCCAGCGCTGGGGGCTATAAATACCCTCTTTCACTAGAGGGTCAGGGATTCTATTCTTCACTCTAAACCTCATTCTCTGATAGCTACTGACTTAAGCATCGGAGAACCTTGCAGGTACCCCCCCATCTTGCTCTTCAAGCCAGATACTGCGCCTTGACGATTCTCCTGATCAGGTACGATCACTAATAATATACACGAAAACAACATATCTCATAGCCAAAAAAATCATATCTAAGGCATTCCTTTATTTTTCAAGTGCACGAGAATAAGTGAAGGAACTTTATTCTGTAAATTATCGTTGATCGATATGCTTAATGTGATTTGCAATCCATGTTAAGGTTTTCAAAGTATCCTGAAGGGGTTTGCCGGATGAAAATTTCTTTAGCCACCTCCCTATGGGGGTCACCCCCAGCGAAAATTCCAAAATACCCCTGCTTCGGAAGTTCATTTCCGAAAGCGTCTTTTTTTGAAAAAATTGACTTATTTCGGAAGTTCATTTCCGAAAATATTATTTCGGGAGTTCACTTCCGAAATACTGCGATTTCTGCAGATGTATCAAAACACTCCCCCTCCCCCAATCATTTACCCTAAATCAAAACAAAAAGTGGCAAAGGCGAAAATTTGTGCAAACAGAATTCCAAAGCTGCATCAAGGCTCCAATCACACTGCTAAACAACATTCAAAAGCCCTCAATCCTAACACTTTGTAAGTTTTGAAATTTTTAGATATATTATTCAAATGCATGTTATTTAGGGTTTTAATTGCATAAATGATATATGGTTAGGTTGTTAGTAGTATTTAAGTTGTTTAGAAGCATTTTGATTTGGTTTGAAGTTTGGTTTAGGGGTCTGCCATGGAAGTTGCAGAAAACTCCATCGCAGGGGTGTTTCGGAAGTTCATTTCCGAAAACACCTCCATCCCAGTTTTCGGAAATGAACTTCCGAAATGTATCAGAAGTTCAAATTTTTTTGTTTTTTATTTTGTCTCGCATATTAATCGATTTCAATTGTTTACAGGAACATGTCAGACAATTAACCAGCACGCAGGACTGCGTCTTCTAGAGAGGGTAGGGAGTGTCCGTTTTAATTTGCAAGTACTTTATTTTTAACGCCTTTGTTTATTGTGCCTGTTTCTTTGAAGTTTGTGTCCCTTTCTTCTTTTATAAAAGGAGGTCTCATGGACCTTTCTTTCTTCATTTTTACGCAGGAATGGGTGGCGCTAAGGGAAGACTGAGTCTTCGGACGTGCAGACTTAGTCTTCAGGCGTGATCAACGCTGATGGTTCTGATACTGAGTGGGATGAGGATTGGTATAATTATCTTCATTCGGAGGAGTTCGCTCGTCGGGAAGAATAACGTGTTTTTATTTTGTTTGATGTGTATTTTGTAACGCTCGTCGGGCAGAATAACGTGTTTTTGTTTTGTTCGACGTGTTTTGTTTTGTTTTGTTCTGATTTCGGATTGTATCGCACAGTGTTTTTGTATTGGATTTATCATCTTAGTTTTTGGATTGTTCTGATTTCAATATGTAGATTCTTGGATTTCATCGCCGCGAACACTATCCATCTTCTGGATTATAAACATAGAACTTTGACTTTCCCAGCGCACCCCTTTGTTTGATTTTTTTGTAATGACGTCCCCTGATCAGGTAAGAAATGTGGACACATGTGCCTACGTAAGCCTTCTAAGACGGTTACCTTCTAAGAAATGTGGTAACACTTTCCTACTTAAAAGCCTACGTAACAAAAATTGGGAAGCTCCACAGCCACGCCCTATTTAAAAGAATAAAAAACCTTTTGAAATTTCGAAGTTCCCTTTTCCTTCTCCCCACCACTCTCAGACGGTTAACTTCTAAAACACTTTCCTATTTAAAAGCTTCTCACCCATTTTTCTTTCAAAATATCCCAAATCATTTTCGATCCTAAGTCTTCTTCTTTGCTTTAACGTTTTCTATCTCTTGTTACTGCTTTCATCACAATGTCTCGCCGCGGTGGAGGAAATCATCCCGAAAATCGCCGGAGTCAACCATCTCCTGCACATTCTCAATAATCATCCATCAATGTTGCAGGATCAGGCCGTGGTGGTGGTGGCCGTGGCTCTCGCGGTGGACGTACCTCCAATCCTTCTTCCTCCGGACATCCACCTCCTCCGTCATATGCTCCGGCCCCGGTTACCTCTCCTCCGTCTGTTGTTGCAGCTTCGGTTGTTCGTCCATCTGTTTCAGCTTCGTTTGTTCCATCTGTCGCAGCGCCGGTTGCTTCCTTGAGTTCGGCTCTGATCTCCATCGAGAGCCTGACTGCCGAAGTTAAACAGAAGGCTACTCTAGAGTCGGCTCCGTCGTCTCAGAAGGAAAATTGGGAAGGAAAATTCAAGTTCGTGCTAATCATTTTCAGTTGCGAGTGGCTGATAAGGATCTACACCACTATGATGTAAGTATAGTTTGCTCATAAGTTTTTTGTTGTTGTTTATTATGTTGGTAAGTTACAATGTGGTATGGATTTCTAGACGATCAGGACTTTCTAACCTGTTGCAGCGTCTCCTCCATCGTCTTCATCCGATTAAATAAAGCGAATCGTTCTTGTTTGTTATTTTTCTTCTGTCCAGACCTTTTTTCGGAAGTGCATTTCCGAATTCCTCCAAGGGGGGTGAGTTCGGAGATGAACTTCCGAAACACCACATTTTCTGAAAATGTAACTTTATTTCGGAGATGCATCTCCGAAATCAATATTTTATATTAAAAAAACACGTTTTCGGAAGTTCATTTCCGAAAACACCTTTTTTTCAAAAAAAAGTACCTTTTCGGAAATGAACTTCCGAAACAAGGGGTAGTGTTGTAAATTCACCAGGGGTGAGCAAGAAGGTTAGGAGGTGGGTGAAGAAATTTCCTTGCCGGATTACCCATTTGCATCCAATTTTCCTAAATTGGCGGGGGAATCGAACCTAAAGCTTAGTCTAAATACACGCTTAAGAATTTATTTTGTGCAACTTTCATCATTTCGTTTTCTTCTTATTCATGTTTTGTAGCAGACTCCCAACACAATATCTAACATATGGTAGACATTCTTTGATAAAGGATGTCATTTATATTCCAGAAATCAAGTATAATCTTCTAAGTATTGGCCAATTACTCTAGAAGGATTACAAGATTCATATGTAGAACGAGGTGCAAACTGAGTTTTGGTCCTAAAGGCCTCGATGGCTCCCAATAGAACTTTAAAAGTTAATTTGAAGGTTAAGGAGCATAGATGTCTTGCTACAGTGGCTAGTCAAGAAGAGTTGATATGACACTATAGGCTTGAGCATATAAATTTTCGAGATCTCAATGCCTTGCAAAAGAACATAATATTGATGGGGTTTCCATTGATCAACATATCAGTTTAAATTTGTGAAGAATGAGTGCAGACGAAGCAACATATGGGAAAATTCAATATATGTAGAACCAAGTGTCACCTTGAGGTGGTGTATTCAAATGTGTGTGGACCGACGTAAGTTGATTCTACTGGTGGCAAATGATATTTTGTCACATTAATTGATGATCATTGTAGAAAACTATGGACGTGTTTATTCAATAGAAAGGATGAGGTACATGAAGTGATTAAGAAGTTTAAGTCAATGATTGAAAGACAAAGTGGTCACAAACTCAAAGTTCTCAAAACAGACGGTGGAGGTGAATATGTCTCAAATGACTTTGGGAGGTTTTGTGATCAATAGTGGATAATACATGAGGTAGTACCACCTTATACACCGCAACAAAATGGTATTGCTTAAAGGAAGAATCAATTGATCATGAACATGGTGAAAAATATGTTGAAAGGGAAGAACTTGCCGAAAGAATTATGGGGAGAAGAGGTGTCCACAACTGCATATTTGTTGAAAAGGTGTCCAACAAATAAGCTCGAGAAGATCACACCGGAGGAATCTTGGTACGTATTCATGCCAAATTTGAGTTACTTGAAGGTATTTGGTTCGGTTACGCATAAACATGTTCATGATCAGCTTAGGAATAAGTTAGATGATAAGAGAGAAAAATGGTCCTTGTCGGGTATCGCTCTACTGATGGTTCCAAGTTGTATGATGCATATGCTGGAAAATCGTGATCAATAGGGACTTTGCTTTTGATGAAATAAAGGAAACCCAGTAGAGTGCAACTAGTTGTCACCAGAATGTAACTGGTTGCAGCAGATAAAAAATGGTTGATCTTCTCACATTCCCTTCATAATGTAACCCATTAAGCAGATAAAGAAAGATCAATGGGGACTTTCTTTTCAACGAGTTACATCTTGTTATGCAGTGTTTAGTTTTTAAATAGAACCTTAATGTAACCGGTTGACATATTATGTTAACATATTACATTTGTTACTTTTCTCTAAATTTGGGATAATAGTTAAATGTAACTGGTTGCAGTTTTATGTCAATCGATTACACCTGAGAGTGTTTTAGTTTGATAATTATGCATCATCTTATAATTGTATATATATCCTTTGGATATCTCCTTAATAATAATCCATCATTTTTATCTTCAATAATAACTACTCTCACTTTCTCCCTCTCAACACTCAACTATTCATCACTTGTGGTTCCAAGTTCCAACAATAATTACAAATAAAACACAAGAAATAGAAGGGGAGATTTAACACCTTTTCCTCTATGAATTTTTTTAGGGTTCTTATGGATTTCAAAGAAAGAAAAGTTAGGAAACAGGAAAAAACTAATCCAACCATTATAATATAATTTAATTCATTAAAATGTTTTAGTGGCGCAGTACCACATATTAAATTGAAATGTTACAAATGCAAAATTAGAGGAGAAACAACAAAATCTCAAACAAAGTAAAATTGAGGGACAAGTTCATGTAGTCCTTCACAACTATCAACTGAATTGACTTAATATGACAAAAACAACATCAAATAGAAGATCAAAAGTGTATTTAACTCTAAATAATTTTTTTCAACGGAAATTTGAAGAAGAAAAGGGAGATGATTATCAAAATTGCTAAAAAAACACTTAAAAAGCTTTCAATTAAGCCCAAATAAAAATCCAATAATATGTGTTGAGATGTTGTTTGCGTTGCCAGAAGAAGAAGGGAGAATCTACATACCACCTCCCAAATTAAACATGACACCTCCTCAAACCTATAAAAACACCAAAATGTCCAACCAATTTTCATTACCATATTTTTGCAAATTTACGTAGACAACTGGATTTTTCAAATTTTTAGACAATACCGGAAATTTTGTTTGCATACCAAAGATTTGACGAAATCAAGTAAGTTTTACGGTATTTTTTGTGAAATTTCTGGTATATTCATTTACTAATTTTCATACCCGATTTTTAAATTTCTGGTACCGATATAGTCATATCTGAAATTTCGAAATTTCCGTTATTTCTATTTTTCTTTAAAAAATTGCTAATTTCCTGATATTTTTAAAATTTTGCAGTGAGGACTAGAGGCAAGGATGATTCCATTGCGAAACGGACCACAAATAGAGTCGTTGGTCTTGCTAGAGCTGCTGATGAGGCGCATGCCTCCGAGTTACGTGTTGGACGCCTTCCTCCGACCAATTCTAACCAAAAATAGATGGCGGAGCAGCAAGCGTGGGGGGTTTCTATGCACCTCACTGTCGGACTGGCAGAGCATCCACTGATCTGGAGGAGCAGGTGTTAAGGTTGAGGTTGAGGATGTGGTGCCTGAGGTTGGGGAGCAGGTGGCAGTGGTTCAGGAGTCGGTGCATGAGGCTGAGGAGCCGATAGCCATGGTTGGGGAGCCGCTGACTAAGGTAGAGGAGTCGGTAGTTGTGGTTGGGGAGCCGGTGACTAAGGTAGAGGTTGAGGTGGTTGTTGATCAGATAGGTCAAGAGTGGGTGGTGCAGGATACATACACCACCACCGGAGTATCTACGGAGCCATCAACACACACTGATAGAGCTTTCCCTAGAGGACCTTCTGACAGGTCCGTGTTGACGGGATACGCTGACCATGTTGCTTATAGGATATGGCAGGGCGAGCTATGTAACAATGCTTAAGTGCTTAATTTTTATTACACGATTTAATTTATAATAACTTGTTTTAATTGTAATTTTTTGTCAGGAGCGACCAATGTTAAATGCCGCTTCTCACGAGTCAAAGTTGAAGAACTTCCCTGAGAGACTGATGCCTGAGTAGGAGAGGAGAATATTTGAGGACTTCCAACTAATGGACTTTGTTGGATGCTCCCTGACAATGCTGGACGCCTCCCTATTATCAGCTTTTATTAAGAGGTGGGACCCGGAGACATCATCCTTCCATCTTCCATTTGGGGAGATGACGGTGAATTTGGATGATGTGGATGCCCTATTTCACCTTCTGATTGCTAGTACATTTTTCACACTAATTCATAGGGACCATGCGATGACGGTGCACATGGTTCTGGATGCATCGGAGGTTGATGAGGTGGAGGTGCTGAGTGAGTTTGGAGAGACTCAAGGCTTTCACCTTAGAATGTCTTGGTTGAGGAGGATTTATGAAGAGCTTGTGGATGCAGGGAGGTACCAGGATGCCGCTAGGGCGTACATGCTACATCTAGGGGCGTGTACTCTCTTTGCGAATAAGTCTGGAGTTTATATAGATGTCTGCTATCTTTCTCTATTCAGCACCCTTAACACACCATGTTGGGCTTGGGAAGTTGCGGCATTGATGATGTTGTACATGACGCTTGATGTTGCATCTCGTCTTGATACCGGACAACTTGCTGGTTACCTGAGCTTGTTACAGGTATATTATAATTTTTTACATGGTTTTTTGTGTTTTATTATAATTTATCCGAGCTTAATGATTTTTATTTGTGTAGTGTTGGATCTACGAGCACTTCCTTCACATCTGTGAGCGAAAGATCCAGCATGCTGCGGCTGCTGACGCATGTGCGATGAGGTAGAAGGCCAAACAAGCCATTCCAGGAGGATTTATTGAGTACAGACGGAGGCTGGATGCTCTAACGCTGGATGATGTCATCTAAACACCGTATACAGGTCACCGTCCTCATCGTCCTTCTCATTGTTCCTTTCTTATATTCAGGGTATGTCAGATGTGAGAGCCATGTGGCTAGACACTTACCTAAGAGGTGTCTACGCCAGGATGATTATATACAAGGCATCCCACATCCTGTCCCAGAGGCTCCAGCGGGTGGCATTGATCGATGGTTTCAGAGTCACATCATTAGCTCCCCCCATGAGATTATTGATACAGCCATTAAGGTTTAGCAACCTGGCCAGCGTGAGGATGGATACCTGGAGCGGTTCCACAATGTGTCACACCCTAGGGTCATATCACATGCCGCAGATATGATGTTCCAGGGCCTTCACGTACTAGGGATTCTTCCAATCCACCACCACCATCACCTCCACCTCCTGCAGGTGACCATGACAGCCGCCTACAGTTCATCTCCGTTCACTTAGATAGCCTCATGGGTTTGGTGAACCCTGATGGTGAGGTTCATAGTATTTTAGCTAGGTTGATCAATGTTGCCCATGGAGGGCCTATGTAGATTTATTTTTTTAAGATTGTATTATATGTATATTTTATACTGACATATTTTTTATTGCATAATCTTTTTTGCTAGTACATGTTTTGAGTAGATAAAAAATAACATCAATAACAAACAAACATAGTTAACAAACATCAGATGACAAACAACAAGCATAAACAGTACTCTGAAACATGAAAAAATATAGGCACTAACGAATGACTCTGGACGTTTCAGACACTTCATTATGTCGTCCACGGATCTTTGGATTTGTGCATCCAATTCAATCGGACCTTTAGTTATCCTATGGTGAAATGATTTCTACATATTTGCCTCCTTTGATTTATGAACTCCACTCTTTGAAAAAATTGTTTTCCAAATTCTAAATTACATAAAAGCGTCATTTTCTTATTCTTTAACAAAAAACGTAAGGTCTGACAAATCATTGAAAGGAAAGATCTCATGCATATTGCATACACAATTCATCCCATAAAACTCAAATCTTACATGAACAACAAAATATCTTGCTATAATCCTTAAGACTAAGTTTTCATAAATACCATTATTAAAGAAAAATAAAGTCTCAAAATGCTTGAAAGCAACAATTATTATTCACAAATAACTCAAATAGTAAACCAATCCATAATTTAGAGATTTCATACACAATTATCATTATTAAAGAACAACAAATTAAACCTATAATTTTTTTATTGAGGAACAAAAGTCCCAGACTGATGCAGTAAAAGTCTCTGTAGAGAATCTGAATTGCCATTGCATTTGAAGTTGAAGTCCAAAACCTACCAAATCACAACAAATTTATCACTGTCAACGGCGAGAAAATAGTATTCATATTTGGTGATGCTGAGTTAAGATAATATATCATGTAACAAAAGAAGATTAAGATGAGTAATAACTATTTCATGCTTATGGAAAACAATAAGTTTTAGGAAGAAAAAGCACACCTTTGTTTCCCTCTTGAGTATGATAAAGTTTTATTTCTACCTCCTTGGACTTAAGTAACATAATAATTAATTTTAACAGTGGGCATATGCTCTGTGATCCAACTCAAATCCTCAGTATAAGTATTCCGCCCAGAATCCGGAATATTGAGAACTTCAAGCTTCTCTAGGTGTAGGATTCCTTTTGCTATTTTCGTTAGATTGATGAGTCCGATTAACTGAAGCTTTTCCAGAGATGGAAGTGCTCCTTTGTCGATAATAATATCTCTCAATTTACTTGAAACTTCAACACACAGTTCCTTTAGTTTCTGAAATCCTCCATCTTCAAAATGCAAACACAAACCTTCATAAGCATTGCCCTTTAGAGAAAGGATCAACAAGTTTTGCAAACTTTTTAGTAATGGCATTGGATCTTTAGTTAAGAATGAATGCTTCAACCTCAACACAACAAGATTTTGAAGCTCAAGAATCCACTCTGGCAACTTTCCTAAGCTCCCAAATAGTGTAAGTTTCCAAAGCAGAGTTGGCGGCGTGGTAATCGAATCCAAATCAATGGATTTACTACCTTGAGAATATAATTGAACATGTAGTTTCTCCAAGTGTTGCATTTCATTGACTGAAGAAGACAGAATTCTTCCATCTTCCTCATCAACATTAACCAACCCCAAATCCCTGATCTGTTTCAGCTTTCCTAACTCTTTAATCACCTCTGCAGCTCCATCCATATTTAAATCAACATTACGAAGCGTTTGTAGGGATGTCATCTCTCCAATACCATTCTTTAATTCAATCAAAGAAATATTACCGCAGATAAGATGTCTTAGCTTTCTAAGCTTGCTAATCTCTTTTGGCAAATGAATGGTAAATACACTCCTTATTTCTAAGGTCTCTAGGTTCTGGAGCATGCCAAAGGATTTTGGAAGTTCAATATGCACCCAAAAAATGAGCCTTAAATACTTCAAATGGATCAAAATTTCAACCTTATGAAAAGGAAAGGATGTTAGCGAACGTTCATAATCAAGAACCTTCAATAACCTGAATTTTGTAGGGATTCTCCAAAAAGACATGAAACGTGATACATCTTTAAAAACAAACAATGACCGGACATGCGACCTTTCAATAGGTAAATTTGAATTGTCCATCATCACTAATTTGAATTGACCGGACATGAAACGTGATACATCTTTAAAAACAAACAATTCCACTAAAGTTTGATTGTCCATCATCACTAATATGCTTGCAAAAATTTAAATCCTCATTTTTTTTAAGGATCATATCGCGTATTAGATCATGAACACGACAATGTTTAACCTTACCATCATTTCTAAGCAAGGTTACTTGCACCAAGCTTCTATGGATCAACTCTGTTAAATACCCTTGTGCAACTTCTTCAAAAGTCTTTCCACTTTCCTCCTTCACAAACCCTTCAGCTATCCATTGTCGAATCACTATTTTTGATCTAACAATATAATCTTCTGGATATATTCCAAAATACAACAAGCATGGCTTGAGATAATAGGGCAAATCATCATAGCTTAAACCAAGAATTTTTTGTATCCCTATTAAATGTGTATCTTTATTTAGCTCAAAACTTAAGTTTTCTCTAAATCTACGCCACTCAAACCTAGTTTTCTCTCTTGTAGACAAAAGACCACTTATGGCAACAATTGCTAGTGGTAAGCCATTGCACTTTTGAACAATTTCATTGGCTATACCAATGAGCTCTTTTGGACAGCACCCAGTGCGGTCAAATTTAAATGCCTTCTTATTGAACAACTCCAAAGATTGTTCTTGAGTTAAAGGTTCCAACTTAAGTACCTCAATGAAAGAAGATTTTTCACAAGACACCACAACATCTAGGTTCCTAGTCGTGATTAATACCTTACTTCCATTTTTATTATCAATTACAGCAAATTCAATATCATCCCAAAAATGTACATTCCATACATCATCAAACACAACAACATACCTCTTTTGCTTCAAGTAGTTCCTTACCTCATCTGTCAATGATCCTCGATCCATTAGAGAAATGTCCCTAGGAGCTTTGTCTCCTTTTTCTTTGAAAAACTTTATCAGCATGTCCCTCAGCAACTCTTCAACATTATATGATTGAGAGACTGTGATCCATACACGACAATCAAAGAGTCTGACGACATCTTGGCTGTCAAAAACTTTCTTGGCAAGAGTGGTTTTTCCTTGCCCTCCCATTCCTACCACGGAAACAACAGTGCGCTCTTTCCTTCCCTTTACCATCCAATCAGTCAATCTTTTCCTTGGCACATCAAAGCCCACAACTTCAGATTCGTCAATGTAAAGAGCAGCCAGTCGAGGGTCGTGCCATTTGGAGTTTCGGCCTTCTCTAGAACTGCTTGACCTTTGTTCTATAGAATGTTGGAAGCCATATTTTTCACTTCTTTCCTTCATCCCACGAATATATGACTTAACGTCTTGAATCTCAGACGCAATTCGATGGCGACGGATCATGGTTTTGAGCTTATGGAACAAAGCTACAAATCCATGACGAGGAAGCTGCTGTCCCACCTGGATCATATAATCATCAATGATATCTTCAATGCGAAAAGTTGCTTCCCTAACCTGCTTCACCCAAGTTTTGACTCCTTCACTAGTGTTGTCTCCTTCAGCTGTTGCGGCTCTTTTATCAGCATCCCTCAGGAAAGCTTGAATACTTTCCAGTTCATCTTTAATGTCTGCAAACTCCTTGTGAATACCCCTCAATAAATTGGCTTCTTCCCTTAACAATGGAAGTAGTTGGTCAACAGCTAAAGACACCGCCACTTCCGCCATTTGAGTTAAGCTCTGATTATTTTTGTTATGTGAATACTATGCGGTTTGTTTTGCTTGAGACCTTGTTTGCGCAATTTATATTATGATATAACAAGGGAATAAGGTAACTTGTATTATGAAGTAACAAGGGAATAAGGTAAATTCTACCATGAAGAAAAGAATAAGGCAAATTCTATCATGAAATAACAGAGGAATAAGGCAATTTCTATCATTAAAAAAGGAATAAGAGAAATTCTATCACGAAGTAGCAAGGTAATAAGGAGATTTCTATCATGAAGAAAGGAATAAGACAAATTCTATCACGAAGTAGCAAGGTAATAAGGCGATTTCTATCATGAAGAAAGGAATAAGACAAATTCTATCACGAAGTAACAAGGTAATAAGGCGATTTCTATCATGAAGAAAGGAATAAGACAAATTCTATGACAAGTAGCAAGGTAATAAGGCAACTTCTATCATGAAGAAAGGAATAAGGAAACTTACAGCATGAAGTAACAAAGGAATTTGATTTTTGAACTAAATTCCCTCCCATTCCCATTATATTCGGAACAACTAATGTTGAAAATTATACATGCTAAAATAATATGTGCCACCTTCTTCTTAAGTTAAGTTGCACATTTTGATTGTCAGAACAGCAACAATTGAAAGCATATGCCAAGGCCTTTTAATTTTAATAGTAAATGAAAGTATGGTTTATTTTAATTGGCCCCTGATACAAAAAAAAAAAAAGTCAGCTTGCAGGTAATCACAATCAAAATAATGAATAAACTTTACCCAATTCTTGTGCTCAAACATGATGTGAAGAATGACTGGAACTAAGATTTTCGCGCAAAGTGTTTTTCTAGAGAAGCATATTGTTAAGTTATAACCAAAGTTTTAAGCTATGATTTCCTTTTTGTTTCTTAGAGATGTTGATTCATGCATCGAGAGATCGTACTAGCGTGCTCCCAGAGCCGCATTGTTTGAGTCCAATAATTCTAAGGGTGGTACATCATAAATTGCATCATGAAATAAAATACAACATGAAAGTGAAAACAAAGTTCATAATCAGTAGACTTCAAAGCAGGAAATTACCATAGGAAACCTAGGAGTCATAACTATTTAAAGCCTAGTAGACTTATAATTCCGTTTAATTTTTTTTTTTTAATTTTTATCGGTATCGACTTGTCAATGTCAATGTCTGTGTCGATGTCAATATCAGTGTTGTGTTTTTGGTGTTCTTTTCAAATGAATTCAAGTAGTTTGTCCATATTTATTGAATTAAAGTTACTAAATACTTGGATGAGAACAACAAAAGTATTAAAAATTAGTGTATCTTTTAAATTTACCTTCTTAATTACATTAAACAAACCTTAAAACAATGCAACTCTCTTTGCATTTGAAATGCACTGAACCTAAAATTGATTCTACTTGAAAAGCAAACCTTGCTGCTATATCTGATGCGGTGTTCTGTCATTCATCTAATGCCAACACTAAAAGATTGCAAATTATTGGCATCTTGCATAAAAGACCGAAAACATTTTCCCCCCTATTCTTGATGGAAATTTGAGCCACGTACTCTTCGTTTGGAACGTGAGTCCAAATCAAATCAGGAAAAAAAAGAAGCTTGTGTTGATTATCATTCATGGTTGAAGCTTGTGTTGAAACAAATTCCACCAATCTAACAGAAGATACAAGTTTCAGCTGTGTATCTGTAACTAGCTTTATGCTAGGAACTGCAAATGAAACTGCATATTTCATAAATTTTAAACTAAAAAGAAATATAAGTTAAGAGAATAATTTATGTTGATTCGCACTTTAAATTGAAGGCATGTCTGATGTCTGACACGACACCGACACATTTAGTTTCGTTCAGCCAATTCTATTTATTTCAAATCATTTTAGTGTTTATACATTAGTATCAGTAGGGTGTCTAGCTATGACACTGTTTCATAGAGAATACATTTAGGCTATGTTTGGGAGTTTGGAGGGGAGGGGAGGGGAAGGCTTCCGAAATCGATTTTTTAAAATAATATAGAAAAATATTTGACATTTTTTGAAAAAATGATTTTGTTTAGAATGATAAAAGACTCATTATCATTACAAAATTTTTAATTTTCAAAATAGTATAACAACCTAAACGATATTTGCAAAATTTATGTAAGCCCTCCAAAACCCTCTTTCAATACGATTTTTGAGTTCCCCCATTTTATGGGGTTTTTCGTGTTATGAATAAAACCAAATCCTCCAAAACCCTCATACCCAAAATCTTTTGATTCTTTTCATCCAATTCTTCCTATTTTCCAGAACCCTCCCCTCCCTTCCCCTCCAAACTCCCAAACATAGCCTTAGAGAATTGCTGCGAACGAGTTTTCCTATAAGGATAATATACCAAGAAATCTAACTGTCAATGTTTGAATAATCTAGAAAAGCAAATTCTAAATTACAAAAACTGCATTTTTCTTATTTTGAATATATAAGATCTAGCAATTCTTGAAAAGGAAGCTCTCATAACATGTTACATACAACACAAATCTGAAATCAAAAGTACAATATCTTACTGCAATCATTAAGATAAAAGTTTCATATAGCATTATTAAAGAAAGATACATCATTCTTCTTTATTTTAGTAAATAGAAGTGCCAAAGGAGGAACAGAAAGATACATACAGTGATACAGGCCTGTCGTGGAAATTTACGGTTTAAAGTTGAATTAAAATGCTGAGTACATAATTTGAAAGCAGTTGATATTGGCTTTAAATAGTAGTATAAAGCCATAAAGTTACATGCCCAATACATGCATACATAATATACTACAATTACAAACAACTCAAATATCAAATCAAAAGAAACAATTTAGAGATTTCATACTCTAGGATTAAAGGTCAACTAGGCCTAAGTCCCAAAGTGTTGTTGTAGTAAAAGTTGTGGAGAATCTGAATTGCCATTGCACTTGAAGCTCAATGCCTGACAAATCACATCACCGCAAATTATCACTATACACTACAAAAGTTACCGTCTTTCAAATTAAAGGACTATACCTCATAATTGGTGATTATGAATTTAAATAATAAAGCATATGACAGAAGAAAATAAACTTGTATTTTCATGACTAAACATCTCATGCTTATGGAAAACAGTAAATATTAGTACCAAAATATAGGTTTTAGGAAGAAGCAGCACACCTGAAGGAAGCATACTGATCACGGTGAAGGCTGAATTCCACATGGGGTACATGCTCCATGACCCAATTCATATCCTCAATAGAAAGTGTTTCCACAGGTTCAAGTTCCATACTTTGAATGTGGAGAACTTCTAGATTCTCCAAGTGCTCAATGTCAGTAGGTATATTCTTCAGTCTGCTCAGTACTAGTAACTCGAGCTTTTTAAGAGAAGGAAGCGCACCTTTGTTGATGATAACAGCTCTTACTTCATCCGCATATCCAACATGCAATTCCTTTAGTTTCTGAAACCATCCATCTTCAAAATGCAACTTTAGCCCTACACAAGAACCAATGCCTATAGAGAGCTTCAACAAGTTTTGCAAACTTTTTAGGGATTTAATTGGATCTTCAGTGAAACGCGAGTACATCAACTTCAACTCAACAATATTTTGAAGCTCTAACATCCACTCTGGCAACTTCTCTAGCCTCCCACGTAGTGTAAGTTTTCGAAGCGTAGTAGACAAAGAAATCAAATCCAAATCATTGAGTTCATCTGTATTCTTATATGATGCAACAAATAGTTTCTCCAAGTGTTGCATTTCATTGACTGAAGAAGATAGTAGGCTGACATCTTCTCGATGAACATTAATCAACCCCAATTCCCTGACCTGTTTCAGCTTTCCTAACTCTTTAATTACCTCTGCAGCTCCATCCATATCTAAATCAACACAACGTAGCGTTTGTAGGGATGTCATCTCCCCAATACCACTCTTTAGTTCAATCAAAGAAATAATTGTGCCGATAAGATGTCTTAGCTTTCTAAGCTTGCCAATCTCTTTTGGCAACAGAAGGGTGTCTCTATGCCATATTTCTAAGGTCTCTAGGTTATGGAGCATGCCAATGGATTTTGGAATATTACCAACCGTAATATAGTTCAGCCTTAAATACTTCAAATGGACCAAATTTCCCAACTCATTAGGAACATCAGAAAACCGAACATATTCATAATCAAGAACCTTCAACAACCTATATTTTTTAGGGATTGTCCTATAAAATGAGAAATTTGATAATTCATTTGTAAAACTTAATAAGGACCGAACGTGCGACCTTTCGTTTTGCGGAATTAAATCATCAAAATTGGTTCGTTCGTAGGCTGTTATTGATAAGCGTCGAATTATTCCACTTAAGGGTGATTGTCCATCATCAATATGCTTGCAAAAATTTAAATCCTCATTTTTTTCAAGGATCATCTCGCGTATTAGATCATGAACACGACAGAATTTAACCTTACCATCAATTCTAAGTGAGGATACTTGCACCAAGCTTCTATGAATCAACTCTATTAAATATCCTTCTGCTACTTCATCCAAAGTCTTCCCCTTTTCTTCCTTCACAAACCCTTCAGCTATCCATTTCCGAATCAATCTCTTTGATTTAACTACATAATCTTCTGGATATATTCCAAAATACAACAAACATGACTTGAGATAATAAGGTAAATCATCATAGCTTAAACCAAGAATTTCTTTTATCCCTATCAAATTTGTATCTTTCTTTAGCTCTAAACTTAGGTTTTCTCTAAATTTATGCCACTCAAACCAAGTTTTCTCTCTTGTAGATAAAAGCCCACCAATGGCCACAATTGCTAGAGGTAAGCCATTACACTTTTGAACAATTTCATTGGCTATACCAGTGAGCTCTTTTGGACAGCACCCGTCACATTCAAATTTGAATGCCTTCTTATTGAACAGCTCTAAAGATAAAGGTTCCAACTTAAGAATCTCAATGAAAGAAGATTTTTTACAAGAAATCACAACTTTTTGGTTCCTAGTTGTGATAACTATCCTACTTCCATTTTTATTATCATATACAGCTAATTCAATATCATCCCAAAAATGTACACTCCAAACATCATCAAACACAATAACATACCTCTTTTGCTGCAAGTAGTTTCGCACTTCATCGGTCAATGATGCTCGATCCATTTGAGAAATATCCCTAGGATCATTGTCTCCTTTTTCTTTGCATAACTTTATCAGGATCTTCCTCAACAAGTCTTCAGCATTATATGATTGAGAGACTGTGATCCATACACGACAATTGAAGTGGCCAACGACATCCTTGCTGTCAAACACTTTCTTGGCAAGAGTGGTTTTTCCTTGCCCTCCCATTCCTACCACGGAAACTACAGTGCGCTCTCCCCTTCCATTTACCATCCAATCAATCAATTTTTTCCTTGGCTCTTCAAAGCCCACAACTTCAGATTCTTCCATGTAAAGAGCAGACAATCGAGGGTCATGCCATTTGGAAATCTGGGCTTCTCTAGAACTGCTTGATCTTTGTTCCAAAGAACGTTGGAAGCCATATCTTTCACTTCTTTCGTTCATCCCATGAATATATGACTTAACGTCTCGAATCTCAGATGCTATTCGATGGCGAGAAATCATACTTTTGAGCTTATGGAACAAAGCTACACATCCAGAACGAGGAGGCTGCTGTCCCACCTGGATCATATAATCATCAATGATATCTTCAATGCGAAAAGCTGCTTCCCTAACTTGCTTCACCCAAGTTTTGACTCCTTCACTAGAGTTGTCTCCTTCAGCTGTTGCAGCTCTTTTATCAGCATCCTTAAGGAATGCTTGAATACTTTCAAGTTCATCTTTTATATCTGCAAACTCCTTGTGAATACCTCTCAACAGATTGGCTTCTTCTGTTAACAGTGGAAGTAGGTGGTCAACAACTAAAGACACAGCCAATTCTGCCATTTGAGTAAAGCTCTAATTATTGATTTTTGTTTTGAGAAGACTATCTGGTTTGTTATGCTTAAGACTTTGTTTGCGCAATTTATATTATGATATAACAAGGGAATAATGCAACTTCTATTATGAAGTAACAAGGGAATAAGGTTAACTTCTATCATGAACATAGGAATAAGGCAAATTCTATCATGAAGTAGCAAGGTAATAAGACAACATCTATCATGAAGAAAGGAATAAGGAAACTTACATCACTAATTAACAAAGTAACCATTCACATTATATTGGATGTAATGTTGAAAACTATGCATGTTAATATAGTTGTTCATAAATTAGGTTGCACATTTTGATTATCAGAACAGCAGAAACTGAAAGCATTTGGCAAGGCCTTTTAACTTCAATAAAGTGCTTTTGGAGATACACCTCCGAAAACATAGTATTTTTGAAAACGCACATTGTGTGTGAGAGATCCACGAGGTGGAATGAGAGATTTCCATAAATATTTATTGGGGAACATATTGATAAATTTAAATGAGTAGAATAACGCAAATTTTAGCATATTATTATATTATAGAATAATTAATAATAATAAGAACAGTTGTTCAGGATTTCTTCGGTTAAATAACTGAGCAGCTGAGGGAAAAGGCTCCAACTCATCACGATACAACTCACAGTCGTTATAATTGTCAATAATTCTTGGCTTGATGCTTTTCTCATTATTATTTCTCGTATATATAAAGGTTACAGGGCTATATTGGTAATTACACTAAATAATTACATTTAAACTAATTCCTATTCACATCCCCCCTCAAATTGATGCTGCTTGTCAATGAGCATCAATTTGCTAACAAGAAACTGATGACGTGGACGCGGAACAGCCTTGGTAAGAATATCTGCAATCTGCAACTGAGTATTGACATGAGGAAGTGATATTATTCTGTCATCATAAGCGTCACGGATTGAGTGACAATCAACTTCAATATGTTTGGTGCATTCATGAAAAACAGGATTCGCAACAATTTGGATGGCACTTGTATTGTCAGCATAAAGTGAAGTTGGCTCTATTTGAGGAAATCCAAGTTCAGTCAAAAGACCACGAAGCCAAATTATTTCAGAACAAGCAGCAGACATGGCACGATACTCAGATTCAGTAGAAGATTTAGAGACTCTCGCTTGTTTCTTACTTTTCCATGAGATCAATGAAGAGCCAAGAAACATGCACCAACCAGTGACAGATCGTCGAGTATCAGGGCACCCTGCCCAATCGGCATCACTATAAGCACTCAATTTAGGAGGAACTCCAGTAGGAAAGAATAAACCACGATGAGAGCTTCCCTTCAAGTAACGAATTATACGACGAACTGCTGCCAAGTGAAGGTGGCGAGGAGAGTGCATGAATTGACTTACTTGTTGAACAGCAAATGATATGTCAGGGCGAGTAATAGTCAAGTAATTAAGGCTACCCACGAGTTGACGATACAATAAGGGATCATGCAACAGATCACCATCATCACGATGATATTTAACATTAACCTCAAGAGGAGTATCCACTGGATTAGCCGATTGCAGACCAGCCATAGAAATTAAATCTGTGGCATACTTGTGTTGATGGAGGAATATGCCCTTGGATGTAGAATGAACCACAAGACCAAGAAAATAATGCAAATTACCAAGATCTTTCATATGAAACGCTGCTTGTAACTGCTGTTTAAGGCTTTGAATGGAAGCATTATCAGAACCAGTAATAATCATATCATCAACATACAGAAGAAGTAGGACAATTCCAGTAGATGTTCTATGAATAAATAGAGAAGAATCGTACTGACTCTGAGTAAAGGAAAACCCAAGTAGAGTGGAGCGAAATTTTTCATACCATGCTCTAGGCGCTTGTTTCAAACCGTATAAGGAGCGTTTGAGCTTGCACACACCCTTAGATGACGGAAATAAACCTTGAGAGTCATATAAATATCTTCCGCCAGGTCACCATGAAGAAAAGCATTTTTCACATCTAATTGATGAAGAGCCCATCCGTTAGAAGCAGCTATAGAGAGTACCGTACGAACAGATGTCATTTTGGCAACCGGTGCAAATGTCTAATCATAATCAATTCCATATTCCTGCTTGTTTCCTAAGGCAACCAAGCGAGCCTTGAAACGGTTGAGGGACCCATCAGAATTCAATTTCACAGAATACACCCATTTGCAGCCAATGGGTTTAACATCAGGAGGACAAGAGACAATATCCCATGTGAAATTCTCTTGAAGAGCTTGAAGTTCCTCATTCATTGCTTTTATCCAACGTACATCTTTAACAGCCTCTGAATAGAAAGTAGGAATAGATATGCTAGAGAGCGTGGCAGTCAGAGAAGTATGTGAGGAATCATACATGTCTGGTGAATATCTATCTGGTGCTCGAGATATTCGACCAGAACGTCGTGGTTCAACCGTTACAGGATCAGGTGGCGGTTCAGCGCCGGGAAGGGGTGTGGGAACCTGCTGTTTGTGTTTTCTGACATATACATGACCTGGTTTATAACGTTCTATAGATTGAGGCATAATAGAAAACTTAGGAAGAGTAACAATATCATTCATGACAGGAGAAACACATGGAAAGATAAACTGATTATCAAAAAATGTCACATTCCTAAAAATGCGAAAACGATGGTTAGTGACATCATAACACACAAATCCCTTATGAGAGTGACTATACCTCATAAACGCACATTGAACAGACTGCGCTCCAAGCTTATGCCTTTCAAATGGAGGTAAGTGAACAAAACAAACACATCCAAAAGTATGTAAATCATTATAATTAGGCTGAATTTTAAAAAGAAGAAAAAAAGGAGAATCGAGATCAATAACCGTAGAAGGAAGACGATTGATCAAGAAGACAGCTGTGGAAAGAGCCTCCACCCAAAATCGGGATGGTACAGAAGCTTGAAGAAGTAAAGTGCGGGTCACATCAAGCAAATGACGATTCTTGCATTCTGCCATCCCATTTTGTTGGGGTGGTATTGGGACAAGATCGTTGAGACAAAATGCCTTTTTGTTGAAGAAATTCTTGAAACTCATGAGACATGTACTCACCACCAGAATCAGAGCGAAATTTTTTAACACTTTCATGAAATTGAGTTTCAACATATGTCAGAAATTTCTTAAACATAGAAAACACTTCAGATTTAGACCGAAGAAAATATATCCAAGTAAAACGACTATAATCAACAATAAATGTGACAAAATATTTATAGCGAGCATGAGAAACTACAGGAGACATACCCCATACATCACTATGAATCATTTCAAAACAAGAGGAAGCCCGATAAGCACCAGACGGAAAAGGAAGTGTTTTACTTTTAGCTAATTTGCAAACAGAACATGAAAGAGAGGCATTAGAAATAACATTTTTATTTCCCAATAAACCATTTTTAAATAAATGAGATAAAACAGCAGAGTTAGGATGACCCAATTTTCTATGCCAATCCTCATAAGAATTCAAGACATTATTACAAACAAGAGATAAATGACTAGAAATAAACTGAAGTGGAAACAGTCTTCCCACTTTAGGCCCCTTCGCAACCACCTTCCCCGACACCTGTTCCTGCACAAGGCAACCATCACGAGAAAAATTTACATTACAATTATTATCAACCAATTGACCAATAGATAATAAATTGGAAGCAAGTCCAGGTGCTACAAACACATCCCGAAAATAAGAGTTGAGGTCACCAACATTCGTGATAGAGAGAGCATTACCATCCGCAATTTGAATTTTCTGATTACCATGGTAAGAATGTAAATTGTGCAAGTATTCAGAAGAGGCTGTCATGTGATTGGATGCACCAGAATTAAGAAACCACGGGCAGGAAACATTCGAAGACTTACCTTGAATTCCCAATGTTGAAAGAGCGGAAGTACCATCTGTTGGATTATTTCAGGTTGGAGAGAACCACCATTAGATGGATTGGTGATGGAAGGACCAACTGCAGAGCTTGTACTAGCAGGAAATGCTTGCACCGAACGTTGTGCTGATCGTGGAGGACGGGTGGGACAATCAGAGATAATATGGCCCCGCTGCTTGCAATAATTACAAAACTTCTTACTGCAACTCTGAGCAAAATGTCCAAATTGTTTGCAAGAGAAACATTGGACATGTCGAATATCACGACCTTTACCTCTACTCTGAGGAGCATATGCAAACATAGTAGACTCAGAAATGACAACATCGTGAGACATGGATCCTTGAGTAGCAAGACGTTGTTCCTCTCTGAAAAGTTCACCAACACATGTATCTAAAGAAGGAACAGGATTCCTATTCAGCAAAGCACCTCTGACAACCTCAAATTCTGCACGAAGCTTCATGAGAAATTGATCTCGCCTACTAGTATTGTAGACCTCTTGGACATCCGCGAGAGAACTCTTGGGAACATCAACATGTATAATCGCAGAGTGTTCTGTCCACAAATTCAAAAAACCAGAATAATATTCTTGAACAGACAGATTGCCTTGTTTGTAATTGGCAATGTCTAGCTCCAACTGAAAACGTTTGGCCTCATTGTCTAGGTTATAGATACGCTTCAAATAGTTCCACATTTCTTGGGCAGTGGAAAAAGATCGCAAATTATTAATCATGTGAGGATCAATAGTACCGAGAATCCAAGTGATAATTTGAGCATCTTCTATTTCCCATGCATCTAAGTCAGTTGTCTCTAACGGTGCCAAAGAGACATCGTCCAAGTGACTCCATAATCCTTTCCCTTTGACATACATCCGAAACTAAAATTCCCAAACAAGATAATTCTTTCCGGTAAAACGAACACAAATATGATCTATCTCTTCTTCGGAAGCCATAATATCAGAGATGACTTAAGAACAATTTTGTTAACGTGAAACAAGAAACACCAACGGAACACTGAAGAAAATACTTGCCGACACCAAATCAACACCCCAATTCAGGATACTCGCCGACACAAAGTCAAAACCCTAATTCAGAATACTTGCCGACACCGAGTCAAAGCCCTAATTCAGAATACTCGCCGACACCGATACGATAACACGATCAAAGCAAACACGATTTGCAAACAAGGAGGAATAACAAAATTGTAACTTATGAGCACTGCCAGAAACACGATTGTAAGCACCCGAGATTAGAATCGCAATCTTGGAAGAGATTACTGAGAACCGAGATGATTTCAATTACCGAGAAACGAGATCTACCGAGACGATTTCAAGAGCGACCCAGTGGGGTGTCGCTGAATAAAGCCAAGATTAACCTAAAACTCACAGGTTTGATCTAAAACCTACTGATACCATGTCAATAATTCTTGGCTTGATGCTTTTCTCATTATTATTTCTCGTATATATAAAGGTTACAGGGCTATATCGGTAATTACACTAAATAATTACATTTAAACTAATTCCTATTCACAATAATTAGTGTTTAATAATAGTTGATCATAATATAATTTATTAATAACTAATTATGTTAATTCATATCTGATTAATTAAATAATTAATGTAAAATATATGTCCAAAAGTGTTGCTCTGAATTTGCTATTGCAGTTGAAGCCGAAGCCCTCACACCCATTAAATTACATGATAACAAATGATCACCATCCGCTAGAAATTAATTAGACTCATTAGAATGAAAGGATTACAAACAAAAGAAAAGGCCATAGAGGATCCAGAAGAGTATTCATATTAATTTAGCATAGGAATTCTAGGAGTGCATAACTATGTTAGTAGAGATGAGTGTCACTATTTTGTAGACAAAAATGATAATTTAGTTTCATATTCATAATTTTTTTCATAAAGTATCAAGTTATGAATACAGTATCAACTATCAAGTTATGGCTACTATTGAATGATTAATTACAAAAATCATACAATTTTAAGTTTTTTAAAATATTAAGAAAAAGATATTGAAGTTATTGTTGAGTTAAGAAATATACAAACACTTTTTATTAAAGAAGGATACCCTGGTTTGCTCCAACGAACTTACAGCAAAAGAACATTCGCTACGCGAATGATAATTCCCATAGCGAACTAATCCAAAAACAAGAAAAAAGCAAAAGGGCACCATTCGCTTGCAACGAGCTCCAGCGAGGCAAGCAGCAAAGGCAGAATTCGCTACGCGAAGCCCCGATTCGCGTAGCGAATACAAACAGAATCAAAACTTCCCAGTTCGCTTGCAGCAAGGAAAGGCGAACGGAGTTCGCTTAAGAAAAACAAGACTTCGCGTAGCGAACTTTGGCGGTCTGCTGAAGGCGGTTCAAACTCAAAAACTTAACCAAGAAGAAAACAGCAAGTTCGCGTAGCGAACACAGGCGGCAAAATCTGCTATAAAAGGAATCAAGTTCAATACACAAAGGCATTCAATATATTTTAATAGATCTCAGTTGTAATAATTATAATAGTGAATCCTAAGCGTATTATTAGATACTTATGAGAGGGAATCGAAGAATCGAGCTGGATTCACATCAAAGATTGAGGAATCATCATTGATGTTCATTCATCTCCAACTCTTCCTTTTTGTACAAGTAACCATGAAAATGGCTAGCTAAACTCTCTCTTTCTAGGGATTGGAATACTCTACTGAAATTGTATGTACGTTTATCGATTATCTTTCTAATATAAGCATGTTATTATGATTATCGATTTTATCTTGTTCTTATTATACAAACTTTATGAATTTGAATGTTAATGCGATTGCATTTGAATTCTTGAATTAAAGATAATGAATCACTTGAATACTAATTGCTAGACATAGAATTAGGTTTGAGGTCCATATTGAATACTTGAGTTTTAACTTTTAATACCATCGGTTTGTTTAATTGATCGAGACGTCGTCAATTAAATAAATCGAGGGAATTCGTAAAACTTCGTGTAGACATACTCGTTGATTTTGAAAAGTATATGGAGATATGAATAAAAACATGGTTATGGATAGTTAATAGGTATATTGCATACGACAATAGAGGAAAACCAATCCCTGCAAGATCACTCTTTATCTTAAACCTGCATTTACATTATTGTGTTTAATTTACGTTTTGTTACTTATATCAAACTAGAAATCTTAACTTAAGAAGATATCAATAATCTAATTGTTAGTAATATCATTCCGGTATCTGTGGATACGATAACAAAAATACTTTTCTTTGATTTACTCATCGTCAAGGATCTGCTCTCTAAGGCAAATATGGCTGAACCTAAAGGGTTACCTACACCTATGATTATTGGTATAAAAATGTCTAAACATGTGATAGATGTGTTTAAAGAGCCATCCTTTTACAGATCTATAGTTGGTGCCCTTATATGCTAATATCACAAGACCTGAGATCTGTTTTGCTGTCAACAAAGCCTATCAATTTCTCTCTCACCCTCTGGATAGCCATTGGATAGTTGTGAAAAGAATTCCCAGGTACTTGAAAATCACCCTACATCATTGTATCTTGCTGCAACTTACTTCCACTCAGACTCTTGTGTCTATTAGAGGATTTTCAGATGGAGATTAGGGCTCAGATCCTTATGACAGGAGATCTACCTCTAGTTCAGGTATTTTCCTTGGTCCAAGAAGCAAACCTTGGTGGCCAAATTTAGTATTGAAGTTGAGTACGGAGCTCTTTCTAACTCAGCTTCTGAAATCTTGTGGATTCAATCCTTACTTGCTGATCTTAAGGTTCCTTTCAGCACTCTTGTCCTGTATTGTGACAACTTGAGTACTGTTGCCCTGTCACATAACCCCTACTCCATGCCAAGACAAAGCACATGGAGTTAGATATATTTTTTCTAAGGGAAAAAGTGTTAAGCAAAACTCTACTAGTTAAGCATATTCATGTCTTTGATCAGTGTGCTGATTTTCTCACAAAACCCCTCTCTCCTCAAAGATTTCTGAAACTCAGGGCTAAACTTCAAGTGCATGACAAAGCCTTATTGCTACAAGTAGGACCTTGTACTTGAGGGGAAGATAATAAAGTAATAGTAGATTAGCATATTTAGCTAAGCCTAAGTAGAGTTGTTGTAAGCAGCTAAACTGATAAGTTTAGTCTGCACAGCTATACTATATATCCTATGTTAAAACAGAATTGTAACATTGAGAAAGGAATAACAAATTCAGTTTCAACAAACTTTCTCTCTCCCTCTCTCTTTCTCTTTATTAGTTCTACACTTATAATAGACTTAACGTCTTGAACTTCATACACTATTCAACGGGGAGGGATCATAGTTTTGAGCATATGGATTCAATCTACATAAGGATGGTGTAATACAGTGGGAGAAGTGGCTTTTTTGTTTAGTTTTTTGCAAAACATGTTGCGGTTAGCAAGAGTCGCCACCGACTTTTATTTCATCCAATTTATTAGGAAAGGCATAAAAGAACAGTAAAGATCTTTAAAAGATTTTGAGTTCGGGGGGTAGGTTATACAAATGGAAGGTGTTAGCACCCTTTGTATCCATGGTTATCCATGGGCTCTTAATTTCTTATCTCACTTTGTTTGATTTGTGTGTGTGTGTGTGTGCGCTTTTGAAAAATATTTGGAAAAAGTTTAACTCTGTAATGATTCTCGTATGAATGTATACAGAGTGTTATTTTTGAAAATATTTGTGTTTGGAAAATATTTGGAGTGTGTTGCTTGCACCCCAAAATATGTCCTCCTAATTTCACTTCTAAATGACTTAAGTTTCGCATTCATATGCATCTCTCCATTAGGTCATCCACGTATCATGCATTCATTCATTAACTAAAACGTCTAAAAATAAGAGATCAATGGTCGTGGAAGGATCTGAGATTCTACAAGGTTTATACACTATGCAGACTTGTTCATCTGAAGATTTTGGAGCTTACTCCATGCTTGAGTTTATCAGACGAGTCTTAGGATATGGTTTTATGATCATCATGGACTTTTGATTCATTTGGGGGGCTTACCATCATTTGAGGCATGTATCATGTTTTACATGGAGCTTTTAAGGCTTGAATAATTAAAGAGTATTTTAGCCATTTCATGATGAGTTCAAGAGGTATTGGTCATAGCGTTAACTTTTGGCCAAAGATAACTTTGAAAGTTTGACTTGTGGCCATAATCATATTGGAGATTCATTTTATTCATCCTTCAAATGGTGTTCACGCTATAGATTCAAAGGAAGGCAAGAAATTCAAATTTCAATGGAGAAAGTCACTATAAGAGTCATGTTCATTACAAGACATCTTTCAAATACATTCAAATACCATAATATTCAAGTTCCATTACAATTTGATTCACCATTTAATTCAAGCTTTGTTCATTACGAGTTCAAGAAGCATTTACGTCCAACTACCATTACCATATGCACTTTACATATTCATATTCAATACCATCTCAAACATAAAAAAATTTCAATAACAATATTGCATATATCCCATCAAAATTATACAAGAAAAGATTCCTATAGGACCACTGAAACTTGTGTCTATCCTTCCTTGAAATTGCTTCAGCCTTGCTTCACCATGTTTGTTCCTCGCCTTCATGCTTATGATTCCAACCAAAGTTCACCACTTGCATTCAAATTAAGCCATAACAGTTCAGCTGCCCTGCATCAAAGAAGACAGCTCTGCACAATCTCAAAAGAAAACATAAACCAGAGAAAAACCACATACTTTCAATCAAATACATTTGTCACACTTCAGTTCATCGACATTCAAAGCTTATAAGCTGTTCCACACTAAACTCAATCCAACAAACCAGCTGCCATACCTTTGCTTGCAAACAGCCAAGCACACACTATGATTAACCAAAACCAATTAACATTTACTAACAATAATTAAAACCTACATCTACTAACCATTTTACATCTTTTTAACCTTTTAATCATACAATATAATAAAGCAAAATGAGTATTTTGGCAAGTTTGCCATTTGTCACAATATTAGAGTCCTTACTATTTTAAAAATACTATTAATAGAAATATTACTATATTTATCTTTATATTTATTTTTATATTTAATTAATTATTTCATTAATATGTTTACACAAACAATTAAATTTTTAGCACGGCTAATCAATGCATATTTGGTTTTCAAGATATTTCTTTCATTTTCTTTGAACAAACAGACCCCAATGCAACTTTCATTTGGTCTTTTCTTATGATTTCAAAAAAGTTATTCATATCAAAAACTTAAAAATCACGTTTAAAAATATCCTTTTTGTATATTGTCCAACCTGATCTTCTAATTTAAAAATCACGTTTAAAAATATTGGACCTCCAATCCATAAATGAAAATTTGCTCTAATCAATGTGTTGTAGCTTTCCAAGTCCAACCTTTCATATTCTTAACAATTACCCATGGTTCTACAATTTATTGTCTCATCCTATAAATTACTCCAAATCAACACTATTCCTACTTCACAGCTTCACTTTCGTTTCTGATTCTTTTTTGTTGTAACTTACTAAAATGTTTTCTTCTTATTTCATACTCTAAATTTGAGGAGAAATTCTAAATTTGTGTTTATATGTAATTCCATTGTGTTTAATCAATCTTTAGGTTTTGTTTTAGTTGCTCAATTTTTTTTCATAGATGGTCAAAAAGATTCTTTGTATATTATTTTTCTGTTTTGTGTTCTTGAATTTAAAATTAAAGATTTAATTTTTATGCTTTGTTTCATATATGTGTTGAAGGAAGGAGAAGGAAGAATGGATATTTACTTCAAGAAGGAATGCTTTATTTTCTGCCATGGAACCAAGAAGGTTCCCATTATCATCTCTATTTTCTCGAGGGTTTTAATGTAGTTGTTGTTGATCTTCAGCAATAGTATCTTATGGATTTTTTTTTTTTGTGTTTTCCATTTTTGTTTTTCATTTTTGAGAAACCTGCAAGGGGGCAACTTCTTTTAATGCTATGCCAACATGAGGCTGATAAGCTTGAGGTTTATGGTTTAGGGTTTAGGGTTTAGGGGTGGGCACAACCCACTTACACGTCTCCTATGTAATTTTCATTCCTCTTTGTTGTTGATTTTTCCATTTTGTATTAATTATAATTTGTTATTGGGTGAAACTAATAATTTAATTTATAATTTAACACAAATTAAAAAATTCATCTTGATCTTTAAAACTATTAAATTGATTATTTATACTTTAAATGTTAAAATAAATTACACTAATGTTGTTTTAATGCGTTGCTTTAATGCTCTTTTGTAAAAGAGAAAAGAGATGGTGCTCTGACAGTGTAAATTATTTTTACACTGTCAACCAATAACAACCCTATAAAGCGCCAAGTCACTGTAAATTTTAAAATACTTTTATAATTTGAAACTTTAAAATATTCTAATTAGATGTATGTGTAATCTTTTTTAAACTCTTTGTAAAATAAGGATAACACACAAGAAATAATTATTATGATATAATTTTAGTGCTCTTTTATAAACAATAACTGATATAATTGAAATTCCAAATAAATATTTTCTATAAATACGTAAATCTCATGCGTAAAATTAAACATTTGTTTTTTTTTCATAATTAATGCAAGCGGAATGGAAAGAATTGTTTTTTTCATAATTTATGCAAACAAAATTGGAAGAGTAAATTAATGATTTAAATATTTGTAATAAATTGTATATTTTTTTTTAACTAAACATGCTTTCTTTTAATATGAAAATTATACGAAACGAAAAAAAAATGAAACAATTTATATAAAAATTATAAAATTAAAAATTATCGACTATATTTGAAAATATTCTAAAAAAAATTAGTGGAGCGTTTAAAAAGATTAATTTAATCAATTTGATATATTTTACTTCCATTCAATTTTTTATCATAAAATATCATAATAGTCATCTTATTGATTATAGTAGTAAATGAATGGCGATTTATTTGCTATGTTTACTTTTATTTGGAGAACATGTTATAATTTGATAGTATGAATTAGTGAAATAATAAATATCTTCGATTATAAATGAAATAAAAATATATTTATTTTAATATGTGAATATAATATTTTATATATTTATTTCTTTTGCTTTTTTACTAATTCTTCTCTCTTCTATTTCATCATATGATATATATATATATATATATATATATATATATATATATATATATATATATATATATATATATATATATATATATATATATATATATATGAATGAAGCAGTGTAACTATTTTAAAAATTTGAGTTTGAGAGCAAACATATTTAGTCAAGAAGAACGCAATGAGATGTGTAGATGTGTTTTTTAGAAAAATATTTTATTATTAATTTTAATTTAATGTCATTTATCATTATTATAATTATTATGGATAGTATTGGATAGTAAATTTTTTTCATAGTTTTCCTATTTTTATGTTTGCAATTAATATTATTTTTATATCATATTTTCATATTTATGGAAGAAAATTTTATAACGATAAAAAAAATGAAAAACTAAAGTTTTAACGTGTCAAGTTCATCATTGATCCATATATATTTATCTATATAATATGAGTAATACGCTTAAATAATTATTAATTAATATATGAATTAAATGACATTAGAATTATATGCTAATATAAACAATTCATAATTATTTTATGATCATCAACACAAATACGCTTAACACACAAATACCGAGTACACGTACAAACGCGATACAATATTTATTAAGATGATATATGAAAAATTGAACTATATATTATTGATGTAAAACATATCTGATTAAATAATTTTGTTTTTATTTTAAAAATATATCTTTCTTTAAAAAAGAAAAAACTACTTTGTTTTTATTATTTATATTTTTATTATATTTTAAAAACAAAAGCGTGTACCACACCAGTATCAGTGCGAACTTATGGTAAAATAATTTTGTTTTGTTTTTTACATTCTTACTATATTTTAAGAACAAATACGGGTAATACACTCATACCCGTATGAACACACGTGTGTCCAATCAGAATTCGTGGGAATCCACGAGTTATGACTTTTTGGTACAATTAAAGAAAATAAAATTAAATATATTTAAAATAATGTATGATTTCAAACCCGAAAAAAAATGTTTTTAAATTATTTATGGTAATATTATTTTTATTTTGAAATTATTTTTAATTTAAGATTTAATGTTTTTCAAAATAATATATGAAAAATTGAAATATTTGTTATTGATGTAAAACAATTTTGTTTTGATTTTAAAAATAATAAACTCTTTTGGTTAAATAATTTTGTTTTTCTTATTTAATTTTTTATTATATTTTAAAAATAAAAACTTGCGTACCACACGGTACCCGTGCGAACGCACGGGTATCTCACTAGTATCTCAATTAATATCACTAACATAACTCACAGAAAATATATTCAGAAATCTCTCTAACTAACATAACTAACATTTTCATTTGAACTAACAATACTTCTATAGCTTCCTAATGGTCCTAACCTTCTAACTAATTTACTAAGCTAACGTTACTAACAGGTTCTCAATTGGACTAACATAATTTCACACTCTAACTGACAGTTTGTATTAGTACTACTAACTTTGATTTTAAACTAATTCAAACTAACAACCTAACTGTCCTAACAGTTTCTAAACTAACTCATAACAAAATCTAACTGCTCACATCCCCACCATCAATTCCACAACTAATTCTCACTGATCCAAAGGCCCAGATTCCATTCCCCTCTAACTGCTTTCTCTCCTTCAGCAACTATATAAATCACTTTCCCTCTCATTTCACAGTTTCATCCACACTTCACCAAAATCACCCAAAATCTCAGGGCTTTCTCTCTCATTTTCAAAGAGAAACTCCATTGAATCATCATCGATTTCTTCCTCAAGCTCTCTCCACCATTTCTTCACCCTTCTCCATCATTCAATCTTCTCCAATTCACTCTCTCTGAACTCTTCATCTTCAACCTTCTCTCATTCTCTGCAAATCATCACCTACACAAACCAAAGCTCCGTTGAAATACCTTCTCGAAGTTTCACGTCGAAGCTTCAACGAGGTTGTTGTGAATTCAATGCCAAGAACAAAGTATAAAATAAGGGATGAATAAAGGACAAGAAAGAAGAGGAGCACAAGAATTGGTTATAACTGCTATTCTTTCACTTTCTCTTAAAACAAGATTACAAGTTTACAAGAATAACAAATAACCTCTCTCACCCTAAATCAGGATTTGCAGCTTTTTAATGATGAGAGACTAGTATGCTATTTATAATAAAACCTAACATACTAACTAATGGGCTTTTTCCACAAGGCCCATTACACAAGTCAACTTAATAAACAAGCTAACTTAACAAATTAGGGTTTTAACACTAAAACCTAATTTAACATGCTAACAACCCTAGCATCTTCGACACAAGCATGTGAACAACCTTCGACTTCATGCTTAACCCTGTCGAACCAAGAAGCTACCCTTCGGCCATACTAGAGTTCAATCCAATATCTCACAAATCTCCACCTTGGATCTAACTCTACAACATCAAGGAAACAAACTAGCTTTCTTCGTGCAGCTTTATCAACTGCATACAGTGGAAAAACTTGCAACTCGGCAATGTCTTGGTGATCATATCAGCAGCATTGTCTTCAGTCGAAACCTTCAGCACTTGGACTTCTCCACGCTCGATTACTCCTCTGACGAAATGCAGCCTCATATCAATGTGCTTAGTCTGCTCATGATAGGCTGAATTCTTCGACAGGTGTATTGCACTTTGACTATCACATTTAACAGTGATACCTCGACCTTGAAGTTTCAGCTCCTTCGCAAAACCTTCAAGCCACAATGCTTCTTTCACAGCTTTAGTTAATGCAATATACTCCGCTTCAGTGGTTGATAGAGCAACAACCTTCTGAAGTGTTGCTTTCCAACTAATTGTTGTGCCAAACATAGTGAAAACATATCCAGAAATAGATTTTCTGGAATCCATACAACCTGCATAATCAGAGTCGACATATCCTTCTATTACTGCTTTACTATCTTCACCCTAGGCTCCACCATAAATTAGGACTCTATTCAGAGACCCATTTATGTACCTTAAAATCCACTTCAATGCTTGCCAGTGAGCCTTTCCAGGGTTCGCCATGTACCTGCTTACAAGACTTACTGCATATGCTATGTCGGGTCTAGTACAGACCATAACATACATCAAAGAACCAACTATATTAGCATATGGGATGCTATTCATATAGGCTCTTTCGACATCAGTACTGGGACACTGATCAATACTCAGCTTGAATTGAGGGTTTGTTGGAGTCACAACTGGCTTCGAATTCGACATACCAAACTTTTCGGGAATCTTCCGTAGATATGCCTCTTGAGATAAGCATAACTTCGACTTCTTTCTATCTCTTTGAATGTCAATTCCAAGAATCCTGGAAGCAGCTCCTAGATCCTTCATATCGAACTCCTTATTGAGTTCAGCCTTCACCCTCGTCACATCTTCAACATTGTTGCTTGCTATGAGAATATCATCCACATAAAGCAACAAAATAACAAATGAAATACCAGGTCGAAATCTGAAGTAAACGCAGTGGTCGAACTGACTTCTAATGAAACTTATGCGTGCCATGAACTTGTCGAATCTCTTATTCCACTGTCGAGGAGATTGTTTCAGCCCATACAAAGATCTCTTTAACTTGCACACATAATCTTCCTTCCCCTTTTCGACATACCCTTCAGGTTGCCTCATCAGGATTGTTTCATCTAGATCACCATACAAGAACGCAGTCTTCACATCCATCTTTTCCAGTTCAAGATCGAACTGTGCCACCATGGCAAGCAACATTCGAATGGACCTATGCTTCACAACAGGAGAAAACACATCATTGAAGTCGACACCTTCTTTCTGAGTGAAACCCCTTGCAACTAACCTTGCCTTGTATCTTTTCGACGTCACTCCTTCAATTCCTTCCTTAACTTTGAAAATCCATTTACAGCTGACTAACCTTGCCCCAGCAGGTTTCTTGATCAGTTCCCAAGTATGATTATCATGAAGAGATTTCATCTCATCATCCATGGCCTTCAGCCATTCAGTCTTATTTCGACTCCTCATAACTTCCTTATAGTCTCTAGGTTCTTCGTCTAGAACCTCACTTGCAGAGATTAAGGCATAAGCTATAAGATTTGCATATCCAAGTCTCTGAGGTGGCTTGATGACTCTTCTCGACCTATCTCTCGATAATAGGTAGTCATCGTCAGTTTCCTCAACTTCAGCATCTTCTGCTTCTTCTTCGACTTCATCTGGGATATGCAATTCAGCATCAACATGCTCCACCTCAACAGGAATCTCTACCTGTTCCAGCTCTTCGTCAGATGTTTCTGTACTTCGACCAACATCATCAGTTTTCTTAAAAGCCATTTCAGCTTCATTGAAAACTACATCTCGACTGGTGATACACCTCTTGTGACCTGGCTCTAGGCACCATAGCCTATAAGCTTTGACTCCTTCAGGGTATCCGATGAACATGCATTTTAGAGCTCTAGGTTCGACCTTGTCTTACCTAATGTGAGCATAGGCTACGCAGCCAAATACTCCCAATTTGTCGAGATCTGGTGGATGTCCCGACCAAACTTCTTCAGGTGTCTTCATATCTAACATTGTCGAAGGACATCTGTTTATCAGATATGTTGCTGTCGAAACAGCCTCAGCCCAGAACACCTTCTTTAGTCCAGCACTAGTCAACATGCATCTGACTCTTTCCAAAATAGTTCGATTAAAACTTCCAGCCAAACCATTTTGCTGTGGAGTACCTGCAGTAGTTCTGTGCCTTGCAATACCAGAGGCAGCACAAAAGCTGTCGAATGCCTCGTTGCAAAATTCAAGGCCATTGTCGGTTCTCAACCTCTTGACCTTCCTGCCAGTCTGATTTTCAACCAGAGTCTTCCAACTTTTGAAATTCTCAAAAGTTTCATCCTTAGTCTTCTGGATGAATACCCATAATTTTCTGGAATAATCATCTACTATGGATAGAAAATATCTTGCTCCTGAATGTGATGGACACCTTGCAGGCCCCCAAAGATCAGCATGGATGTAATCAAGGGATCCATGTGTTCTTTGTTTGCCTTTGTTGAACTTCACTCTGCAAGATTTTCCAAGTACACAGGGTTCACAAAACTTCAGGTTTAAGAAGATTGAATAGGGGAAACTGTTATACCCCAAAATTTGCCCGCATCTTTTTCAAAAAAGAAGGCAACAGACTTCTGTCTAAAAATTGGGAGTTTCATATAATCTTGGATTTTATTTCATAAATATCCTGATTTTATGAATACTCGGTTTTTAGAATATTTCTTATACGGTATTTTGGTTCGCTGTTGAATTTATTCTTACACAAACGCCAAGTACTGTTTATCACTTCACACACGCTATTTATTTGAGATTTATTTGCAGATAAATAGTACTGACTCAATTGGTACAGAATTAAATTTTGCAGGCGCAGAGTCCGGGGATTCAGACTGTACTGGTAACAAGTATATTATTATTAGTTTTTGTTTCCCACTAATTTTTGTACTATATTATTATTTTCAAAATCTCTTCCTTTCTTTTCAAATCTCTTTCTTTCAAATCAAATCCTAACCCTACCATACACTTTCTTTCAAATCCTACTACCACTTAAATTTTCCTTTTTTGTACAGTATCACTTCATTCCATAACGTCTCTATCCTTTTTTTCACTCTATAAATACCCCTCATTTTTTTTCATAAATTATCACATCAAATTTCACTCATTTCTCAAACTTCTACCTCATAATTATTTTCTCTTCTTCCCCGGCAAAAATGGCAAAGTGGATGGATACATTTTTTCTTATGGTCATCACTGTTTTGGTGGTGATCATGTCCTTTTTCTGTCTGCATAGTCCTGAAAAATACGGACCTGGGTTGCTTACACTACCGTTCATCTATATGTTGTTATTTATAGCATGGGTTTTTAATCGTCATTTTTAAAGTTTGTGGTATCTTTCGCTTTCAAATAATGTACCGTTTATTTTATTTGTCGTACCGTTCATTATATTATGTAATATTTGTACTGTCAGTATTAAATGTTGTACTATCTGTCGTACTGTCGTTTAATTATCAAGATAATATTATGTGTGTTTATTGCTAGTTAAATATTTATTTTTCTGTGCATTAAATATTTTTCAAGATTATTATCGGTAATTTCGTTCGTGTACAGTATATTTTATTTATTTATTATGTTTTGTGTTTTTCTAACAACTCAGGTAAATAAATTTTCACCATTAACACAACAAAAACAAAAAGAAAAATTAACTTTAATTGTTGAGTTTTCACTTTAACTGTTACGTTAATGCCCGGACAGCCAGTTGACAGTCAAACCCGCTGACAGCACGATTCTCCGTGTTTTGTACCATTAATCAAGTCAGTCTTTTGCATTTCAAAAATTCCAAGATTTTTGTTCTAGAAGTATTTTGATAATCACATGATCAGCAGAGACTCAACACTGCACAAAAATCAGGTACGCTTAACTGTCTCCTACACAAACAGTCCCTAACTAGGGTTTTCGTTTTTTCAGGAGAACAAGTTTTTTGAGACCTCAAAATGGATTTCATGGACCTCCATATGTCTCAAAGTACCACCAGACAAATTTTCAAACTTCAATTCGCTCAGACGCCCAGTCAGCAGCTCAAACAGTCAACAGATGACCAATTTGACCAAAAAGTCAACAGACAGTCAAAAATGAAATTTTTTGTCAACATCCATATTTTGTCAAAAGATTCATCATTTGATCAATGGTTGATCATAATTCATCAAGAAAAGATCAGAAATCAACAAAACCCTAAGTTTCAAAATTAGGGTTTTCTCCTAAAAAGTCAACTGAACTTTGACTGGCCATAACTCTCTCCTTGTTAATCCAAAAAATTCCAACCAAAGCTTGTTTTGAAGGAAATTCAATTATCTTTCAAATGAAATTGATCCCATGGTCATTGGATTTACCATTTGGAAAATATGAGCCAGGACATTACAGGTCATTTTCAAAGTCAACAAAAAGTGGTTTTTTGTCAAAGGCCATAACATCAAGATAACTTCTCCAAATGCAAAAAAGTTTTCAAAGTAGCTTGTAGAGGACATCTTGAGGTTTCTAAAAAGTAAAAGAACTCCTTCATATGATCAAAATTGAGGGAGATATGCCTTGTTGAAGTTAGCTATTTTTTGGGAAAATGCATGAAACTAGCATTGATCAAAATGATTTTTTTTCCAAAAGAGGCCAAGTTTTCATGATCCAAACATGTTCCTAATAATGTTAAAGGGCTTCCACGACCAACATTGGGCCCATAACATTTTTATTTCTTTTTTAATTTAATTTTATTACCTTTAAAATTAAATTAAAAAGAAATGGTGCAAGATCATTATCCAAAGCTTTTGTCTCTTGCTTGAGTCACCAAGGTAGCTTAACTTCTGCAACATAGAGATGGTACAGCAGGCCTAGAGCAAGAGGGTGAAGAAAATTCAAAGCCATGGCCAAAGAATTCAAAGATTTTTATATTAAAAAATTCAAAGGTTCAAAGATCATCAATGCAAGATAGCTTAGCTTTGCAGCACATTCATTGGTTATAAATGAAGTAGAACACTTCAGTAAGAGGGACACACGAATTCAGAATCAAATCCATGCTTGTAACACACTTGTATCATACTTGAAATTTTGCAAGAAATTTGAAATTCGAATTTTAAGTTTCAGCTCAATTCAATCCAAATTAAATACTTAAACACGATCCCTGAACATCATTGAACCTTTCCAAATCAATTTCAAGCCTTGAAGCTCACTGAATCGAGCTCAAAAGCTCACGGTTTGTCCAAACTGAAATTTACAAAAATACTATTATTCATGCATATTTAATAAGATGTAATCCCATATTTGTGTTTAGTTTTGTGCCCTGATCGTTTCTGGAGCTTTAATTTAATTTTTATGAAGGTTTGAAGCATATACCATTTTAGGGTTCTTGGAGCTCGAAATGGGATCCTTCGATTTAGGCAAAATTAGAATAAACCAGAGGCATATTCAAGTTCAGTGGATCTGGACGAGTCAAATGGACATGTCGCGAAATATTTTTGTATAGGTTTGCCCCTATTCGTTATTTTGCAGGGATGAAGGAGGTGTATTACAGCGCTTTTGGTAAAAAAACGCTGTTAAAAGTAGAGGCGAGAGGAAGAAGACGACGAGGTGTCATCTCCTGATTGGCTGATTCAAATTGGTTCGCGCGCGTTTTGATTTTCGTTTGCAGATGGATCACGTGTGACATGAAACACGCGTTAGCATGTACCCTCGCACCATCAGTCCTCAGATCTCATTAAAGTTTCATCCAACGTGCCAGAAGCTACAGCGCACCATGGACTCTCAAAGCTTTGCCACACAGAATCATAATTTAATATATTTTCTATTTTATTTAATTCTCTTTGTGAAATTATTTAAAAAATATTTTTAAAAATCAGAAAAATACACAAAAAATATTTTTAGGTTAATAAAATATTGTATTAATTTTCGGCACAAAAATATTTTATTTTTCTTAATAATTAATATATTTTGTTTAATTAATCAATATATATTCATATATTTCATTTAAATTATTTCTAACCTATCAAAAAATCAGAAAAAAAATATTTTATTTTATTAAATTGAGTTTATATATTATAAACTAATTTTTTACATATTTAGAATATTTTTCTCTTTAAGTTTAATTTATGTGTATAATTATTTGTATAATTATATTATAATTAACTTAATAATTTCAAAAAACAATTTCAAAAATCCCAAAAAAATTAATTTTATTTTAAAATTAATTAACAAGCAATATGAACATATTTTAGACTTAATTTTTAGGTTTAAATTTTATTTCTACCTTTTTCTCATTTAATTAAATTAATCATGCATTAATTCTAATTAAAATCAATCATCAAAAATCCAAAAACATTTTCCCTTTATCTTATTGCAATTTAAATTCACAGATAAGTGTATAGGTTGTCAAATTCATGTAAATAGCGTAGTTTACATTTCCCGCACAATCGATGTAATAGCGTAGATTTACTTTTCGCATTTTACATTCCCGCACTTTAATTTCTGTACATATAAAACTGCGTGTATGTCAAGAACAAAAACTGAAGCGCTAGATCACTAATCTCAAAGACAAATATATCTGAAACAAAACACAATCACACTTGCACCTCTTAGGGTAATCCCTCCGTGACTCTTTCCAAAATCAATTCTATTGTTTCAAATGCAATTCAAATAATTTCTTTCTGTATCCAGTCAAAGAAAATTTTCTAAAAGAAAATAGGAAAGGACCTTATGAACTTAGGGTAGATCTCCAAATTGCTTGCTCAAATCAAACAAAACAACAAATGTTTCACATATCACTGTTTTTCAAACAAAACTTTCAAAAAAGACAACATTTTGTATATATCCAAACAAGGATCATTACGAAGTTAAAGATCTTTTTTCAAAACATCTTTCGAAAGATAAAACACTTTGTATACATCCGCACAAGGATCATTACAAAGTTAATTTACAAAGGTATTTTAAAACCACATACAAGCATTTCAAAGCAAGACAAATGATTCAAACAAGTGAGCTAAGCAATTAAGAGCCCATGGATAACCATGGATACAAAGGGGTGCTAATACCTTCCCTTTGTATAACCTACCCCCGAACCCAAAATCTCTTAAAGGTCTTTTTCTGTTTCTTTTATAAACCTTTCCTTAATTGGATAAAATAAAAGTCGGTGGCGACTCTCTGATTTTCACAACTCAAAAAATAAAAGATGAGTCAGTTCGTATCTCACGAGAAAAAACCGAGGACGATAGAACTAGCGACTTTGCTGGGGATTTCAAAAAAAAAACAAAATGTTTTCAAAAGGGGTTACCTTAGAGTTTAGATCACTTCGATGTTTTCAGTTGCTTGTCTTGATTGTTTTATTTTTCAAAAGGTTTGTTTGGGTATTTACTTGTGTGAAAGATTCTAACCCGAATCTCGAGATACCTTAAGTATGTGACAATAGACCAAGGAAACTGTACGGCATGTACCGATACGGTTAATCTGGTAGTCACCGTTAGTGCGACACTTTGGTCTGTACTGATATCCCTTGAAAACGATCAAGGAGTATGTTAGGCTTCCGAAATGTCATTAAATACTAATTTGTCTTAGAACCTTTAGTTGAACTTGACTTGTGGCCTATTAAGTGACTGGCTTTGAAATTGATCGAAGTTAGTTATCCTCGAGGAATATTTTGATCGGCCGTCCGAGTGCCGTATTGAGATGTTGTCTCCAAGGATCATAGAACCCGAATACTATTTTAAGACAAGTTTAAACCAACTCAACTTCAGTGGGGAGGGTATCACATATAAACCTCGTGCAAGCCTTTTAACCTAAGGCTATTGTGTGATTTGTTTGTGTGTGCCACATGTTTGACATCATGACATCATAAGCATCATAAACATATCATTTTCTCACTAATCATTTCAAGGATCGAAGAGTTTACTTTGTTCTGTTGTTGCAGGTAATGGCTCCCGCTACCAGAGATTATATCAGGATCAACATCTCAACAGTACCATCTGAACGTAAGGACTTAATATCAGAATTTCCCAGAAATGCTCAATTCACTGAAAAGCACGGTCACTTACTCCATTTGGTTACCTCAAAATTTGAAGAAGACATGATACGGGTCCTGTTCCAGTTCTTTGATCCCGAACATCATTGTTTTACATTTCCTGATTACCAGCTAGTACCCACTTTGGAAGAGTTCTCTGAACTGATTGGGTTACCTGTTCGAGATCAATTACCTTTCACTGGTTTAGAAAAGATTCCAAAACCTGAAATCATTGTTGTTGCCTTACATTTACGAAAGTCAGAAATCGAGTCCAATTGGGAAACAAAGAGTGAAGTCAAGGGTTTGCTTTCTAAGTTCTTAATGGGAAAGGCTCGATCACTATTAAAAGACAGAAGTTACCAAGCTTTTGAAGAAGTTGTGGCTCTTTTGATTTATGGGTTGGTTTTATTCCCTAATCCCGACCAATTCATAAGTGTGCACATTATCAACATTTTCTTAACCCGCAATCTGGTACCTACTTTGCTGGGAGACATTCTACATTCTTTACACACTCGTACCATGAAAAAGCGAGGAACTCTTATGTGTTATGTACCACTGCTGGCTAGATGGTTTACATTCCACCTTCCTCGATCAGTGTTGAGAAACGAACAAAGGATGCAATGGTCTCGCAGGATTATGTCTTTGTCTCATTCAGATATCCGGTGGAACAACTTCTTTCAAAGAGACATCACTCTCATTGACCATTGTGGGGAGTACCCTAATGTGCCACTCCTTGGCATTAGGGGAGGCATCACCTACAACCCCTCTTTAGCTTTGCGCCAATTTGGATATGCACGAAGAAATGGTCCTCATGACATGATTATCCATGGCATTGTGTTCGACTACGAAGATGATTCCCAAAGATATCGACGAAGGTTTATACATGCTTGGGGCAGTGTCTACAAAGTAGAAAGCAAGACTTTAGGACAATGGAACTCTATTCCCATGGAGCCTTACCTCAGATGGGTGCGTGCTCGCGCTCAGAAGTTCATCATGCCATATCCCGCTATTCTACCTGTGACTATTGAGCCAGAAGTCGAAGGGGAGGAACCTCGAGTTATTCTACATCCAGACATGCCAACTGACCTGGAAGAGCTGCAGAAATCTTGGGTTCAACTAAAAGGAGAAAGAGACTTCAAAGCACACTGTCAAGACTATGAGAGGAAAGTGTTGGAGCTCACCAGACAACTCCATGAAAAACAGCAGATCAACACGTTCCTGGGTGCAAAGAGAAAGCGTCTATGGGAGGCTTGAAGAATCCTTTATTTTCTTTATTTTATCTTGTAAGCCCGAACGAGGCAAAGAAAAGAAAAAAAAGAGACAAAAAAAAAGAAATAAAATGTTTGACTAATAAATGTTTATTTCTCTTTTGTTTAAACAAATTTAAATTCTAAGATCCTTGAAAACATTGCATATACATTTCATTCATAAACATTGCATAACAGGTTCACATGACAGGTTTCTCATCTCCTCGCTGTTTATTTCAGTAAGAAGGGATGGATTCCGAAACAAGCATCAAGAATCTCGAAGCACAGAACACCCAAGTTCAGATGGCAATTCTGGAGCTAGCAAAGGGGCAACAAGAACTGAAAGCCCTGATGACTAAGAAGAAAAAGAAGCCCAAGGGATCTGTAGGTTTAAGCCACCTCGTGAGGAAAGTCAGAGTCCCAGCCAGGATGCCCAGAAAAGCGCCAATCCCTGAAGTAGTTGGTGAAGGTAATCAAGAAGACAACCACAACAACCAGGGTTCTGCCAAACTGTCTCTCTCTCTCTCTCTCTCCTGATGAAGAAGATTATCACTCCGAAGACGAACAGGGTGATAACAAATACCAGCAGTTGGAAGAACGCATGAAAGCTATGGAGATACAAAAAATACCCGGTTTAGACTTTAACGATCTTGGACTCGTCTCAAATATTGTTATCCCTCCAAAGTTCAAAGTTCATGTCTTTGCAAAGTATGATGGAGTCTCTTGCCCAAAGCTGCATCTAAGGTCCTATGTAAGGAAGATATTACCTCATACGGCAGATAACAAATTGTGGATTCATTTCTTCCAGGAAAGTCTGTCGGGTACACAACTCGAGTGGTACTACCAACTGGAAAGTGCAAAAGTTCACACCTGGGAAGATCTGGCTGCTGCTTTCTACAAACAGTATAAATAAACCGCTGACCTTGCACCAACCCGTACTCAACTACGGGGCATGACTATGGCACCAAAAGAAAGTTTCAAAGAGTATGCACAAAAGTGGAGAGATCTAGCTGGAAGGGTTCAACCACCCTTATCTGATCGCGGGCTGGTCGACATGTTCATGGGCACTTTAACTGGCCCTTTCTACAGTCATTTGCTGGGAAGCTCGTCGTCAGGTTTCACTAACCTGATATTAACTGGAGAGCGTGTTGAAAGCGGCATTCAAAGTGGAAAAATTCAAGTAGGCTCCTCCTTTGGTACTGCAAAAAGGCCCATCAGTGAGAGAAATGAAGTCAATACAATGCATAGTCAGAAAGGTCGCAAAAGTGAGCATCACCAATCTGTAGGGGCTGTTCTAATCTCTGCATCTGCACCTCAAAAAGATCAACCGCCAAAGTATACGCGTCGACCAGATGCACCAAGAAGAAACTTCACCAGAATCAATATGCCAATCTCTCAAGCATTGCAACACTTGTTAAAAGCAAATCTGATCACATTGAAAGACCCTCCAAAGAATGTCAACACTTCCTCTCCTAGTTATCGCCCCGACGCAACATGTGCATACCATTCCAACTGCCCTAGACATGACGCAGATCACTGTTGGGCCCTGAAAAATAAAATCCAAGACATGATAGATGCTGGGGAAATTGAATTCGATCCTCCAGAGACTCCAAATGTCATCACTGCACCTATGCCAAAGCACGACAAGACCGTTAATGCTATCATAGACACTGTTTATATCTATGATGTGAGAGAATTGTCAACTCCACTCCTTGAAGTCAAAAGAAAGCTAATATGAGCTGGTTTATTCCCAGGTTGTGACCCTGATTGTTTTTATTGTGCACACCTACCCAATGGGTGTGAGAATTTGAAAATAGGAATTCAAAAATGGATGGATCGTCGTCTCATTATGTTTGAGAAGCTCCCTTCTATAGACAATTTGTGCGAAGTTTTTTCAAATGGGATGAAGATAGAGGACGTTTCAGTGGTTTCTAACATACCATTGAAAATCTCTACCAAAGCTCCCTTCAAAATTTCTGCTGCACCCAGAGTGGCATTTGTAATCATCACCAGTCCGGGTCCATTTCCATACTCCTCAGACAAAGCTGTCTCATGGAGTTATGGCACTAATGTTTATATCCATGGAGTTAAACAAGACACCTTGACTGAAGAGGCCATGAATTTTACTACTCCAACTGTTGATAATATTGTGGGTACTAGTAAGATTACGAGAAGTGGAAGGATCTTTTCACCAGAAATTACTCCAAATGTTGCTACTAATCCAGTCCAGGTCCCTGTTCCTAATCAAAATATCAACGCTCGAGGCAAAGAGCCACTAGTTGAACCAGTTCAAGAACCTGTGGAAGTCACTGTTGAAGATCCGTCGAGGCAAGAAATGGAGGAAATATTGAAAATCATCTGCAAAAGTGATTACAATATTGTCGAACAACTGGGGCACACTGCTTCAAAGATTTCAATGCTGTCTCTGCTAAAGTATTCAGAAGCTCATGCCAAGGCCCTGATGAAGTTTCTGAAGGCTGCACATGTACCACGGGAGATTCCAGTCGATCAATTTGAAAATTGTGTTGCCAATCTAACAGTAGATAACGGTCTCGGTTTCTCTGATGCTGATTTAACCCCTACTGGGAAAAATCAAAATAAAGCTCTGCACATCTCTATTGAATGTAACGGCACCACTCTGTCTCATGTGCTGGTAGACAATGGTTCCTCCTTAAATGTGTTACCAAAGGTAGTACTGGAAAAACTTGACTTCGAAGGAGTTGTGTTACAACCAAGCGATGTTGTGGTAAGAGCCTTCGACGAGTCAACAAGAACAGTGTACGGAGAAGTTAAGCTCCCAATCAGAGTGGGCTCTCAGATCTTTGATTCTACCTTTTACGTGATGGACATTCATCCAACATACTCCTGTTTACTAGGACGCCCTTGGATACATGGGGCAAGTGCTGTAACTTCTACCCTGCATCAGAAGTTAAAGTATCCGGTAAAAGGCAAGGTCGTCACAGTTTATGGCGAAGAAGAATATGTGGTTAGCCACCTGAGTAACTCCAAGTATGTTGAGATGGATGGTGAATTCATCGAAACCCCCTGCCAATCTTTTGAGGTGGTCCCTCCAGATGTCTCTACTGCCAAACATATTTCTGCTACTCCTGCTACAAAAATAACTCCAACTATGGCTTCTCTCAAAGATGCTAAAGCTGTGATCGAAGAAGGTGGTTGGACAGTATGGGGACAACTCCTTGATGTGCCTTACAAGTTCGATAAGCTAGGTCTGGGCTATGCTAATGGAACTCAAAAGAACGATCAAAGTCCTCGTTCTAGAGGATTAATGTCACATTTCATCAGCCAAGGAGTAAATGCTATTGAAGATGAAGTTCCACCTGTTTCCAAGGAAGTTTGGGATACTTTGGGAGAACCAAGCGGCAGGTATGATTTTCTAGTGAAGTACACTGCTCCTCAGAGTTCTTTTATTGCCATTGAAGACATCGTCCCAACTGGATGGGGTGATCAGTTTGAAGATTGCAAAAGTTTCACAAGTTCCATTACTGAGCAATACTAAAGTCCACCTAGTCCAAAAGAAGTCTGGGATACGCTGGGAGAACCAAGTGGTAAGTATGACTTTATGGTGAAGTATTCCGCTCCCCTGAGTTCGCAGATCGCTATTGAAGACATCACCCCAACTGGATGGGACAATCATTTCGAAGACAATATGACACTCACAAGCCCTGTCGCTCCTGAAGAAGTCTGGGAAACACCAAATAACGAGAATGATTTTCTGATGCAGTACACTGCTACCCAAAGTGCACAAGTCTCCCTCAAAGACATCATCCCAACTGGATGGGACGATCTTATCGGGTATCTCTCTCAGCCAACAAAAGTATCTCAGCCTGGGCTCTCGTATCCAGCAGAGTATCTTGCTCATCCTGAAGGATCAACAGCTCATTTCACCACCAAAGAAGTCAATGTTGTGGAAGACGAAGAAGACAACTGCAACTGGAGCAGCTGGATATTCCCTACTCACAACAATGGATTGAACAACTGGGAAGTCGAAGATGTTATCTCCTTTGATCAGGAGTAAATGCAATTTCCTGTTTTCGTTGTTTATATGTTCAAAGATAAAAATGGTTCCTGTACTATCGAACCATGAACTTAAAAGCCACGTGCCTTGCCCGAAGCACACTGGTCCTTTTTATAAGGGTTTGTCATACCATGACCATATGTTCATTCAATAAAATCATGGGACGTTTGCATATTCAAATCTTGTGATCCTTTTTGTTTCTTTCTTTACTTCATTCATTTTCAAATAGCTATGTGTTCTTACACACACCCACATAATAAATGCAGATTCACATTCACTCTGGATCCTGTTGATAACGATTCTGCTTTTGCCAATCATGACTTTGAAAATCCGATCTACCAAACTGAGGACAAAAGTGAGGAAGATTGTGAAGTACCTAGGGAACTTGCAAGGCTATTAGAATAAGAAGAAAAGACTATACAGCCGCATGAAGAGCCAATTGAGGTTATCAACCTGGGCAGTGACGAAGAAAAGAAAGGAGTCAAGATAGGGGCTGATTTAGAAGACACTGTCAAGCAAAGACTGATTCAAATGTTACAAGACTATGTTGAGATATTCGCTTGGTCCTATGAAGACATGCCTGGCCTTGACACAGATATTGTGGTCCATCGCCTGCCGATCAAAGAAGGAAGCACTCCAGTTAAGCAGATACTATGGAGAAGTAGGCCCGATATGTCCAAGAAGATTAAAGACGAGGTTGAAAAGCAATTCAACGCCGGTTTTCTAAAAGTTGTGGTTATCCTCCATGGATAGCTAACATCGTGCTTGTGCCTAAAAAAGACGGGAAAGTCAGAATGTGTGTAGACTACAGAGATCTGAATCGGGCAAGCCCCAAAGATGATTTCCCTTTACCTCACATCGATGTACTGGTTGACAATACTGCACAATGCAAGGTATTTTCCTTTATGGACGGATTCTCAAGTTACAATCAAATCAAGATGGCGCCCGAAGACATGGAAAAAACAACCTTTACAACACCCTGGGGAACCTTTTGTTACAAAGTGATGCCCTTTGGTTTAAAGAATGCAGGAGCAACGTATCAGCATGCAGTGGTAGCTCTGTTCCATGATATGATTCATCAGGAAATAGAGGTTTATGTGGATGATATGATTGCAAAGTCCAACACCGAAGAAGAACATCTGGGTCATCTGCACAAGCTGTTTGACAGACTCAGTAAGTACAGGTTGCGACTGAATCCGAACAAGTGTACCTTTGGAGTGAGATCCGGTAAACTCTTAGGTTTCATCGTCAGCAGCAAGGGTATTGAAGTTGATCCTGCCAAGGTCAAAGCCATTCAAGAAATGCCCATACCCCGTACCGAGAAACAAGTCAGAGGATTCTTGGGACGTCTGAACTACATCGCCAGATTTATTGCCCATATGACTACTACTTGTGTGCCAATCTTCAAATTGTTGAAGAAAGATCAAGTGGAAAGATGGAACGACAAATGCCAATTAGCCTTTGATAAGATCAAAGAATATCTTCAAAAACCACCAATCTTGTTACCGCCAGTGGAAGGAAGACCTTTGATAATGTACCTAACAGTGTTAGAAGATTCAATGGGGTGTGTATTGGGGAAACATGACGAGTCTGGCCGAAAAGAGCATGCAATCTACTATCTTAGTAAAAAGTTTACCGATTGTGAAACAAGATACTCACTGCTCGAGAAAACTTGCTGTGCCTTGGCATGGGCGGCTCGCCGGCTAAGACAGTATATGCTAAACCATACCACTTTGCTGATCTCCAAAATGGATCCTATCAAATATGTGTTCGAAAAACCTGCTCTCTCTGGAAGAATAGCAAGATGGCAAATGATCTTAACAGAGTATGACATCCAGTACACTTCGCAAAAGGCAATCAAAGGAAGTGTGGTAGCTGATCATCTGGCTCATCAAGCAGTGGATGATTATCAAGCGTTGAACTTTGACTTCCCAGATGAAGATATTATGCTAGTTACTGACTACGAACAACCAGGACCGGAGGAAGGACCCGAGCCAGGATCCCGATGGACTATGGTTTTTGATGGAGCCTCTAATGCGCTTGGCAATGGCATCGGAGCTGTAATCATTTCTCCTACAAGAGGACATACACCATTCACTGCCAGATTATGTTTCAACTGCACTAACAATATAGCCAAGTATGAAGCATGTATTCTGGGTCTCAGAGCTGCAATCGATCTGAGAATCAAGTTCCTGGAGGTCTACGGAGACTCGGCCCTTGTAATTTATCAAGTTAAAGAGGAATGGGACACGAAGCACCCGAATCTAATTCCTTACAAAGAATATGTGCTGAATTTGATTCCTTATTTTGAAGAAATCACTTTTGAACATATCCCGCGAGAAGAAAATCAATTGGCTGATGCTTTAGCTACCATGTCATCTATGTTCAAAGTCAGGTGGGACAATGAGGCGCCTATGATCACCATTTACCGACATGATAAACCAGCCTATTGCAATGAGATTGATACCGAAGGAGTGGAAGAAAAACCATGGTTCCATGAAGTAAAAAGATATCTCGAAGCCCAAGAATATCCTGAAGGGGCATCCATTAACGATAGAAAGTTTCTAAGAAGATTTGCTGCCAAATTCTTTCTAAGTAATGGAATCTTGTACAAACGCAACCATGACTCGACTTTGCTTCGTTGTGTGAACAAGAAGGAAGCAGAACAGATTATGGAAGATATACACGATGGTGCCTTTGGTACTCATTCAAGTGGACATACAATGGCTAAAAATATTCTGAGAGCAGGTTACTACTGGTCTACCATGGAGACAGACTGCCATCATCACTCCAGAACTTGTCACAAATGCCAGATATATGCCGACAAAGTACATGTACCTCCAGTTCCATTAAACATTCTGACGGCTCCTTGGCCTTTTGCAATGTGGGGAATCGATATGATTGGAGAAATCAAGCCTACTGCTTCCAACGGACATCGCTTTATCTTGGTCGCTATTGACTACTTCACCAAATGGGTAGAGGCAGCCTCGTTCGCTTCTGTCACCAAGAATGTGGTGGCCCGGTTTATCAAGCACAATCTCATTTGTCGGTATGGCATCCCTGAAAGGATCATCACAAACAATGGCACAAATTTAAACAACAGGATGATTACTGAACTCTGCACGCAGTTCAAGATTAAACATCATAATTCCTCTCCATATCGGCCAAAGATGAATGGCGCGGTAGAAGCTGCCAACAAGAACATCAAAAAGATCATACAGAAAATGACAGTTACCTACAAAGTCTGGCATGAGATGTTACCTTTTGCTCTTCATGGTTATCGCACATCAGCGTGTACTTCAACAGGGGCAACTCCGTTCTCCTTAGTCTATGGTATGGAGGCAGTTCTTCCAATTGAAATTCAGATTCCTTCCCTAAGGATTATGAAAGAAGCCGATCTAGATGAAGACGATTGGATTCAGACTCGGTTGGACCAGATAAACTTGATTGATGAGAAGAGGCTTGCGGCTATTTGTCATGGTCAGTTGTACCAGAAACGTATGATCAAAGCCTTCAACAAGAAAGTCAAAAGTCAGGCATATCAAACCGATGATTTGGTTGTCAAGCGTATCATCTTACCACAGGGCGACCCCAGGGGCAAGTGGACTCCCACTTATGAGGGACCATTTGTAATCAAGAAATTATTCTCCGGTGGAGCCATGTTGCTTACCACTATGGATGGCGAGGATTTCCCACACCCTGTAAATGCGGACATAGTCAAAAAGTACTTCGCTTAAAGAAAAGCTCGCTAAGTTGAAAACCTGAAAGGGCGACTTAGGCAAAAATGAGCGTCTCGGTGGATTGAAAACCTGAAAGGGCGATCCAGGCAAAAATTAGAGACTAAATAAATAATTATCCTGGTAGGCTGAAAACCTGAAAAGGCAGCCTAGGCAAAAGTTAGGGAATAAAGCGTACGACTATGTCCCGTTTGGCTACCCACTCACCTTCAAGGTTCAACACATCAAAGGCACCAATCAGTCCAATCATTTTCTTCCAACAAGTGAGGGATGAGATACTCGAAGACAGATTGGCAATAGCAGAGTTGAAACTTGACTGGATTGTTTTCACATAGCTATTTCCCTTTATAAGTACTTTTCACAGTTTTATGACAACTTCCTACTACTAGGATTTTTGTCTCCTTGTACTAATCCGCCTATTATGGCTCTCTTTCAAAATCAATACAGTCCATGCTCAAAATCAATGTTTCCACTTTTTCTGTTTTGAATACGTAAACGTCCCAATGATAATTTTGAATGAACATATGCATTTGAATATGACTGATGTTTATAAGAAAAACAGGAATAGCATTCAGATAATGTCCCAATTATCTGGACATCATCCCGAAACCAGCATCAGAAGAAAAGTTCCCCAACAGAGATACGTTTCTCAGCAGAATCATCAATGAGATTTTTCTCTCCAACAAAGTGATTCGAGAAACCTTATTCCCCAGCAGGGCTGTTCAAGATCACTATCCCCAGAAGGTGTGATCCTCCACACCACGGTTTGATCAAATAGTGCATCGGAGGATTACACATCTTTCTTATTCCCATTCAGGGTACATCAAAATCAGAACTTTCAAATTACCTTCATCCTCGAGCGGTAGTCAAATATCCCTCAACAGAACACCCTGGTCCGTAAGGAAGTTCCCTAGCTGAGTGAACTCGAACAAGATAGCAAAGATCATCAACAATCACAGTGCCTTCGTTTCCAAAATAGCAAGCAGGGATTTATTTTCCCAACCAGAAGTTTGATACGCTCTAAACTGCATAAGTCGTGTCCATACATCATACATCATACACATATTCATACATAGCATATAATGTTTCATGACAAACGCATACATAACATGCACGGTTCTCATTTAGATTAAGAATCTCAACATATACATTACATGCATCATGACATTACATGCCACTAACTTGGTTTTTCAGGTAGACGAACATACTCAGCAAGCTATTCTCAATCACATGCAGTACTCTCCTGGATTCTATTCAGACAAACATTCCTCTCAGATATAATCAAACCAAAGATTCATTCTGAAGAAATCTCTCTTTCCGAACCACCTATCAACTCAAAACAAGCAACGCAGACCTAATTCGATACCTTGGACGGTTCCTTAATGATCTACCTTCAGATCTAAGTCGATACCTCAGACGGTTCCTTAAAGCAGTCAATCTTCAAGATCTAAGTCGATACCTCAGACGGTTCCTTAAAGCAGTCAATCTTCAAGATCTAAGTCGATACCTCGGACGGTTCCACAATGATCAACCTTCAAAGATCTAAAGCGGATACCTCAGACGGTTCCACAACGATCAAACATTCAAAATCTAAAGCAGAAAAACTTTGGACAGTTCCGTAACGATCAGCCTCCAAGATTTAAAGCGGTAACCTCGGACGGTTCCGTGACGGTCAACGCAGAGGTTTCCAAATCCTTCATCAAGATATAATCAAAGGATTCATTCTGATGAACAAACCATCAATACATTCGCCAGATGGCATCTGAAAGCCCCTCTCAGGTAATGTTTTGATCTGCCAACAACATTTCTCAGACAGCATTCAAAGCAATTTCCAACATCACTTCCGGTGGAGGTAAGTGCAAATTTTCAGGGCATCTAAATGTTCAATCATCTTCTACCTTCAGATTCCAATCGGTCTCTTCAGGTTTAAGAAGATTGAATAGGGGCAACTGTTATACCCCAAAATTTGCCCGCATCTTTTTCAAAAAAGAAGGCAACAGACTTCTGTCTAAAAATTGGGAGTTTCATATAATCTTGGATTTTATTTCATAAATATCCCGATTTTATGAATACTCGGTTTTTAGAATATTTCTTATACGGTATTTTGGTTCGCTGTTGAATTTATTCTTACACAAACGCCAAGTATTGTTTATCACTTCACACACGCTATTTATTTGAGATTTATTTGCAGATAAATAGTACTGACTCAATTGGTACAGAATTAAATTTTGCAGGCGCAGAGTCCGGGGATTCAGACTGTACTGGTAACAAGTAAATTATTATTAGTTTTTGTTTCCCACTAATTTTTGTACTATATTATTATTTTCAAAATCTCTTCCTTTCTTTTCAAATCTCTTTCTTTCAAATCAAATCCTAACCCTACCATACACTTTCTTTCAAATCCTACTACCACTCAAATTTTCCTTTTTTGTACAGTATCACTTCATTCCCCAACGTCTCTATCCTTCTTTTCACTCTATAAATACCCCTCATTTTTTTTTTCATAAATTATCACATCAAATTTCACTCATTTCTCAAATTTCTACCTCATAATTATTTTCTCTTCTTCCCCGGCAAAAATGGCAAAGTGGATGGATACATTTTTTCTTATGGTCATCACTGTTTTGGTGGTGATCATGTCCTTTTTCTGTCTGCATAGTCCTAAAAAATGCGGACCTGGGTTGCTTACACTACCGTTCATCCATATGTTGTTATTTATAGCATGGGTTTTTAATCGTCATTTTTAAAGTTTGTCGTATTTTTCGCTTTCAAATAATGTACCGTTTATTTTATTTGTCGTACCGTTCATTATATTATGTAATATTTGTACTGTCAGTATTAAATGTTGTACTATCTATCGTACTGCCGTTTAATTATCAAGATAATATTATGTGTGTTTATTGCTAGTTAAATATTTATTTTTCTGTGCATTAAATATTTTTTAAGATTATTATCGGTAATTTCGTTCGTGTACGGTATATTTTATTTATTTATTATGTTTTGTGTTTTTCTAACAACTCAGGTAAATAAATTTTCACCATTAACACAACAAAAACAAAAAGAAAAATTAACTTTAATTGTTGAGTTTTCACTTTAACTGTTACGTTAATGCCCGGACAGCCAGTTGACAGTCAAACCCACTGACAGCACGATTCTCCGTGTTTTGTACCATTAATCAAGTCAATCTTTTGCATTTCAAAAATTCCAAGATTTTTGTTCTAGAAGTCTTCTGATAATCACATGATCAGCAGAGACTCAACACTGCACAAAAATCAGGTACGCTTAACTGTCTCCTACACAAACAGTCCCTAACTAGGGTTTTCGTTTTTTCAGGAGAACAAGTTTTTTGAGACCTCAAAATGGATTTCATGGACCTCGATATGTCTCAAAGTACCACCAGACAAATTTTCAAACTTCAATTCGCTCAGACGCCCAGTCAGCAGCTCAAACAGTCAACAAACGACCAATTTGACCAAAAAGTCAATAGACATTCAAAAATGAAATTTTTTGTCAACATCCATATTTTGTCAAAAGATTCATCATTTGATCAATGGTTGATCATAATTTATCAAGAAAAGATCAGAAATCAACAAAACCCTAAGTTTCAAAATTAGGGTTTTCTCCTAAAAAGTCAACTGAACTTTGACTGGCCATAACTCTCTCCTTGTTCATCCAAAAAATTCCAACCAAAGCTTGTTTTGAAGGAAATTCAATTATCTTTCAAATGAAATTGATCCCATGGTCATTGGATTTACCATTGGGAAAATATGAGCCAGGACATTACAGGTCATTTTCAAAGTCAACAAAAAGTGGTTTTTTGTCAAAGGCCATAACATCAAGATAACTTCTCCAAATGCAAAAAAGTTTCCAAAGTATCTTGTAGAGGACATCTTGAGGTTTCTAAAAAGTACAAGAACTCCTTCATATGATCAAAATTGAGGGAGATATGCCTTGTTGAAGTTAGCTATTTTTCGGGAAAATGCATGAAACTAGCATTGATCAAAATGATTTTTTTTCCAAAAGAGGCCAAGTTTTCATGATCCAAACATGTTCCCAATAATGTTAAAGGGCTTCCACGACCAACATTGGGCCCATAACATTTTTATTTCTTTTTTAATTTAATTTTATTACCTTTAAAATTAAATTAAAAAGAAATGGTGCAAGATCATTATCCAAAGCTTTTGTCTCTTGCTTGAGTCACCAAGGTAGCTTAACTTCTGCAACATAGAGATGGTACAGCAGGCCTAGAGCAAGAGGGTGAAGAAAATTCAAAGCCATGGCCAAAGAATTCAAAGATTTTTATATTAAAAAATTCAAAGGTTCAAAGATCATCAATGCAAGATAGCTTAGCTTTGCAGCATATTCATTGCTTATAAATGAAGTAGAACACTTCAGTAAGAGGGACACACGAATTCAGAATCAAATCCATGCTTGTAACACACTTGTATCATACTTGAAATTTTGCAAGAAATTTGAAATTCGAATTTTAAGTTTCAGCTCAATTCAATCCAAATTAAATACTTAAACACGATCCCTGAACATCATTGAACCTTTCCAAATCAATTTCAAGCCTTGAAGCTCACTGAATCGAGCTCAAAAGCTCACGGTTTGTCCAAACTGAAATTTACAAAAATACTATTATTCATGCATATTTAATAAGATGTAATCCCATATTTGTGTTTAGTTTTGTGCCCTGATCGTTTCTGGAGCTTTAATTTAATTTTTATGAAGGTTTGAAGCATATACCATTTTGGGGTTCTTGGAGCTCAAAATGGGATCCTTCGATTTAGGCAAAATTAGAATAAACCAGAGGCATATTCAAGTTCAGTGGATCTGGACGAGTCAAATGGACATGTCGCGAAATATTTTTGTATAGGTTTGCCCCTATTCGTTATTTTGCAGGGATGAAGGAGGTGTATTACAGCGCTTTTGGTAAAAAACGCTGTTAAAAGTAGAGGCGAGAGGAAGAAGACGACGAGGTGTCATCTCCTGATTGGCTGATTCAAATTGGTTCGCGCGCGTTTTGATTTTCGTTTGCAGATGGATCACGTGTGACATGAAACACGCGTTAGCATGTACCCTCGCACCATCAGTCCTCAGATCTCATTAAAGTTTCATCCAACGTGCCAGAAGCTACAGCGCACCATGGATTCTCAAAGCTTTGCCACACAGAATCATAATTTAATATATTTTCCATTTTATTTAATTCTCTTTGTGAAATTATTTAAAAAATATTTTTAAAAATCAGAAAAATACACAAAAAATATTTTTAGGTTAATAAAATATTGTATTAATTTTTGACACAAAAATATTTTATTTTTCTTAATAATTAATATATTTTGTTTAATTAATCAATATATATTCATATATTTCATTTAAATTATTTCTAACCTATCAAAAAATCAGAAAAAAAATATTTTATTTTATTAAATTGAGTTTATATATTATAAACTAATTTTGTACATATTTAGAATATTTTTCTCTTTAAGTTTAATTTATGTGTATAATTATTTGTATAATTATATGTTAATTAACTTAATAATTTCAAAAAACAATTTCAAAAATCCCAAAAAAATTAATTTTATTTTAAAATTAATTAACAAGCAATATGAACATATTTTAGACTTAATTTTTAGGTTTAAATTTTATTTCTACCTTTTTCTCATTTAATTAAATTAATCATGCATTAATTATAATTAAAATCAATCATCAAAAATCCAAAAACATTTTCCCTTTATCTTATTGCAATTTAAATTCATAGATAAGTGTATAGGTTGTCAAATTCATGTAAATAGCGTAGTTTACATTTCCCGCACAATCGATGTAATAGCGTAGATTTACTTTCCGCATTTTACATTCCCACACTTTAATTTCTGTACATATAAAACTGCGTGTATGTCAAGAACAAAAACTGAAGCGCTAGATCACTAATCTCAAAGACAAATATATCTGAAACAAAACACAATCACACTTGCACCTCTTAGGGTAATCCCTCCGTTACTCTTTCCAAAATCAATTCTATTGTTTCAAATGCAATTCAAATAATTTCTTTCAGTATCCAGTCAAAGAAAATTTTCTAAAAGAAAATAGGAAAGGACCTTATGAACTTAGGGTAGATCTCCAAATTGCTTGCTCAAATCAAACAAAACAACAAATGTTTCACATATCACTATTTTTCAAACAAAACTTTCAAAAAAGACAACATTTTGTATATATCCAAACAAGGATCATTACGAAGTTAAAGATCTTTTTTCAAAACATCTTTCGAAAGATAAAACACTTTGTATACATCCGCACAAGGATCATTACAAAGTTAATTTACAAAGGTATTTTAAAACCACATACAAGCATTTCAAAGCAAGACAAATGATTCAAACAAGTGAGCTAAGCAATTAAGAGCCCATGGATAACCATGGATACAAAGGGGTGCTAATACCTTCCCTTTGTATAACCTACCCCCGAACCCAAAATCTCTTAAAGGTCTTTTTCTGTTTCTTTTATAAACCTTTCCTTAATTAGATAAAATAAAAGTCGGTGGCGACTCTCTGATTTTCACAACTCAAAAAATAAAAGAAGAGTCAGTTCGTATCTCACGAGAAAAAACCGAGGACGACAACTGACATGGCCCAATCTCATGTGCCAGATTTCTGTCTTCGACAAAGGTTTCGTGGATGCAACATTTGTCGAACCACTTACAACTTCAGCCTCAAGGGTATACAAGCCTTGTTTCTTCACGCCTCTCAAGACTTCCTTCGAACCCTTCATGACTCTTAGGATACTTTTCTCTCCTTGGAAAACATATCCTTTCTTGTCAAATTCACCAAGAGAAAACAGATTTCTCTTCAAATCAGGAACATACCTGACTTCAGTCAACAACCTTATTGACTCATCATGGAGCTTGAATCTAACAGATCCAATACCTGCAATTTTTCAAGCCTTGTTGTTTCCCAGCAATACTGATCCACCATCTTGATGACATAATTCCTCGAACAAGTCTTTGTTTGGAGTCATGTGCCAAGTGCAACCTGAATCCATAATCCACTCTCTTCTTGAGTCACTGCTTGAAACCACCAGAACATCAGATGATTCAAAAGCATCTTGAACAATGGCTGCATTGCCATTATCCTTACCTCCATGATCTTTCAGGCGTTCAGGGCACACCTTTCTTGTGTGAACCTCCTTCTTACAATGATAGCATCGAATGCCAGATGCTTCGCCACTGTAAGACTTCGACTGGCTTTTGCCCTTCTTGTCGAACTTACCATTCTTTCGCAAGAATTTTCCTTTAACGGCCAAACCTTCACCAACAGTCGAAGGTTTATGCTCCTTTCGTTCATTCAAGTCCTTAGAATACAAGGCTGATTGAACTTCTTCAAACGTCAGGGACTCCCTTCCATACAAGAGAGTTTCTTTGAAGTGAGCATGTGATCGAGGCAAAGCGCACAATAGTAACAACGCTTGATCTTCATCATCAATCTTTACATCGATATTTTCAAGATCAAGAATCAGCTTGTTGAACATATCCAACTGCTCAGCCAACACTTTGTCTTCAATCATCTTGAATGAGTACAAAGCTTGCTTCAGGTAGAGTCGATTTACCAGTGATTTGGTCATATACAAACTTTCAAGTTTCACCCATAACCCTGATGCTGTCGTCTCCTTTGATACCTGCCGGAGAACCTTATCACCAAGGCTTAACAAAATTGCGCTGTGTGCTTTCTCGATCATGTTCGTCTTCTCCGCCGCCATCAATTCTGCATTCATGGCTGCCTCTCCCTTCAACACTTCCAAACAACCCTGCTGAACCAGTAGGGCTTTCATCTTCAAGCGCCACAGACCGAAATCATTCACTCCGGTGAACTTTTCAATCTCATACTTTGTTGAAGGCATCTTCTCCACGCTCACCGCACCAATTTGTTGTGAATTCAATGCCAAGAACAAAGTATAAAATAAGGGATGAATAAAGGACAAGAAAGAAGAGGAACACAAGAATTGGTTATAACTGCTATTCTTTCACTTTCTCTTAAAACAAGATTACAAGTTTACAAGAATAACAAATAACCTCTCTCACCCTAAATCAGGATTTGCAGCTTTTTAATGATGAGAGACTAGTATGCTATTTATAATAAAACCTAACATACTAACTATTGGGCTTTTTCCACAAGGCCCATTACACAAGCCAACTTAATAAACAAGCTAACTTAACAAATTAGGGTTTTAACACTAAAACCTAATTTAACATGCTAACAACCCTAGCATCTTCGACACAAGCATGTGAACAACCTTCGACTTCATGCTTAACCCTGTCGAACCAAGAAGCTACCCTTCGGCCATACTAGAGTTCAATACAATATCTCACAGAGGTAGAGCTTAGCCTCTGCAATCACTCAATCTCTCAGCATCACTCTTCTATTGTTCTACTTCTCTTCTAGTCGGTAACGCTATCAACAAACAACAACATCATCTCGATCTCAGCGCAGCAACAAAGAACCAAGCCTATTCAGCAACGCGCAAATATTCAGAAATCAAAAAAGAAGAAGAAGAAAGAAAATTTTATGAGCAAGATCGGAATCGTACCTTCTTGTCTCCCCTCTGGTTTTCTTCAACGTCTTCGCCATTTCGCGCTTCAGGTAAGTTTCATTCTCCATCCATTCTTCATCCCTTATCGCTTGCTTCTCGATGCCATGGCGTAGAGTAGAATTTTGAATCGAGCTCGGAGACATGACTATGATCATTAATATTTAAAGACCTAGGGTTTAGTGTTTTGGTAGATTCATACAGATTTAGAAAGAATCAAAGAAGAAGAATGGTGGATCGAAATGAGGGAAGTGATGTTGTGGTATCAAAACAACGGCGCTCGAAGAGACTCGTCGGAGAAGGTGAGTTCGAGGGCGCCGTTCACGAGTAAGAGAGAATGTTGAGTTGAATTGATCTTAATAGTCACAACTACACAACCTTAATTCCCTTTGTTATTTTAATTTTTTCTTTTTTATTTATTTATTGAAAATCTGATAAAAAAACTGAATCTGAACAAAAACTTAGATTGGGCTCCGCTAGAATCGCACCACACACACCCATAGGCCCGTCATCACCTTTTTTTGGCCACAAAATCTGAGTACAAAAATACCTTTGGGCCACCAGCCCTGGGCCTTGAGCGAATTACTAACTTTACACATTAGTTCCACTTCATACTCCCCTGATCACATATTTTTCATGTTAGATTTAGGTTTTTTTATCATATAGTTTTGTATCATATTTTTAGCATAATAAAGCATGTAATAAAAGCCATTTGTATGCTAGTTTTAGGTGATAAGAAATCATAAAATCAATAAGAACTTGTTAGTTTTTTTAGTCAAATATTAGGAATTAATTTTCTAGTTTTAATAGAATTCCCCATAAAAAATCTAATAAAAAATACTTTAGTTTTTAGTCATTTTTATTCTTATTTTGCAAATCATTTCCATGACATTTTTCTATGCTTTTTTATGTGAATTTTGCTTGATTTTGATACTTGCAATTATCTTGATTTTTGATTGATTTGTGACTTATAATATTGTCTCCTTTGTATTTTCCATTAGGACTTATAATCATAACATAACAATTTTAGGTTAGACCTTCCCTTTGTTCATACAATTAGACTAGATTTCTTTTTCCCTTTCAACTTTAAAACATCTATTAAATATTCAAATTATATCCTCTTAAAAAACACCAAGAAAACACCTAAATAAGGTTAGAATTTCATACAAAGGGAGATGAAGTTCAAGTCTCGCTTGCTTAAGGGAGTCACTTGAAATTATTCTCCCAACCATAAAAAAAACACTCAACAAAGAGTAGCTCAAGTCTCTCTTGCTTAAGGGAGTCATTTGAAGCACTCGCCAAACAATTCTATCTCTTCTCTCTCGCCTTCAGGGCTTTCTTAATCGGACATGTTACTTCCTTTCAATCGGAGACAGGTAACCCATAAGACTCCACTCAACGAGCTGTTATCCTAACGCTAGAATGTGAGCGTAACTTCGTCCACTAAAAAAACATAAAGAAACAAAAATATGTGAGCCGAACTACGGCGCTCTGATTCCTCATAAGGGGATACGTAAGCATTAGGTTGCGGGACCTAAGCGAGCATAACTATTTTAAAAACTCTATCCCTCCCATATTTTTTATAATCCTTTCATTTCCCTCTTAGCAAGTAAGCACTAGTTAACACACCCTTAGAATAGAACAAGCATAAGTGGATCCTGTGGAGTACCACAGACGTGAGGGGAGCTAATACCTTCCCCTTATGTAACCGACTTCCTTACCCGATCTCTAGTCGTAAGACCTTTTTCTTATCTTTAGATGTTTTAAATTGGCTGTATTTTGTGGTAAAACATTCCTAGTGTATGTGTGTGGAATTATGCAGGATTGTATGTTTGAGCTAGTACAATTATTCAATGGATGTTGTGCTCAATGTCATGACATCTGTATCTGACAGTAGTAGCTGTTACCTTTTAGTTGTGAGGTTTCCTTATTTATCTCAGGTCTCTATTTAAGAAACTATATATTGTGTGTCGTTTGATTTGTGCTAAAATATCTCGAATTACAGCTTATGTGAACACCTTGATGATGTGGAAATTAGGTTAACATGGTTAACCCTAATTTATGTATGGAAGGCCCATGGCCCAAGCCCCTCTGCCTGCTGACTATATAACGACTGCAAATCCTACTTTCAAAGGCATAGTTTCAAGCACGAAAAATCATTGGACTCTCTGTGTTTCTACCGTGTGTGTTTCTTGTGATCCAAACAATTATCACGTTGATAATTGCTTTGGAGTAGTGTATCTTGAATTATGTGTTGTAAAGAACCGTAGTTTTGTAGCTGTCTCTTGTGATCCAAGCAATTGTCCTTGATGATTGCGTTGGAATAAGTTGTGTGTGTTTATTATCACTCTAAGCTTTTAAGCACGAGTGTGTGTCTCTTGATTGAAGCTTTTAAGCAGATCAAGGTGTGTTTTTGAAGAGTGTCTTCTCTCTGTAATTGTTTATGTTTATGTTTAATCACTGCTGTGATTGAGGGGGAGTGAGTGGAGATACTCAGGTCTAGGAATAGGTTGGAATTGCATTAGGTAGGTTTTAAGTGAGGAGTTGTAAACGGGGGAGTTTAACTCCGAATTAATTCTGCTTATATTGGATTCCCTCCCTGGCTTGGTAGCCCCCAGAGTAGGTTGTTTGAACCAAACTGGGTAAACAATTTTGTGTGTTCTTTATTGTTTTTATGTTGTTCTGTTATAATTATTTGTGTTGTGTAATTGTGGATGTCATAAAATCCAGTAAGACATCGAGCGTGTGTTACTAGAACTTCCAATTAGCATCAGAGCAGGCACCCTGCCTGTTTACATCTGGGTGAGATCTAGGGATAACAAAATTCAAGTACTATGAACAAGAATAAAGAAGAGACTGCACAATATATCGCAGCACTAACGAGTGCTTGTGAATCTGATGATGATTCCAGTGAAGATGAACTGACCTTTGATGAGCTTGCAACCTCCTACAAAGAGCTATATGCCAAATGCACTGAAGTATGTAAACAAGTGGAGAAGCAAAAGAGGCTCATAAAGGAGTTGGAAACTGAAAAGAAAGAACATCTTGCAACCATAGAGTCACTCAATGGTGAAATCAGCATGCTAATCTCCAAGATGGATCAAATCTCAAAATCTGTCAGAATGTTGAATTCTGGAACTGATTCTCTAGAAGAAATTCTGCAAATTGGACAGAGATCAGGAGACATGTCTGGAATAGGATTTGCGGGAAGATCATAATCCATCTTAGGACTCAAGAGTCCAAAACCTGAAGTTCACATTGTTGCACCCCAAAATTTGCCCTCTTTCTTCGTGCCATAAGTTATGAAGGACGTTTATTTCGTTGTTCAACAATTGAGAAAAATAATAAAGAGTTTCATGGTTTCAAGATGATTCGGTTCAACTGAGTACGTGCGCTGCAAGTCGTGATCATATGAGTTTCTCTATAATGATCCTTTTGTGGTTTTAGAATCAAGGCATGTTGTATTCACCATTTGAGAAGGGATTTTGCCGAGACAATAACTAACTTGAATTTTGGATACAAGCTCTAAATTAAGCTATATCAAGATGATGGCATGGATTATGAGCAAAGCGAATTCATTTCGGTTTGATTAAATTCATGAAGGGTTTGATTAAATTCGTGAAAATTCTCATTACTTCATGGCCATAGATTCAAATTTGAAAAGGCGAGAAAATATTAAAATGAAATGGCATGGAAGACATTTCGATGCGGCGTGGAATTATAAGTTCAAGACAAGTGTTATTTTACTACAAGATTCAAGTCGTCATTCAATGTTCATCCTAGTATCATTTACGATTCATTCATAAGAAAGTTCTATTCGAAGTTTCAAACAAAAAGCCCATTCAGTATCCATATCATTCATTCAAATATCCAAATATTACAATAAGAATTCTCCACAAAGGTCCATATCATATTCAAATGTCCAAATACATACATTTAACTCCATTACAGAATCCACAAAAATTACACAATAACATTCCTAGTTCATTGTTCTTATCCTATTTTCACCATGCTACACTAAACCGACCCTGCATCCAAAAAAAAACCGGCACCATGTCAAAACCGGTTCACATAAGTGATTCACCAAAAAGACCAGCAGAAAATCATGACAGAAAATCGGGGAAACTAACAAAAACTCTTGAACCTATTCAATCGGCACCTTCAGTTCACCTCATAACCAAAAAAGGAATCGTAACAAACTCTCTCGGAACCTCTCTCAATCTTCAATCTTCACACTACCTCCACTTTCAAGAATTCACACAGAACTTCTTCAAATTCAACTGCATAATCACCAGTTTCTTCATCTTCTTCATCACATAGAAAATTCACAAAAAAGAAGATAACCGAAAATGTAACAGAAATTGAAAACCTGTGACCTGCAACGCATCAACATCATCATCTCTGCAATCTACATCCTCTTCATCTTCAGTCAATCCTCACCAGAAAACTCACTTCTCCACCCTCACCTTCCTCCATCGATTCTTCTTCAACCTTCATTCTTCAATCTCGTCTCATAATTCAATCATCACACAGCTTCCTCTGATTCTCCAATCACCATACGATTATGCAAAAAACCAGAGATTCAGAAGAGAACAAAAGAACTCATCATCATCTTCATTATCGAATCTCCACCGTCATCAATCTGCAAGGATCTTCATCTTCCACATCAACAACATCAACGCAGTATCACATCATTTCCTTCAATCTTCAACATACCTGCGTTACCACAATAATACGAAAACGTCTCAGTAACTCAGCTTCGTCGCATCTCAGCATATGAACAACAAAATCGCGACGGCAACGAAGTCAAATCAGAATAGGGGATAACACAGAGAAGAAGACGAAGCCGAAAAGAGAAAAAGAATAATTCAATAACGGAAGAAGATCAAGAACCTGTAACGGAAAGGGAAATCGAATTCTCCGATCTGTCTTCATACATCGTCATCATCATCATCGATCGTCACCGCTCATTATCATCAACGAAACCTTCACCGATTCATCAACAAATTCACCGTCACGACTCTATCCTTGTTCAACATCGCAACGTCATCACGTCCTGTAACTGTAATTCCTCTCCTTCACTTCTTCAAGGCTCTCCACTACTTCACAATGCCACTTCATCAATTTACAACGAAATCGCGATCTCCGCTCTGTAACGACGGTAACCGCATCACAAAAAGAATCTGAGACGGAGAGACTGAAACACGATGATGAGATCGAGAGAGATCGGAGAGTTGGCTCACGGTGGTGTCGACGAGTTCCGTCGGAGAAGATTGAGAGGACTTTGGTGCGCCGTCCATGGTGGTTCAGGGAGGGGCGCCGTGAACATCTCACGTAAATTCAACCCTAATCCCTTTTAATTTTCATTTTGATTATAATCTGATTTGTTGTTATTAATTGAACTTTAATATGATTTGTTTAGTGTTAATCTGTTGATAATGATGAATTGGTTAATAAAAATCTGAAAATGCTAATCAAAATTGTGATGGATCAATTGTTAAACCCTGGGCCTTGTTGCTAGATTCGCCGCACACCTCCCCTTAGCCCAATGCACACGGTTTTTGTGTGCTGAATGTGTGCAAAAAACGCCCCTGGGCCCTATTCTGATTGGGCCCTGCGCCCAGGATTGCTGCCTACTGTCATACCCCAAAATTTGCCCCATCTACTTCACTTACAAAGATTCAAAGACTAGGGTTCCATTCAAGCTACATTCCTAGTCAAGAGCCTTCTTAGGCTAGGGTTTGAGATTCCTCTAAGAGGGATCAATGAGATAAGGCTCCTAATCAAGGGTATATGGTTTATAGTGATCTAATTTAACCCCATGGCAAAAGTCAAAGCATCATTCCAAAAGTTACCTGCTCAAACAGTCTCAAGATCTGCAATCAAACTGATTCAAATCCAAAGTCAAGGCATGATCCAAACTTCTAAACCATTGCTCACACAACAAGTATGGGGATGTATATCCATCATTTGATCAAAGCTTGATCATGATTCCATTAAAAGAAACTCAGAGATGAACAAATACAAAAAGGTTCAAATTAGGGTTTCTTTAGGAGAAAGTCAACCCAACTTTGACTGGGCATAACTTTCACATGGAACATCAAAAATTCCCCACTCAAAGCCTATTTTGAAGGAAATTGGATTCTCTACAACTTTGTCTTTCACCAGCTAGGGCTAGAAATGCTTCATTTAAGAGGTACAGTACAAAAGATTACAGGTCATTTTCAGGCATCCTTCAAAAGCAGTTTTTTGTTAAAGAAGATATGATCAAGATAAAAGCTCCAAATGAAAAATATGTTCCAAAGTGGCTTGTAGAGGACACTTTGAGGTTTCCAAAAAGTATTAGAACTCCCTCATAGCTTAAAAATTGAGTGAGATATGCTTGATCAAAGTTGGGTGGTTTTGGAGGACCAAATATGAAAAAGGAGGGTTCAAAGTGAGAAATCTTGCAATTGGGCCTACATTCTATGACCCAAACTTGGTCCACAAGCTATCCAAAACATATGCCATAAATTATTTCATTTTTATTTGATTTTACATAATTTTATTTCATTTAAAATTAATTTTTAATGATTTAATTAAATGAAAAATCAAATATGTGGTAGAAAATTTGTTTGGATTATTTTTTCAATCAAAATTTATGACCAAATACATTTGATTTTCGTGCATAAGTCAAATGGAAAAGATTCATACAAATTGGGCCAAATATGGTAGCTTAAAATTCAAGAAATAAAATCCAATTTCTCAAAGTAGTAAGATTTGATTCAAGTGAAGTTTTGGACAAGGTTTTAACCTAACTCTATTCCCTATAAGTATACGACATCAAGCACCAGACTAGGGGAGGAAAAATTGAGAGAGAGGCATACTTGCAAGAACAAAAAAATCACTAAAGAGCTTGGATTCGGTTTTGGGGAATTGGAGGCTTTCAACGAGATTTAAAGGTTTCAAAAGTTTCCTCAGGAGATTTGGGACGTGTCTGGATCGCTACTCTTCATCAGCACCCCCAGAACAACCTCCAATCATCACAAGTAAGTCACTTTGAATTTTGGATCGATTAGTATGACTCACGCATTCATATGATATTTCGTTGGTATATTTTGTTTGTGTATGATGCTGTGAACGTTTCTGGATCCTTAATTTTGTTTCTGAGCATGTTTCATGTGAATCACCATTGAAGACCGAATTGAGTTTTTTAGGGTTTTATTTGGGGGTTCGCGTTAGAGGTAAAATTAGAACAAATTAGGAACATGGTCAGGTTCGTATAATCAGGGGGAAGAAATCTGGGGTGGTGCGCGCTATTTATATGTACGTATGGGCAAATCGCTATTTTGTGAGGCATGTTTGCTAGGAAACGAATCGCAGCTGATTCGTAGCTAAAATATAGGTGTTTTGCAGGTTTTTGTGAAGAAGACGAAGACGTGTCTTCGTGTTATTGGTTGGTTTGAATTTCGCGCTACTTTTCTTTGTGTATCGCTTTGCTTAGATATCACGCGCTGGCTGTATTGTTTGAACAACTAACCGAGTTAGTTGAAGTGGTGGACATGCGCTATGTTTATCCTCAGGGGCAAGGGTTCGATACCCAGCTCCCACATTATTTTTTCTGAATTTCTAGATTCTTGATTGCATACGCCCATGCCTATAGATCTCACCGTACACCCTCTTAATCTGACCATACAATCCCATTAACTTCAGATCTAACGCCCCTGGTTGAGTCCCTATAATATGAGCCTCCTAAAATACCACACTTAATCAAATCCCTAATAAAAAAACTTAATAAATTTTGATTATTGTATTATATTTAATTAAAACATTTATTTTTATATTAATTATGTTATAATTATTTTTTTTATAAAAATAAATACATGATAATTATATTAAAATTTTTAATTTGTTATTCGCGCCGATTAAATCAATTGATCGCTGTGGTTAACAATAATTTTAATTAAAATACTGTTTAAGTCAAAATAAAAATCAAACCAAATTCGATTAAATGGCTGCAATCATCTTATTGATTGTGGTGACTAATCTTGCCTCTTTTTTTTATTTAATTTGTTATTATTTGTAGTCGTGCTAATCGATTATGAGAGGTAACAATATAAAACGCGAAATTCATAAAATAATAAAATACAATAAGTTGTTATTAGTGATAATCGAATTAATCGATTTAAATTAGTAACAATGCAAATCCTTAATCTTTTAACTATGGTGATCAAACCTATTGATCATTGCGGTTAATTGTGCCAAATCAGGGTTGTACGCCCAAAACCCTAATATAATTCTAAACTCCATTCAATTAACAATACAAACAAACTGCGATAGGCTAACCAAAAAGCCTCTAAAAAACACATATCAAATCAAATTCCAACTCTAAATGGCGTACAACCCTTCCCGAACTACGTTGACTCTGATTCTCCATAAGGAGATACGTAGGCATTTGGCAACAAGGCGAGTCCCCCTCCCTAAAATCTCAATTTTTCCCTATTCAATTCCTTAGCCAATAAACCTTTATCTTTGAAATATTAGCCTTTAGGAAAGGGTTGAGGGTGCCTAACACCTTCCCTCGACCTGAATATAGTATCTTACCCTGATCTCTTAACTGCGTAGGTTTCCTATTCGCCTTGGTAGAATAGGTGGCGACTCTAAAAGTCTAATTTTTTAGGCAGGTTGCTACAGCTGGCGACTCTGCTGGGGAAGCACTCAATAGTGAATACTATGCTCCTATAGGTTTTGGCAGGGTTTAGGTTTGAGCGCGTTTTAGGGTTGGCAAATTTGCCATTTTTAGGGTTTGGGGGAGTGCACCTTTTAATAATTTTTAAATTGTTTATTTGTTTTTGTGTTTTAATGTTTGTTTATCTGCTTTAAAATGTTTATCAACATTATTATATGCATTGCTGGTTTTTTTTATGTTATGTTAAACCCTAAGCGTGGGAGTTAACTCTGAGATCAATAGGGGAGTACGAATCTCCTACGAATCTCATTGATAACTCCACTCGGAGTGGGTTGAGTATTCGGAAAGGTCCAAAACGAGGCTTGACTTTGTTGAGGGCTGGACTGGATACTTGACTGATCTCTCCGGGAACCTACCCCAAAATTTCGAACCTCATGGATAAAATGAGTCGTTCTAAAATCCGAAGAGACAAAAAGTCTCGGAGGCTACGAACGACCCCATGAGACCTTCTAGAACCCCCTATAAAAAGGTTGGCTCCCTAGAGCCCCCTACGTCGAACCTATGAACCTGGGTTTCTTGAAATATTATATGTTTTCTTTTATATATATTTTTTTTCTTTTTGTGTTGCTATGTTTTTTTATGTGTTTGCATGCATCATCTCTCATTTGCATCTTCATCATGTTTTATCCACAAAAAATAGTAAATAAAAAATATAATATAAATGTAAAAATATATTCTATTTGGTGAATGTGTAGGAAGGATGAGTACCAAGAAGACCATTGTTCATCTTACCGTTTCCACTCCGGATATCAAGAAGCTGAAAATAATCAAGGAAAAATTACCATCAAGTGCTTTGGATAGGTTTGTAATCCGCTATGGGAATATTTTGGACTTGCTAAGGGTGAAAGTACAAGAGGAAGCTATTACCGCATTGGTTCAATCTATGATCCGCCGCTTAGATGTTTCACTTTTCAGGATTTCCAGTTGGCTCCCACTTTGGAAGAGATGGATGCTGTGTTGGGATTCTCAAAAATTAAAAAGGAATTCTATACTGGTGTAGGTAAAGACGTTGATTTTTCAGATTTAGCAAAGGCTTTGGGAGTATCCGATGCGGAATTGAAGACTAATTACAAAACTGATGGAGATGTGCATGGGATCAAGAGATCTTACTTAGAAAATCAAGCCTTAATGTATGCTCAAAAGAAACAATGGGACATTTGTGGACATTTATTGGCTCTTCTGATTTTTGGAGTTGTCTTATTGCCAAAAAATATTGATTATGTGGATCCCACTGCCATTCATGCTTTCACTTCCTTTAAAGTTTATGGAAAGGATCCTACTCCGACAATCCTCGCTAATATTTACTATGCTATCCATACAAAGTATGAAAAGAAGAGAGGAATGCTATTTTGTTGTGTCCACTTGCTATATTCTTGGTTGACTTCGCATCTCTATAAAGCTAGTGGTCTTATCAAAGAATTGACTAGAAATGATTGGGCTCAAAAGCTAAGGGCTCTTAAAGCAGATTCTATCCTATGGTATGCAAAAAAATTAAATTCTGATAGGATCATTTACAAATGCGGAGATTTCGACAATGTGCCATTAATGGGGACTCTTGGTTGTATTAATTATAACCCTGTTTTAGCATTGCGTCAATTAGGACATTCTATGGATAGTGAACCTTCCGAACAACAAATAGAAGAATTGATCTTGCATGATAATGGGAAAGGTGCACCAAGAACATTGAAAAGAGTGATTCAAGCTTGGAGTCAGGTTCAAAGAAAATATTTTGGACCAAAGAATGCAATTGCAAAAGCACCTTACACCACATGGGTCCAAGAAAGAGTTGGGAAGATTTTGCTACCTTTTGTTGTGGATCCCGCATACAAGCCTGATTCTCCTGATCCTGTTCCTCTATCCATCGAAGAGATAGAAGGAATCAAGGCTGCCCTAGAGGCATCCCAAAAGGAGAAAGAGAAACTAGAACTTGATTTGCATCAACTTACCAACGAAAAGAGTCAACTACGCTTTGACCTCAAAGAGAAAAATCAAGAACTTCAAGCCATGAAGGAGGAGAATGATAGACAAAGGGGTAAGAGGAAGCGTGCAACTGAAGGGTATTTAAGTGCTAATTTTAATTTAGAGGCTCATGATGAGAGGTTGGAGCAAGCTAATGCGGAAATTGCAAGGTGGAGAAGGCGTTATGAGAAGGCTTCCCATGACAAAGCAGAATCCGAGAAAAATCTAGAAGTTGTAGTCTTTGAATTAACTGATAGAACTAAGGATCAAGAAGAGGAAATAAGGAACCTCAAATATGATCTTCAAGAAGCTCGCAATTCTGAACAACAAGAGCACGCAAGAAGACTAACCACGGAAGAAGAGCTTTTACAGCGCACTGGTGAGTACGAAAGAGCATTTCAAGCTATGGTATCACTTCGGGAAGTGTTCATGAGAGAAAAAGAGATACACGAGGCAGCCTTGAACGAAAGAGACTATTGGAAAAGACAATACACAATCGTTTCTACAGCTTACGAGCATGTGAGCATGGTTCCTAAGATGCTTGAAGACTATGAGAAATGTCGCGATGATTATGATAAGCTAGTCTTCTTGTGTAATGATTTAATTCAAGATATTCCAAAGAGTTTGGCAAAAGCAGAATCATCTCCTATCATCCTTCCCGAAGTAGTCAAAGAGTTCATGGAGCTTTGTAGGAATATGGTGGACAAGTTCCAAGAAGACATCCAAAGGCGTTCTTAGTTTTATGTTATTTCCTTGTTGCTTTTACTTTAAGTATTTTCAATTTAAAATACTTTGAGCATTTTTCAATTTCAGTTTCCCTTCCTTTATTTGTAAACCAACAATAAAGTGGTGTTTCTTTTCAATTAATAAAGTGTGTTTATTTTTTGCATTTACTTATTGTTCCTACAATATTCACCAAATAAATATATGCGAAAAAAAAGAAGAAAAAAAGAAGAAAAAGAATAAAAAAAAAAGAATGTATATTTACTATAGTAATGTGGATAAGACATGAACATAGCATGAGCATAGCATGCATATCATGCACATCATATTTATTTCAAAAAAAAAACATAAGAAAAACTATCTTCATATTCAGTCACACCATTGCAACTCAACCGCGGATTCAGACAAGATCTCAAAAGAAAAAGGCAATGGAACAATTGGAACAGAACCAAGCCGCCCTTCGTGAGGAAGTAACCCAGCTGAAGGGTACTGTGGATGAGATTAAGGGAGGAATGGCTCAAATGTTGAGCTTCATGAAGGACATTAAGGATGAGCAGGAAAGAGCGAGGGAAGCTCGGAATCGGTACGAGGAGACGCCAAACGATGGCAATCCACTGTTAGGATATGTTCGAGGCTTTGACCCTCATAAGTCAAACACCCACTCATCAAAGAGGGTTACCAAAACCCATGAAGAGGGAGAAGCCTCCCATGAAGGATTCATTCCCGCTACTCAGAAAGAGGGGGCGCCTCGCACTGTTCGCATCCCTGCTAACAATCCATCTAAGGATGAGGACTATGTGGATTTACAATATGGGGAGGTAGACGAGCCGAATCAGGAGTCCCAACATAAGCAAACCCAAGCTGAATCTGAAGAGAGCGCTAGAAATAACGGACAAATCAAGGCGCTGGAAGAAAGGCTGAAGGCAGTAGAAGGATACGATGTCTTTGATGTGGATACCTACGAAATGAGCTTGGTGCCGGATTTGACTATTCCTCATAAGTTCAAGATACCTAACTTTGAGAAATACAAGGGACTTACATGTCCTAGAAGTCATCTGCGCATGTATGTCAGGAAGATGGCTGCTTACGCCAGTGATCAAAAACTAATGATGCATTTCTTCCAAGACAGCCTGAGTGGGGCATCTGTTGAATGGTATATGCAGTTGGAAAAGGCACATATCCGAAGCTGGAACGACCTTGCTAATACATTCCTAAAGCAGTACAAGTACAATCTGGACATGGCACCCAATCGGATGCAACTGCAGAACTTGTCCCAGAAAAAGGAAGAGTCATTCAAGGAATACGCCCAAAGATGGCGAGAACTGGCGTCTCGAGTCCAACCTCCACTATTGGAAAAAGAGCTGGTTGACATGTTTATGAGAACTCTGCAAGGACCATATTACGATAAAATGATTGGAAGCGTATCCTCGGGATTTTCAGATCTAGTGGTTATCGGAGAAAGAATTGAGGACGGAATCAAGGATGGGAAAATACAAGGAGCTTCATCTAACTCTTATCACTCTAAAAGGCCCACCTCAACCTTCGCTAAAAAGAAGGAAGGGGAGACCAATGCAGTAGTGCACCAAGAGTTTAGACCTCCCATGACATACCCACCTCAACAAAGATTCCAAGGCCCCCCGAGGAAGTTCGACCCTTTGCCCACTTCTAAAAGTGAGATACTGAAGTATCTATTAAATGAGCAGTTAGTGGAACTCAGGCCTATGCCACCTCCGATTCCCGGAAAGACTATGCCCAACTTCAAAGCTAATGAGAGGTCTGAATTTCACGCCAATTCTCCGGGGCATACATTGGAAAAATGTTGGGCCTTTAGGCACAAGGTTCAGGACCTGATAGAGTCAGGAGCAATTGCTTTTGACAAACCTAATGTGAAGACAAACCCTATGCCCCGCCATGATGGCGCAGTCAATGCAATAGAGGTAGTCACCGAGCAAGAGTTTGTTCAACAACGGAGCTCCCCCATAGATGCCCTTAAGAGGTATCTACTTGCAAAGGGGTTCGTCCTCGAACATAACGAAGCCTTTAAGACAACCTTGCAAAGACTCGTGAATCAAGGGGTAGTTCAGTTTAAAGAATATCCTGAGGAAGAGTATGTGGCCATGCTGGACAGGAATGAACCGTTAATGATACCAAGGCAAGGGGCAAGGAAGACATTGATCATCCCTTGCGCCAAAGCCACACTGCTGATACCCGCACAAGTACACACTAGGATTATCCCAGTCAGGGATCCATACCCTGTGGACAAGATGAAAGCAGTCCCGTGGGAATATGAGTCTAATGCTAGTACCGATGTGACAAACATCGTCGGGCCTGGGGGTATGACTCGTAGCGGTCGCATATTCAATACTGCAAAATCAAAGGAGAATTCAGCACAAGCAAATGATCAAGATACTGTGGTCCCTACTGAAAGAAGCACACCCATAGACAAGGAGATCACTAACAAAGATGCCGAAGAATTCTTGGCATTAATCAAGAAAAGTGATTATAAGGTAGTGGATCAGTTGCACCAAACTCCATCCAGGATATCACTCCTCTCGCTGTTAATTCATTCAGAAAAACATCGAGACACCCTGATGAAGATCTTGAGTGCTGCCCATGTAACCAAAGACATCACTGTAAATCAATTTGATGGAATGGTGGCTAATCTTACTGCTGGGGCATGCTTAAGCTTCAGTGAACACGAGTTGCCCTCACAAGGGAAAGAGCATAACAAAGCCCTGCATATCTCCATACAATGTGGGAAAGCTCATCTGTCTAGAGTGCTGATCGACACAGGGTCGTCATTAAATGTGATGCCAAAGGCCACCTTAGACAAGATAGATTTGGAAGGACTGGTAATAAGACCAAGCCGTCTGGTGGTCAAAGCCTTTGATGGGTCGCAAATCCCGGTGTTTGGAGAGGTGGACCTCCCTGTGGTAATAGGCCCTCACACTTTCTGCATCAATTTCCAAGTGATGGAGATTGAGCCTGCCTATACATGTTTATTGGGACGCCCTTGGATCCATGCTGCTGGGGCAGTTACCTCTACCCTGCATCAAAAGGTGAAATTTGTGGATGGAAACTCTATAGTAACCGTCAGTGGGGAGGAGGACATATTTGTCAGCAATCTAGACTCATACCGATACATTGAGGCTGGGGAAAAAGCATTAGAGACTTCGTTCCAAGCACTAGAGATTGCCACTGCGGTCACACTGCCAATTGAGAAAACGCGAAGGGCGGTAACATCCTGGAGAGACCTGCAAGACACAAAGATGGAAGGCTGGGGCAAAATTCCAGAAGTGCAAGAGAAGAAAGATCGTCTGGGGTTAGGATGCCAATCAACAAAGAAGGCTGCAAAGGAAGAGCAACGATTCCCTCCGATCGCACAGACTTTTGTCACAGGTGGATATGAGCATGTATCCATGATATCTAGTATGGAGGGAACGTCCAATTTCATCCGGATGATTAGGCCAGGAGAACAACTTCAAAATTGGACAAGCTTGGAGATACCGGAGATAGTTTACGTTTCAAAGTAATTTGTTTTTGTCGTGTGTTTTATTTCCCTTTCAATTATTAAAAAAAAAAAAAAACAATGTCGCTCATGCCTCGCCCGAAGCATAGAGTTGGTTTGTAAGGGCCCCATTTACTTTCAAAGTTAAGTTTATGAATAAAATTGTCGTTTGCATTTGGTATCGAAAACTTTGTCTCGTTCTTGCATTCACTTTCTCGAAATGACAAATAACATTCTTGCATAAAACCAAAGCACAATCATAATTGCATACTAAAAAAATAAAAACATAAACTTGTGCAGATCACCTTCTGACATCACCGATAATAATACTGCTGAAACTCAATATAAATTCGAGGCTCTCGCTGATCAGTCTGAGGAAGGGGATGAGGAAGACGATGAACTTCCAGAAGAATTGTCAAGGCTAATGGACAGAGAATCCAAAAGCATGCTCCCTCCTCAAGAAGCAATTGAAATCATAAACTTGGGCACCGACAAAGAACCCAAGGAAATCAAGATTGGGGCAACACTGAACGTGGGCATAAAAGCAACACTGGTCAAACTCCTCCATGACTATGTGGAAATATTCGCTTGGTCATACCGTGACATGCCTGGGCTGGATACAGACATCGTCGTGCATAGGCTACCACTCAAAGAGGGTTGTACGCCTGTCAGACAAAAACGCAGAAGAGTTCGGCCTGACATGGATAACAAAATCCGAGAAGAGGTACTCAAGCAGTTTGACGCAGGTTTCCTCGCCGTAGTTGAATATCCGCCATGGATCGCCAATATAGTGCCAGTACCTAAGAAAGATGGAAAGGTACGCATGTGTGTTGATTACAGAGATCTAAATAAGGCAAGTCCAAAGGACGACTTCCCACTGCCGCACATAGACATACTAGTGGATAACACCGCGCAAGCTTCAGTGTTTTCATTCATGGACGGATTCTCGGGGTATAATCAGATTAAAATGGCTCCCGAAGACATGGAAAAAACCACCTTCATGACCTCCTGGGGTACCTTCTGTTACAAGGTGATGCCTTTTGGATTGCGAAACGCTGGGGCAACATATCAGCGAGCTATGGTCACACTGTTCCATGATATGATACACAAGGAAGTTGAGGTATATGTAGATGACATGATCGCTAAGTCCTATACTGAAGAGGAGCATCTCACACACTTGCAAAAGTTGTTTGAACGCTTGAAGAAGTTCAAACTAAGGTTGAACCCGAACAAGTGTACATTTGGCGTGAGGTCGGGAAAGTTGCTGGGATTCATAGTGAGCCAACAAGGCATAGAGGTAGATCCTGACAAAGTAAAAGCCATACAAGAAATGCCCGTCCCGAGGACAGAAAAAGAGGTTCGTGGTTTCTTAGGGCGCCTGAACTATATCTCAAGGTTCATCTCACACTTAACTGCTACGTGTGAGCCCATATTCAAGCTACTGAGAAAAGATCAACCAATCAAATGGAATGACGATTGTCAAGTAGCTTTCGAAACCATAAAACGTTACTTACAAGAACCACCAATACTCGTACCCCCGGTGTCGGGAAGGCCATTGATCATGTACCTCACTGTCCTCGACAGGTCCATGGGATGCGTACTGGGGCAGCAGGACGAAACAGGGAGGAAAGAACACGCTATTTACTATCTTAGCATGAAATTCACCGATTGCGAGTCCCGATATTCACCGTTGGAAAAGACATGTTGCGCCCTAGCATGGGCCTCCAAACGTCTAAGGCAATATATGCTGAACCATTCCACATGGTTAATATCGAGGATGGATCCTTTGAAATACGTGTTCGAGAAACAGGCTCTCATAGGAAGAATCGCTAGATGGCAAATGCTATTGTCGGAATATGACATTCAATACGTCACCCAAAAAGCAATAAAAGGGAGTGTATTGGCAGAACATCTAGCTCATCAGCCCATTGAAGAGTATCAATCTATGAAATTCGATTTCCCTGATGAGGACATTATGCTGGTAAGAGACTATGAAATACCTGGGCCCGATGAAGGACCCGAACCAGGACTAGTGTGGACTCTCACGTTCGATGGAGCCTCAAATGCATTAGGACATGGCATAGGGGCAGTCTTGACATCTCCTGACAATCGTCACATACCTTTCACTGCGAGATTATGTTTCGACTGTACCAACAATATTGCCGAATATGAAGCATGCATATTGGGTCTAGAAGCGGCGATCGATCTGAGGATTAAGTTACTCGAGGTATATGGGGATTCAGCATTAGTAATCCACCAAGTCAATAAAGAATGGGATACGCGAGATGCAAAGCTAATCCCGTACCGAGACCTCATACTGGAACTAATGGCTGAGTTTGATACCATCACTTTTAATCATATCCCGAGGGAGGAAAATCAAATGGCTGATGCGTTGGCAACGCTCTCCTCCATGTTCAAAGTAAACTGGCCAAATCATGAACCTCAGATAACGGTCAGACACTTCGAAGAACCAGCCTATTGCCTTACGATCGAGAAACAAGCTGATGACAAACCCTGGTACCATGACATTAAGGAATACCTAGAGAAACAAGTGTACCCAGAAAACGCCTCCACAATTGACAAAAAGACGCTAAGGAGGTTGGCATCTAAGTTCTTCCTAAACGGCGATGTCCTGTACAAGCGAAACTACGATTCAGTATTACTAAGGTGTGTGGATAAAAACGAGGCCAAAGAGATCATCAAGGAAATCCATGAAGGAACCTTTGGGACTCATGCAAATGGACATTCAATGGCAAGAAAAATACTAAGAGCTGGTTACTACTGGTTAACAATGGAGGCCGATTGCTTCCAACACGCAAGGACATGTCACAAATGCCAAATATATGCTGACAAAGTACATGTGCCACCAAGTCCACTGAACGTACTAAGCTCTCCATGGCCATTCGCAATGTGGGGGATTGACATGATAGGAATGATCGAACCCAAAGCCTCTAACGGACACCGATTCATATTGGTTGCTATCGACTATTTCACCAAGTGGGTCGAAGCTGCTTCCTACACTAATGTAACAAGACAAGTGGTTACTCGGTTCATCAAGCATAACCTCATTTGCCGATATGGGATCCCAAGTCGAATCATTACTGACAACGGGTCGAACCTGAACAATAACATGATGAAGGAGTTATGCGAGGAATTCAAAATTGAACACCACAATTCTTCACCATACAGGCCTAAGATGAATGGCGCTGTTGAGGCCGCAAACAAAAATATCAAGAAAATAATACAGAAAATGGTGAAGACGTACAAAGATTGGCATGAGATGCTTCCCTTCGCCCTGCACGGTTACAGAACTTCAGTACGCACATCCACAGGGGCAACCCCTTTCTCCTTGGTCTACGGCATGGAAGCAGTTCTCCCTATCGAAGTGGAGATTCCATCATTAAGAGTCCTAGCCGACACAAAGTTAGAAGAATCGGAATGGGTAAAAACCCGTTTTGATCAGCTTAATCTCATCGAAGAAAAGCGACTGACGGCTTTGTGCCATGGGCAGCTCTATCAGAAAAGAATGAAAAAAGCGTTCGACAAAAAGGTCCGCCCTCGAACTTACAAAGAAGGGGACCTCGTTCTCAAGAAAATCTTACTGCCCCGACTCGATGCCCGAGGAAAATGGACACCAAACTACGAAGGTCCATATGTCATAAAAACAGTGTTCTCGGGAGGAGCACTCATCCTCATCACCATGGATGGGGACGAGCTACCACATCCGATCAATTCAGATGCAGTCAAGAAGTACTATGCCTAGCAGGGGCAAGATTCCAAACTACGAGCCCAAGACAATTCATGAAGGATGGGGAAATCGAGCAACCATCAACTTCCAAAGTCAAAGGATTACTGGGGCCCTCGATAGCAAAAGAGCAATAGCAGTATTAATATCATTTCTATTTGTCATTTTTCTTTCTTTCATACCTTTTGTACACTCGCCAATTCAAGGCAACAATCAATAAAAGTCTTTTCCTTTCATACTTATCTTTTCATCATTTCAATACCAAGTGCAAAGAATAATTTATTTCTCATAAACTTTAAACTTCGAGCTTAAAACAAGAAACTTACAAACCATCAGACTAAAATAGAGGGGACGAAACCACGACATCTCCGGTAGTCAATATACGCCTGGTCCTGAAAGCACTGCAATACCCCGGTAGATTAACTTCAGGCGATCTGAGTTAAGACCCACAAAGCCGCTCGAAAAGCTAAGCAAATCCAATGGGTGACAGAAGATAATGCATCAAAGCCATCATACATATTCATACTCATATACTCACATATGAACCATTTGCATAAGCATGCATACATCTACAACAAATCATAAGCATATACATTCGCAGAGCATCATTTTACAGATGAAGCTTGGCTTCTCTGGAATCCTATTTCAAACTCTATTTTCAATTTCAATTTTAAACCAAATCGTGACCCTCGCGTTACGTCTTATCACGGCAGTGATAACGGCAATTTCGAACCAAATCGTAACCCTCGCGTTACGTCTTATCACGGCAGTGATAACGGCAATTTCAAACCAAATCGTAACCCTCGCGGTACGTCTTATCACGGCAGTGATAACGGCAATTTCAAACCAAATCGTAACCCTCGCGTTACGTCTTATCACGGCAGTGATAACGGCAATTTCAAACCAAATCGTAACCCTCGCGTTACGTCTTATCACGGTAGTGATAACGGCAATTTCAAACCAAATCGTAACCCTCGCGTTACGTCTTATCACGGCAGTGATAACGGCAATTTCAAACCAAATCGTAACCCTCGCGTTACGTCTTATCACGGCAGTGATAACGGCAATTTCAAACCAAATCGTAACCCTTGCGTTACGTCTTATCACGGCAGTGATAACGGCAATTCCAATCAAATCGTAACCCTCGCGTTACGTCTTATCACGGCAGTGATAACGGCAATTCCAATCAAATCGTAACCCTCGCGTTACGTCTTATCATGTTAGTCCCTTGGCAGTGATAATGGCACCTTCAACTTCAACCCAAGTCGTAACCCTCGTGTTACGTCCTATCACGACAGTGATATGGCACCACGTTCTCCAGCAACACATCTACTCCACACTCCGCAATATCAGCAAATTTCAGGGTACTCTCAGTGTTCAATAATCTTCCCTCTTCAGGTCGCAACAGGCAAGCAAGCCTGTCCGCCTCTTCAGGTTTAAGAATATTGAACAGGGGCAGCTGTCATACCCCAAAATTTGCCCCATCTACTTCACTTACAAAGATTCAAAGACTAGGGTTCCATTCAAGCTACATTCCTAGTCAAGAGCCTTCTTAGGCTAGGGTTTGAGATTCCTCTAAGAGGGATCAATGAGATAAGGCTCCTAATCAAGGGTATATGGTTTATAGTGATCTAATTTAACCCCATGGCAAAAGTCAAAGCATCATTCCAAAAGTTACCTGCTCAAACAGTCTCAAGATCTGCAATCAAACTGATTCAAATCCAAAGTCAAGGCATGATCCAAACTTCTAAACCATTGCTCACACAACAAGTATGGGGATGTATATCCATCATTTGATCAAAGCTTGATCATGATTCCATTAAAAGAAACTCATAGATGAACAAATACAAAAAGGTTCAAATTAGGGTTTCTTTAGGAGAAAGTCAACCCAACTTTGACTGGGCATAACTTTCACATGGAACATCAAAAATTCCCCACTCAAAGCCTATTTTGAAGGAAATTGGATTCTCTACAACTTTGTCTCTCACCAGCTAGGGCTAGAAATGCTTCATTTAAGAGGTACAGTACAAAAGATTACAGGTCATTTTCAGGCATCCTTCAAAAGCAGTTTTTTGTTAAAGAAGATATGATCAAGATAAAAGCTCCAAATGAAAAATATGTTCCAAAGTGGCTTGTAGAGGACACTTTGAGGTTTCCAAAAAGTATTAGAACTCCCTCATAGCTTAAAAATTGAGTGAGATATGCTTGATCAAAGTTGGGTGGTTTTGGAGGACCAAATATGAAAAAGGAGGGTTCAAAGTGAGAAATCTTGCAATTGGGCCTACATTCTATGACCCAAACTTGGTCCACAAGCTATCCAAAACATATGCCATAAATTATTTCATTTTTATTTGATTTTACATAATTTTATTTCATTTAAAATTAATTTTTAATGATTTAATTAAATGAAAAATCAAATATGTGGTAGAAAATTTGTTTGGATTATTTTTTCAATCAAAATTTATGACCAAATACATTTGATTTTCGTGCATAAGTCAAATGGAAAAGATTCATACAAATTGGGCCAAATATGGTAGCTTAAAATTCAAGAAATAAAATCCAATTTCTCAAAGTAGTAAGATTTGATTCAAGTGAAGTTTTGGACAAGGTTTTAACCTAACTCTATTCCCTATAAGTATACGACATCAAGCACCAGACTAGGGGAGGAAAAATTGAGAGAGAGGCATACTTGCAAGAACAAAAAAATCACTAAAGAGCTTGGATTCGGTTTTGGGGAATTGGAGGCTTTCAACGAGATTTAAAGGTTTCAAAAGTTTCCTCAGGAGATTTGGGACGTGTCTGGATCGCTACTCTTCATCAGCACCCCCAGAACAACCTCCAATCATCACAAGTAAGTCACTTTGAATTTTGGATCGATTAGTATGACTCACGCATTCATATGATATTTCGTTGGTATATTTTGTTTGTGTATGATGCTGTGAACGTTTCTGGATCCTTAATTTTGTTTCTGAGCATGTTTCATGTGAATCACCATTGAAGACCGAATTGAGTTTTTTAGGGTTTTATTTGGGGGTTCGCGTTAGAGGTAAAATTAGAACAAATTAGGAACATGGTCAGGTTCGTATAATCAGGGGGAAGAAATCTGGGGTGGTGCGCGCTATTTATATGTACGTATGGGCAAATCGCTATTTTGTGAGGCATGTTTGCTAGGAAACGAATCGCAGCTGATTCGTAGCTAAAATATAGGTGTTTTGCAGGTTTTTGTGAAGAAGACGAAGACGTGTCTTCGTGTTATTGGTTGGTTTGAATTTCGCGCTACTTTTCTTTGTGTATCGCTTTGCTTAGATATCACGCGCTGGCTGTATTGTTTGAACAACTAACCGAGTTAGTTGAAGTGGTGGACATGCGCTATGTTTATCCTCAGGGGCAAGGGTTCGATACCCAGCTCCCACATTATTTTTTCTGAATTTCTAGATTCTTGATTGCATACGCCCATGCCTATAGATCTCACCGTACACCCTCTTAATCTGACCATACAATCCCATTAACTTCAGATCTAACGCCCCTGGTTGAGTCCCTATAATATGAGCCTCCTAAAATACCACACTTAATCAAATCCCTAATAAAAAAACTTAATAAATTTTGATTATTGTATTATATTTAATTAAAACATTTATTTTTATATTAATTATGTTATAATTATTTTTTTTATAAAAATAAATACATGATAATTATATTAAAATTTTTAATTTGTTATTCGCGCCGATTAAATCAATTGATCGCTGTGGTTAACAATAATTTTAATTAAAATACTGTTTAAGTCAAAATAAAAATCAAACCAAATTCGATTAAATGGCTGCAATCATCTTATTGATTGTGGTGACTAATCTTGCCTCTTTTTTTTATTTAATTTGTTATTATTTGTAGTCGTGCTAATCGATTATGAGAGGTAACAATATAAAACGCGAAATTCATAAAATAATAAAATACAATAAGTTGTTATTAGTGATAATCGAATTAATCGATTTAAATTAGTAACAATGCAAATCCTTAATCTTTTAACTATGGTGATCAAACCTATTGATCATTGCGGTTAATTGTGCCAAATCAGGGTTGTACGCCCAAAACCCTAATATAATTCTAAACTCCATTCAATTAACAATACAAACAAACTGCGATAGGCTAACCAAAAAGCCTCTAAAAAACACATATCAAATCAAATTCCAACTCTAAATGGCGTACAACCCTTCCCGAACTACGTTGACTCTGATTCTCCATAAGGAGATACGTAGGCATTTGGCAACAAGGCGAGTCCCCCTCCCTAAAATCTCAATTTTTCCCTATTCAATTCCTTAGCCAATAAACCTTTATCTTTGAAATATTAGCCTTTAGGAAAGGGTTGAGGGTGCCTAACACCTTCCCTCGACCTGAATATAGTATCTTACCCTGATCTCTTAACTGCGTAGGTTTCCTATTCGCCTTGGTAGAATAGGTGGCGACTCTAAAAGTCTAATTTTTTAGGCAGGTTGCTACACCTACACCATTCTTTTCAATCTGAACCCCCCTTGTTCAAGTTTTTTTTTAGGTGTTTAGAATTAGATTTTGTACATAATTTTCTTCTATATTTTTCTTAGATAATAAAATGACATGAAAACAATTGCACTTTGTTAGATTTTCGACATTATAAAAAATAATCAAAAACATGTAATATCTTCTTCTTGTTAGAATTTAGATGTTTTGTCGCATAGTTTTGTTTTTTAGATAGAAAATGCTATGAAAATATTATATTTTGTTAGCTTCTTAACATGATAAAAAATGAATAAAAACATGTCATACTTTTTGCTTGTTAGAATTTTAATATTTTGTATATAGTTTTGTTCTATTTCTTTGAGATAAAAATGTCACAAAAAACAGTTTAATTTTGTTAGATTTTGTTTTAGAATTTACTTAGAATTTAATAGCTAGTATTTTCTATGGTCGGTGCATGCTTCCTTGTTATTACTGATTTGGTCGTTGAGATGTGCGAGGTACTTCGAGAGAGCCTTTGATTGCGATTCGACTTGCTTCGTGTTCCGCTTTATTTGTGGGACACGAACTCGCTTCCGGTGCGACTTGACTTGTGTTGTGTTCCACTTTATTTGTGGAACACGAACTTATTTCCGATGCGATTCACCTGATCTCTCATTCATTGAGATGTATATTCCTGTATCGTCTGGCTTGTGTTTCTCTTGCAGGTTGCTTGTGTGGTTGTGTTTGATACGCACCACATAGCGGTTGTGATTTATTTTCACACCGCATCGCTTTGACGCTTATGCTGGACTCCTAGCTTTGCTGGATATTAGATTACGTGAAGTATCTTAGTTCTGCTTGCGTTGCTAGCTCACTGCGGATTTGCTATCCGCTCGGTATCTCCTTGTCCCTTCTACCGCTTTCCGCATCATCCTTTAACATGAGAAGTAGGACCTAGACATGCATCTGGCCAAGCCCTCGAAAGAGGCTCTGTTTTTGTTGGTGTGCTTATATTTGTGCTTTGCGGCAGGGAGTCACGGTGTAATAAGTCCTATATGGCACTCCGTTAAGTCCTCATGGAAGGCACGCGGAAAGGGTTAGCAATCAACCCCCGCCCAGTCTCATCGAGTCTGTTTGGTATGCGCACGCTATGCGTTGCTCGCTTCCGAACCAGCACAAGATCTTGTTATCGAGTATGTCAGGAAAAGGGTTCATGCAGCCGGACCCCCGCACTTTCCTATAGCTCGCGTCGCTCGACGTTGATGCTCGGTGTACGCACGCACCGTTTTCCTTTACGATCCGTGACGGCTTGGTTGCTGAGAGGGGTTCGCCCTCTTGTCTATGGCCTGATCATTTTCGCGAGGTTTAATGCTTGGTTGACTTGGGTTGAGCTGCTCCCCTTGGCTATGGCGGGACCGCTTTTCTACCATTCGGTCAGTACCGTTGGTTTGTTTGCTTTACGAGTTGATGCTCGTTTGTGTGCTATTTGTTTGCTTTCGCTTTTCCCCATAGGTTGTTTAGTTTAGTTTAGACTTGTACCCTTTGTATGATAACATTAGGTAGCAAGCTTTCTCCCTTTAGCTTAGGTCTTCCTCATGCATCTTGTAAAACACAAACCACACTCTTTGATTTTCTTTTCTTAAGAACTTGTTATTTCGGCTCCATTCCCAAGCGTAAGTCTCCAAAGGTCGAGCAGCGGAGTGTGAATGTAACCCGTTCACCTAAAAAACACAAAACAAACAGAAACTAGTTAGCCGAGCTACGGTACCTCTGATTCCGCAAAACGGATACGTAGGCAGCGGGGTAGGGCCCGTGCGAGTATAACTCTTTCTTTTCCCTACATTCTGCATTCATTTTAGTCCAGATTAGCGTAGATTTGTTACACACCCATAGTTTTAGACACAGGCGTGGATACCATCGAGTATGATGGGCGCGAGGGGTGCTAGCACCTTCCCCTCGCGTAACCGATTCCCTTACCCTTTTTCTCTGGTCGTGAGACCGTTGTTTTGTTTTGTGGTTTGCTGGCATTCCCTTCCTTTTCAGGATAAATATGTTAGTGGTGACTCTGTTAATTTTTCGCGGTAGCGACAGCTGGCGACTCTGCTGGGGACGTCTTGACCTGTTGCTGGTCCGGACTCAGCAAGTCGATCCTAGCGCTTGTGTGTTTATCATTGGGTGTTTTTAATGCTTTGCATATTTATCTGTTTGCATTGCATTCTATGTGCGCTTTTACTTTTCTGCATCATATTCTGGACTGTCTGGATTTCTATCTGTGGGTGGGTGTTTCAAGAGGTAAAAGGCCCAATACCCAGGCTATGAGTGATACCATAGGAACTAGGACTAGAGTGGCCGTGACGGACAGAAGGCGTATGCCTGATTGATCTGATCACGTATCCACGGGCAGAGCTTGGTGGAATGAGGCAATATCGTATGATAACGCCTACATTCGATCCTCTGTTGGCTTTTTGACCTACCTTGACCTAGATTTACCCGTGAGTGGGGCGGGAATCAATCATTGCTTAACAGGTACATTGTTGGTGACTTTGGTTCTTGTTCGAGGGTTACCGTTGTTCTCGTTCGTGGGGTACCATGGTTCTTGTTCGAGTGGTTTTGTTCCTATTATGATGACTATGGTTCTGTTTCTATTGATTATGGCCCGTGATCTACGGGAAGTTTCGAATTGGTGCCGAACCTTTGAACCTATGCCGTGTGATTTATCGGCATCCCAGATATATCCAGTATTGTGGTTCCCACCACCTTGCGTCATTGCATATCTATCTTTCCAAAAATGATGTACAAAAAAATAACTAGCATACATGTTCCTTCATTTCTAAGGAATCATATCTTTAAGTCTCGTGCCGAGCTTTTCCATCTCTTGCTTTCTAAAAAATAAAAACATGAGGATTCCTTGGAAATCGAATGAACATGGCATTGCATTCATATCATGCATCTCATACATTTCATGCATAACAGGTATTCAAGACCGAGGATCTCTTATTCAGACTTGGTACTCTCACCAGACTCAGAGACTTGATTTGTTCTTGTTGGGTGTTCAAAGATCATTCATGAAACAACTTTGTGGGGTGACCAAGAAGAAAGCTCAGTTGGGGGTATTTATAAGGACGTATCTTATGCTCAGTAGCTTTTATGCTTGCTTTATTTGCAACTGGTTAAGCTCCGTACCGTATTGATGTTTGCAAGTTCTCTATTTGATGATGATGGCACTAGGTGTGAATTCTATTCTGGGGCACCTGGTCGTGATGTTAGGATCTACAAGTCTTTGAAATTGCTTGGGGCTCCCGCACGAGGGATAAGCAAGACATTGTCTATCTTGAGCATTGCACCATTTGCATTGCTCGAATCCCTAAAGCATTGACAAATTCCATGTGACTTCGTCAGAATCTTCCACCAGACAGTAATAAAGAGTGTTCTGCAATGGCACCTCTCATTCTTAAGGTTCTGCTCCATATTCTGAGTCATCTCCTCCTCTCTTGGAGTTTCCTTGTCAGTATCCTTTGCTTATCAACAAAGACGGAAAGAATGTAAGAAGCGAGTTTGTGTAATCTCAATGCCGGGTATTCAGTTGCTTCCTTGCTTGATGGAATTTCAGTCGGTTAAGATTCGTTGCCTTGGATGTTTCTCACCACAGATAGCTATTTTGATGACAATACTCGGTTTTTTCCATTCTCGGGGAACCTGATCATAATGTCAAACCTTACAAAGGTGTTGAGGTACAAAAAGTCCAGGACTGGCTCGATGCAGAGATGTTTGAGTTTATTCATAATGGTTTCTACTAGTCGATCCCATTTTATCTTCCGCAAGTAGAATGTTTGTTTTTCCTCGAGGAGTAACTCATGAGAATCACTTGCAACCTGTACTGCCAGAAGCTTCCTTCCCAACAACTGTTGTGTATTCCAAGTAATGACTTTGATAGCCAAGCGTCAGAGGCTATTGTTGTTCGCTGATAGTAATACAAGTTTCCTCCATTCATAATGGTGTTTTCTGTTTTAGCAGCTATACTTAGGGCTCCCGACCGAGGGATAAGCAAGACGCCTTGTATCTTGAGTTTGTGCACGACTTGCATGGCTCAAATCCCTAAAAGTTGAACACTTGCAACTTCCGTTTGACTTTGCCGAAATCTTCTTCCAGGAAGTGATCTAAAGTGCTCTGACGTAATGCTTGATGTGTTTTCCACTATGGGGCACTTGGTTATCTGATCGAGGGTTGTCAATCATTCAGAGACAAGGTACAAGACCTTATTGATCCAAATGTTATCACATTCGCACTTGAGGGCCAGAATTGAAGTCCTCCTCCGATTCAGTGGATCTTTTGAAGCAATAAGTCCATACGGAGAGGATCTCCTCAACATTGGCAACTCTTAATTCATCATGCATGTTCATGTTTAAGCTTTCTTGTTTTGTTCAATACTGTTGCATGCAAATCTTGTTTGTTTTTGAACTATAATCATAATGCATTGGATATGTTTGTCTTAAAAAAAAATCCATTCGCTTTTGCTCTTATATGTTTTTATATGCTTTTTGTGATACTAAACTCTTGTTAACAAAGCATGATAACTCCGAAGGGGGAATGATGAACATAATACCAATAACCTCAAATGGTATGCTTTTGAGTAGAACCCTGTTGATGATGTACAGGCATTGTTTCAAATCCCCAAACACCGGAGATATAAGTGAGTGAAACCTTCGTTAACCCCTCTGAGCCTTCGAAGTAGGAGTTTCTTTTCTATGCAGAAAAAACCCTTATTTTAACCCTGGGGAAGGGTAGTATTCAGTTAACCTGATCAAGCATTCAAAATTCGTCAGGAGCACACATCTAAAGATACAACAATGGCTATCTTTCAACAGATTGAGGAAAGCCAAAACCACAACGGTTATCCCTCACCTCAGGAGGTTGAGACATCAAAATTATTCCTCACCTCCGGAGGTTGAGACCAACATCAGAGTCGCGGTGGTTATCCCTCATATCGTAAGGTTAAACGATGAGGATACCACAATGGTAATTCTTCATCTACCAAGAATTCAGGCAGTCACAATCACTTCAAACAAAGCAGAGGTAGTGCGGGATCACACGACTTGGTAAATAAAAAAAAAGGTTAAAAAAAAGAAAGAAAAAAAAGAAAGAAAAAAAAGAAAGAAAAAAAGAAGAAAAGGGGAAAGGTGATGAGAATGGATGAGAATGGATGATAAGAAAGGGAAAAAAAGGAAGGGAGACTAACAATGAAGTGAATAATTTGATGAAATTGCTGAGCAAGGACGAAGTCGTGTGATGTTAAATCAGAGGATCAAGAAAGTGAGTGGCTGCTGTGTCCAAATACCTCTTTGACTCCTTAAATATCTCAAGTTCTTCTTGAAAGATGAATGCTCGTGTCAAGTTAACTGAACTTAGGACTGGAGAACATCACGAAGGGGGTGGGCACCAAATATTTTGAGCCTAAAAATCCTTTTTCTAAAAAACCGTGAACCTGACCACGTTACAACCCTCAAAAGTCCTAATTGAAGCAGGGTTAATTCGAAAGCAAACTATATATGATGATACGGTAAGCTGACTCCTAGGAGATCCGCTAAGCGCTTGAGTTGGTATCGCACCATCTTTCTTTAACAAAAACTCGATGTCAGGACATCTTTTCAAAAAAATGTTTTTAAACTTCGAGACAAACATACTCTTTGCATTAGAATTATATTTCTTATAATAAACATTCTTTGCATATGAACAAGTGCTTGACATCAAGAAAGTTTCCATCATGAACTTCATATGAAAACATTTTATCCTCCCGAAGGACAAGTTGTCTTCCGAACTCCGTTGAGCAGAGGCAGCAATATTTCAAAGTTTGATCACCCTCAGGGGCACAAAATCAGTCGAATACTATGTCGAGTAAGTTTTCACTCAATCTGAGGCAATCAGGTCAAGATTCGAAGAATCTCTCAAAGTGCTAAGCAATCAGGGGCATTCACCCAAGCATAGTCGAACCTACCTACAATACAAGTCAAGCAATGGCATGGTTCCAAAGTTCATGATACTGGGGCAAGTTGGCTATGATAGCACTAATCTCTTCAAAGTCCTTACAAGCTGGGGCAAAGCACTATACAGTGAAATTTCCTTCCTCATCAGGAGGTGTGCAGTTTAAAAGTTCAGGTGTGAGCTAAACAACTTATGAACTTGAGAACCTTCAGGGTCGTCATCCTCAGCAGTTAGAAGCTGAAAGCCCAATACTTGTTGGCATCCTTACAATCAACATGAATATGCAGAACACTGTGAAAGCCAATGCCTGTTTGGTCCCTTTGAAGTCAACACTTGCTTGACCCCTTAAGCCCACTTCCTGGTGGCATTCTCTTGGAGAATCAGTGCATGTTTGATGCTCTGGCCGATACTTGTTTGGCGTTCTAATCACTGCTTGCTTGCCAATTCATGAATCTATTGCTTGTTTGGAAAGTTTCAAGCTCAGTGTCATACACCAAAATTTGCCCAATCAATTCATGTTCTTTAATTCATCAAGGGTCCAAATTAAGAGTCATGGGATTTGAAATTCCTATTGTCAAACCCACCCTCTTATAAAATACCCTGAGTTAAAATGGGGTGAAATTAACAGGTATCTTGGGTCCGAGCATTTGGCCCATCTATCTCGGGTTTGAATCATGTTTGGGGTATTATAATGGGCTTTTATTTCAAATCCCACCTTTAGCCGCATTAATATTTTTTTTATCAAGTTTATTGTAGGTGAATCATTTGTAACATATTAGATTTATTCTCTTGTTTAAAATCACATTATTATCTTTCTTTATTATAATTATTTTACTATTATTATTAATTAGTATTAGGTAGGATTATCATTATTGTTAAATATTATCAGTACTGATTGTTATTATTAATGTAAGATTATCACTATTATTAGTTTTAATTTTCTTTATAATTGTTTGATTTCTCATACTAAGTAAAATAAAAATAAAATAAATGCATTAAACTATGAATGATATTTGGGATTGGTTTTGGTCTAAAATAGGCTGAGGGAATCGTGAAAAGGAAAAGCTTGATCAGGGGTTGATTTGTTTTTGGAAAGTTTCAATATATTTGTTCAATCAAATCTTAATGTATCAAAAGATTGAAGATTTAACAGGTTTGGTTGACCTAAATCCAGAGGATATATATACTAACAACAACTGCAGACAGGGGGAGGAGGCTGGGCCGAAAATCTGGAAAAAAAGAACATATAACCGAGTGCAGCTTCTTGAAGAAAGAAAAACATTCTTGGAGATACAATCGGATTCGAGCCAAACCAAGCATCCAAAACAACTCCCTGGAGTTTTCTGAGTAAATACCAACCCCCATCATCAACCAAAACGCGCCGGAGAACCTTTATACAAGTCACGGTTCCTTTGAGTTTTTTTCAGATTTAATCGCATATATCTACATCCTTTTAACATGATTTAACTATACAATCGTGTTTATGGTGATGTGTTGACACTTTCTGGGCAGTTTAATTGAACATTAAGCACAGGTTTGGATCGATGCCATTGTTAGGGTTCTTGAACTCTAATTTGGGGATTTCGGTTTGAAGCAAAATCGGGCTAAAACAGGGACACCACCGTTCTTAGGAGATGATGTTTATGTGATCTGGACTTTTGTTTGGTGTTTATTGATGCTAATTTGTAGGTTTGAAATATGGGAGACTTATGGCCACGCAACAAAAACGTTGCCATAGGCCTGTGTTTTGTTGCACGAGGAAGGAAGATGACGCATCTACTGGGCGCGAATCTCGTTTATTCAATTTTTTATTTTTGCGTTCTATTATATTTAATGCACAGCGGATGTCAAACAGATAACATGCGTAGTCTGGGTGGCAAAAGGCGTACTTGCAAGCTGAAGGTCCTGGGATCGATTCCCAGGCTATGCAACTCGTTTTTTATTAGGGATAATAGGTATTTACCCCCTACCATATAGGCGAGATTCGGTTTACCCCCCTATTAATTTTTTTTTTTGGATTACCCCCCTGTATTTTTAGCGTACCCCCCTAAACGTGTAAAAAACAGTGAAAAACCAGGGGGGTAAATCAAAAAAACAAGTTTACAGGGGGGTCCTAGGGGGGTAAATCATAGAACTTTTCATATTTCAAGGGGGTAATCCAAAAAAAAAAATTAATAGGGGGGTAAACCGAATCTCGCCTATATGGTAGGGGGGAAAATACCTATTATCCCTTTTTATTATTTGCATTCCATGGATCCTGTGCACCCACGCTCAAGGAGCCTCATCATGAGCTTGGGATTTGAACCATCAGATTGTTAGCAACACAAGATCCAACGCCCAGGAACTGATGGCACACTATGGACACTCCAAAGGCCAACAACAGGGGATCACGACCAGGTTCCTCTATTTCTTTCAATTATTTTTTATTTTATTATTTAAATGATTAGGTTAAGTATTAGTTAATTAGGAAATTTAATTAATTATTTAAATTAGGATTAGAATATCAAATTAGGATTATGGTTAGGATTATAATATGTCCGATTATTCGATTATTTCGACTTAATTGATTTAATTGATTTAATTGGTTTATTTTAACTTATAAATCACAAAAACCCTATAAAGACTATACATATTAGGGTTTGTCTGATCCCATTGCCATTTGGCAAATAGCATTAACTATCAACTAATTCTCTCCTCGACCCGACTAAAGCTATTAGTCGCAATAGACGAGAGATACAGATAATAAAAACAATAAACTCTAACTTCCCCTTTAAACAGATAAATGGCGGATGAATATCTATTTCATCCCGCCTTCGAATCAGTCGACTCTCTATGTCGTACTGGTCAAATATCTCAATAAAGCAATAAAATAATTTAATTAATCCTTTATTTAAATTCTCTCCTCGACCCGACTAAATCTATTAGTCGCATTAGACGAGAGATAAAAATTAATTATAAATCTAAAACACATTCAATTTGCTGCCCGCGACGATCAATCTATCGATCTGAGTAACCAGCAATGCCCATTAATCTGTTAGCTATACTGATCAAATCTATTGATCACCGCATCTAACGGTGCCATATCAAACCAGGGTTGTACGCCCAAATCCAAAATACACTAAACCACGTCACTACGGATTTTTATCCTTTTCAATCAGGCAATTCAAAAAGCCTTTCAAACCACAATTTCAACAACTACGATAGGCCATTCAAAAAGCCTTCAAATCATTCATAACAAATTCAAAGGCGTACAACCCTGTGCCCGAACTACGTTGACTCTGATTCTCCCTAAGGAGATACGTAGGCACTTGGATAACCAAGGCGAGTCCCCTTCCTTAAAATCTCAATTTTTCCCCTATTCACTTCTTTAGCTATTAAACCTTAATAAATTTAGCCATAAGCCTTAACCTTAGATTCAAAGCCAATAGGAAAGGGTTGAGGGTGCCTAACACCTTCCCTCGACCTGATTATAATAACTTACCCCGAATCTCTTAACTGCGTAGGGTTTCCTATTCGCCCTTCAGAATAGGTGGCGACTCTAAAGTCTTAATTTTTAGGGCAGGTTGCTACAGCTGGCGACTCTGCTGGGGAATATAGTGATAACAAAACTGTAAATTATTATGCTCCTAGGTTTTGGCAGGGTTTAGGTTTTGGCGAATCATTTAGGGTTTTGGCAATCTTTTTTTTAGGGTTTGGCTTATTCGCCATTTTAGGGTTTATGGTTTTTTTATAAATGTCTAAATTTTTATTTATTCATTAATTTATTCGCAATTTCAACTATTTACAGTGATTTAATTAAATATTTGTGTACTTGAATATTTGTTATTTTACTGTATATTTGGGAAATATAAATTGTTGTTAAACCTAAGCGTGGGAATTATAATAATGACCAGAGGGGAATTACATCGCCTACGAGTCTTATTATAATTCCACTCAGAGTGGGTTGAATATCCGGAAAGGTCTGATACGAGGCTCGACCTTGTTGAGGGCTGGACTTGGTATTTGGCTGATCTCTCTGGGAACCTACCCCTAAAACTCGAACCTCATGGATAAATGAGTTGTTCTAAAATCCAAAGAGACAAAAAGTCTCGGCGGCTACGAACGATCCCATGAGACCTTCTAGAACATACCAATGGGAAGGGTAGGCTCCCGAGCCGTTACGTCGAACCTATGAACCTAGGGCTTATGTGCTTACGTGCTTATTATATATGTGCAATTTATATACTGCGAATGCCTTGCGTTCTAATTTTTGCAGGTATTCCTACGTGTTCCCTGGCCTACAGGGACTCTATTTCTAAAACCATGTCCTTCCCACGAAGGACATCTACCTTTATGCACGTTGATTGGCCTCTCGATGGCCATGAGACCTAGTGACTGTCATGAACGGTCACCCCGCGCCTGCATATACGCACTCCCTAGCCTGTAGGGAGTTTCCCTTTATATCTTTGTATTTTACAACTATGTGTCCTTCTCACGAAGGACATCTTCGTTTACGCACGTCGATTGGCCTCTCGATGGCCATGCGACCTAGTGACTACTTTGAATAGTCACCATGTGCTTACATCTACGCAGTCCCTATCCTGTAGGGACTCTATTTCTAAAATCGCATCCTTCGTACGAAGGACATCTTTGTTAGCATACGTTAATTGGCCTCTCGATGGCCATGCGATTCAGTGACTGTCTTGAACGGTCACCCCGTGCTTACACCTACGTGTCCCCTAGCCTGTAGGGATTCTATTTCTAAAAAAATCACATCCCTCATACGAAGGAAAACTTCATTAGCATGCGTTCGATTGGCCTCTCGATGGCTATGAGATCTAGTGACTGTCCTGAACGGTCACTCCATGTTTGTTTCTGCGCACCCTCTAACTTGTAGGGTTTGGATTCCCATCCACGTCTTTCATCCCTAGCCTGTAGGGATTTCACTTCATTCGATATCATCCTTAGATAGGTTATGTTCCGCATAGAGAACCTCCCCACCAAGGACAACTTCATTGGTACACGTCGATTGGCCTCTTGATGGCCATGAGATTTGGTGATTGTCTTGAACGGTCACCAGCCACTACCTTCTGCATACTCTCGAATTTAAGGGATTTCCCTTAGCGTGCCATAACATTTATCCTGCAAAGATTCCACGAGGGTCTAATGTCGCCTCTAAGGCTATCCCTAGGATCATATGTTACACGTCTGCATTGCATACACAGAGTTATAATACAAGGAGTCTCTTGCATATCCATGCATTCGCATTTTCATGCAGTCATACATTTTCATCTACATTTGCATCTTCACCCGCATCCGCACCTATCGCGCTAGCCGATCTCTCGGGACTCACGAAGAGAATAAAGAAGGATCATAAACTATGGAGAAAAGAAGATAAATTATTAAGAACGACCTTGGTCTAAGAAAAAGAGGATGTCTCTCATCATGCCAGCCGCATGTCCATGCCTTTCCGTAACGGGTTTGTAAATACAATAAAGGTTGTCATCGAGCAAGGATTAGTTCAAAAAAGAAGTTCTCTCATAGATACACTCAAGATGTATCTAGTCATAAAGGGGTTCATCTTAGAACATATCAAACTTAAAAGGACGCTCTACGATAACCTGGGGGCAAGGGTTTGTCCAACTGGGGCAAAATCCTGAACAAAGATGCATGACTACGATGGAGGGAAGGCGACCTGTGTTGACTCCACACCAAGGGGAAAAAGGATCATAGGTTCTCCCTATGAATCTACAAATTCTGAAGGTTATGAATGGTGTGACACTATCCTTATGAAAAGCAAAAGAGGTTCAGTCAAAGGAAACTCATGAAGTTCCGATGCGACGAAAACCCACCGCTAACTGTTCATTCCCGACAGGTTTGACGTGCCCAAGGAAAATTCGAGGTTACCCTTACTTCTACAAGTCCATCAACTAAGGAGTGAAACAAGGTCAATGGATCTACAAAGGAGATTGTCCCTAGGATCAATAGGTGTCTATAGTGTCGAAATTCCAATCCCTACGATCGTTAAGCGTTACTCAGGATAAAAGTTGTACCTTCGGATTAGCAATTTTGATGGGATGACCATGCAGGTTTTGGAGTCAGTTCATTCGCTCATTACTACGACTTTCCAGTCGCACACTTCTATTTTTAGGATTATTAACAAACTTAAGGGAGAATGATGAATACAAATAACTAAGTCCAGCTAAACATATGCTTTCTAGGTAAGACCGAGCCGAGGATGTACAGGCATTGTTTCAATTCCCAAACAGTGGAGATATAAGGATGTTAATCCTTCGTCACCCCCTCGAGCCAGGAGTTGGAGTTTTGTTTCTACTTTTCGAAAAAACCTTAATTTTAACCAGGGGCAGGGTAGATTTCAATTAATTCAATGGTGTATTTTGGTTGTAAAGAGAATCAATCAATGAAGCAAAGGTTCAAGCATATCTTCTTCCTCGCATTCATCAAAGATTGAGGAAGCAATGGAGATAACATTCACAATAATCTTCTTCCTCAATACATCATTCAAGATCGAGGAAGTATCAAAGGTGAAGCTTACAAATCAAAATTGACATGGCAGTCACAAATTTCATATCCAAGGATCAAATCTCAAAAGAAGTATTCAAAAAAAAAAGGAGAAAAAACGCCCGCTAAGTCAAAATGAAATTCCTCGACTTAGGCAAAATTTAGGGCATCCCGATGGATCAAATTCAAAGGAATTGATTCATGCAAAAGTAAGGGATAAAAACAAAGACGAAATACAAAGGATAATCTTGTGACTGCTAAACCATCAAAGCTTCACATCAATGCTTGGATCTCTATAATATTTTCATCAACGCTTGGGTCTTTACTAAAAGCTTCTGCTCAACATTAAAACCAAAGCGATTCTCTTGCAAACAAAGCACATCCATTGGATTAAGCGAATTTTTAGGATTCGGAGAACATCAAGGAGAATGGGGTGGGGTAAATAAACTTTGAGCCTTATATCCATTGTTTCTTAAAACTGTGAACCAGGTCAAGTTACAACATTCAAAAGTCCTAATTGAGGCAAGGTTAACTATGAAAGCATATTACGCAGGATTTGTTATACTGACTCCTAAGTTTGTTAAAAACTACTTCTAACCACTACGCTTCTTCAAGCATTCATCCATTCCTAATTCATAACGGACTTCGATTTCAAAACATGCATACACATCGCATTGGAGTTACTTCTCAAAGGGTACAACGTCATCTACAAGTATACACTTAGCATCGAGGAGACCTCGAAATTGGTTTAATCAAAGGCGATCTTTCTAATAAAGACTCTGGAATGGGGGGAATCACATCTAGGGGGTTCCCCTTAACAGGGGCAAAAACTCGAGGATCGCAGGGGCATACGAGCAAAAATCCTATTAAATGGGGGCATTCTTCCTAAGGTTCAATCGACCTGGGGCACATCTCGAAGCAACAGAAGTCAGGGGCATGTCAAATAAGGGAAGAATTCAAATTCAAAGGATAGAACACCATGGATAACCCTCCATATCCTGGAGATCAAGAGCATACCCTGCAATCTAAATGTCGAAGCATATGACAAGGTTATTGCTCGGGGCACTTCCTTCATGGCTTGGAGATCATAGGCATCTTTTTCCACTAAACATTGGGGCATTGGATATCAAATCCATAAAGTAAACAATTCAAAAGGCTAAAGGCGTGGAGTAATTCAAAGGGGCAAACTGGGGCAAGGCACACAACAAAAGAAAAAGTTGTTCCCACACTTTACAGATCTTTCTCCTAACTACGATCTTCAAAAACATGTATCGGGGAATCGCGCTAGCATCACACCCCATCTTATCAAACAAACCTGCAACTCCAGCGAACTATATACGCTTTGGAGCATCATACAAATACATACAAATCATGCATTACATACATTGGTTGATACATTACACCGTAACTTTTTTATGTAGTCTTCTTTAAGACAAATCTCACGATCCTTTCTAGGAGTTTCCTCAAGCAGTCTTATTCAAGATGAATTGTCATCCTTTTCAGGAAGCTCTTCAGGTAGTCTTTTTCAAGACATTCTTTTCTAAAAACCTTTCTAGGTAGTTTTCTCTAAGACAATCATCGTCATTTCCAAAAACCTTTTTAGGTAGTCCTCTTCAGGATATTCTTTTTCTAAGTACCTTTTCAGGTAGTCTTCTTCAAGACATTCCTTTTCTAAGTACCTTTTCAGGTAGTCTTCTTCAAGACATTCCTTTTCTAAGTACCTTTTCAGGTAGTCTTCTTCGAGACATTCTTATTCTAAGTACCTTTTCCGGTAGTCTTTTTTCAAAACAATTTGGCATCCTTTTCAGGAACCTCTTCAGGTGGTCTTCTTTAAGACATTCTACGAACCTTTCTGGGTGGTCTTTTCTAAGACATTCACTGTCCTCTCCAAGAACCTCTTTAGGTAGCCTTTGTAAAACATTTTCATCCTTTTCAGGTGGTCTTCTTCAAGGAAAATGTCTATCTATTCTAAGAACCTCTTCAGGTAGTCTTCTTCAAGACAAATTTTCATATCCATTCCAGAAACCTTTTCAGGTAGTCTTATAGAAGACATTACTCTGTTCCACTCGCTACATCAATCAACATATACATAAGCATAAGCATTAATTGTAAATCCAGCATAAGCATAGTCATGGTGTAGGGGAAAATATGGTCTAAACAAGCTCAATAAGGAGATAAAATCTTAGGATTGACATCAGCATCAGCATACATACATACGCATTAGCATATGCATATCATCTAGTGCATTCAAATACTACAAAAGTCTTCCGACCCTCGAGTCGTGAGTTTCCAACCCTCGTGTTGTGATAGGTGTGTTTTCCGACCCTCGAGTCGTGAGTCTTCAAGCAGGTGAATCTTTTTGGTGCAGGTAAGCTTGTCCGAAACAGGGCAAGTGACTCCTATTGGTGCAGGTAAGTTTGCTAGAACTATAGCAAATGATTCCTAATGGTGCAGGTGAAATTTGTCCGAGCCAGGGCAGATAATCCAAATGGTGCAGGTGAAATTTGTCCAAGCCAGGGCAGATAATCCAAATGGTGCAGGTGAAATTTGTCCAAGCCAGGGCAGATAATCCAAATGGTGCGGGTGAGTTTGCTACAAGCACGGCAAATGATCCTAAATGGGGCAGGTGAGTTTGCTACAAGCACGGCAAATGATCCTAAATGATGCGGGTGAGTTTGCTACAAGCACGGCAAATGATCCTAAATGGGGCAGGTGAGTTTGCTACAAGCACGGCAAATGATCCTAAATGGTGCGGGTGAATTTGCTACAAGCACGGCAAATGATCCTAAATGGGGCAGGTGAGTTTGCTACAAGCACGACAAATGATCCTAAATGATGCGGGTGAGTTTGCTACAAGCACGGCAAATGATCCTAAATGGGGCAGGTGAGTTTGCTACAAGCACGGCGAATGATCCTAAATGGTGCGGGTGAGTTGCTATAAGCATAGCAAATTATCCTAAATGGTGCAGGAGCCTTTCCAGGCAGTCTTCTTTAAGACGTATTCCATCCTTTCTAGGAGCTTTTCTAGGCAAACAGGGTTTTACAAAGGGTTTTACAACCAGATTTTCAAAGGGTTCCTCAATTGGGTTTATCACGTTAGTCCCTCGGCAGTGATATTCTCCAAAACATCATCAATAATAATCAAAGGTTCTTTTTTTCTTTTCCAAAGCAACTAACATAACTAACAATCATGCATCATTCAACTAACATACCTCATTCATACATAGTGCATATACATACATGGCTCTCATTTATTTTGGGAAGCTCACGACATCACACATCGCATGCATCATAACATTGCATAAAACTCAGGTGGCCTTCTCAGGCCGTGCTACAACTAAGACACCCGGTTCTTTCCAAGAAACATCTATTTCACAAAAGGGGTATTTACCCTGGGTGGCATCTCTAAGCCCATCTCCCACGGAACTTTTTCCCGACAAATGCAAATTTCGGGGCATTTCAGTGTTCAATCATCTTCTACCTTTAGATTACGATAGACAGACGTGCCTATCTAACTCTTCAGGTTTAAGAAGATTGAACAGGGGCAGCTGTCATACACCAAAATTTGCCCAATCAATTCATGTTCTTTAATTCATCAAGGGTCCAAATTAAGAGTCATGGGATTTGACATTCCTAATGTCAAACCCACCCTCTTATAAAATACCCTGAGTTAAAATGGGGTGAAATTAACAGGTATCTTGGGTCCGAGCATTTGGCCCATCTATCTCGGGTTTGAATCATGTTTGGGGTATTATAATGGGCTTTTATTTCAAATCCCACCTTTAGCCGCATTAATATTTTTTTTATCAAGTTTATTGTAGGTGAATCATTTGTAACATATTAGATTTATTCTCTTGTTTAAAATCACATTATTATTTTTCTTTATTATAATTATTTTACTATTATTATTAATTAGTATTAGGTAGGATTATCATTATTGTTAAATATTATCAGTACTGATTGTTATTATTAATGTAAGATTATCACTATTATTAGTTTTAATTTTCTTTATAATTGTTTGATTTCTCATACTAAGTAAAATAAAAATAAAATAAATGCATTAAACTATGAATGATATTTGGGATTGGTTTTGGTCTAAAATAGGCTGAGGGAATCGTGAAAAGGAAAAGCTTGATCAGGGGTTGATTTTTTTTTGGAAAGTTTCAATATATTTGTTCAATCAAATCTTAATGTATCAAAAGATTGAAGATTTAACAGGTTTGGTTGACCTAAATCCAGAGGATATATATACTAACAACAACTGCAGACAGGGGGAGGAGGCTGTGTTTACGGTGATTTCCGGTAAACAACCGCTAGTCTTCCAAACTATAATAAATATGATTTGGTTACTTGCAGGATCGACTAGATTGATCCTAGGACACATAGTCAAGAAGATTGTTATCAATGTTCATTTGAATCATATTCGTAATTTGTCCTCTTCGATGAGTATTGTTCGATTCAAGAATCTTGGTAATTGCTTCGTTATATGTAATTATAACTTCAACAAGAAAGATAAATAACATAACATATGAAACTTAAAGATTGTTAAAACATAAAGAATCTTAAACTGCAGAAACGTTAAAGACTTTAAAAGTAAATGATCATGAAAGTAAATTCGAAAGTAAAATAAAGATACAGGAATGTAAATGACAAGAAATAAATGGAATGCAGTAACTCAGAAATGTATTCGAAAATGAAATACAATACACATGTATTAAAATGGTGGTGTCATACGTACATTTTCTCAGCGAACTCTTTCTCGTAACACTTGATACTTGAGTAAATATGTGAGTGATTTGTACAAAATGAACACACGGAATCCTAACATTAAGACTCCTATTTATACTAGTTTCGACCTTAACGGTCCTATACTAATCTGCTGCCACGTTTCTCATCAGAACTTCCAGCGAAGCCATCTGTATTTGAACGGTTACGAAACCGTCTTCGAATTTCAAATCTTCCCGCCTGAGTCCATCTTTGACGCGTGGCAGTGTAAAAACACTATGAAAACACGCTAAGTAGTAACACTTAAATATATACTTTATAAATTTTGTCTAAGTCCCGAAGACATATGCTTTCATTAGTCTTTCAGTGTTCACTATCTTCAACGAACTTAGAAGTCTGTATCTTCGAGGCATGACCATCAGTAGCCATTCTTTCACTTTTTAAGGGATGGCCATCAGTAACCATCTTTCCTTCGATTCTCAACTCCTTCGAAGGACAAACAATATAAAACGAAATCTTCAGCTAACAAATTGCCCCCAATAAATGCCTGTTTCGAGGGTTAACAGAAATAGGCGTTTCTTGTCATTATAAGATTTCGTTTTTATGATCTTTGAAAGTTCCAAGACTGCTGACTAACGTCATAATCACTGATAACACTGTTTCCGAAACGTCTTGTCATTTTCAAAGATGTCTTCTCATGACTTACATTCCCACGTTTTAACCTTACTTACTGATCATTATTCCTATATACTAGGAGTAAGGCTAACTTATTCAACCGCCGTTGGATTAAATCACCAACCACCATGTGTCTCTCGGGTTTTACCCAAAAGATTTAAAAGGGTTTCCGTTAAACCTTTAAATATTTGACCTTGTGCCTTTATACCGCCTTCCATTCATCTTCTACACCGAGAAACTAAGAATACCTTCACTCTTTCTAAAATCTTGCTCTCTTTAGCAAAAACTCTTCCATGGCTTCATCTTCAAATGTTCTTCAACCCGCTGTGAAGCTCCAATCAACAACACGTTCTGGGGAACGAGAGTTCGTTCCAAACCCTAACACTGAAGAAATAAGCGCTATTTACGCTTCCCAGGTAATCATTCCCTTTGAACTCTCTGGAAAAACTCTTGCCTTTATGGGTCCGTTACCGAATGAAAGTATCCAATCTGTGAATAAATTCTTCCCTGCTTATTACAAGACTAGACCATTAGTTAGCAAAGTTAAGATAGATGAAGACGGTCGTTCTCCTTTAGGCAAATATGCTAATGTTGAGGAAACTTCAACTGCAACCCCTTTAGCTTTAACCAAAATTAGGTTAAACTATATGACCAATTCTGTAAAAGTTTTTAGGTCAATCCCTTTAGCCAAAGATCCTGACTTGTATTATGCTTGGCTAGAAAAGGTAGAGAAACAAAAAGGGTCCTTTTGGAAATCGTTAGGGATATACGATTTGATCCAACTGTCAAAAACAGGTTTAGAATACAACCAACCCATGTTAGTAGCAGCGGTTCATTTCTGGGATGCTTCTCACAATACCTTCCATCTTCCCTGTGGAATGGTTACCCCCACGCTTTTTGATGTGGCTGCTATTACGGGACTTCGACCAACTGGCGAAACCTTTGATCCCAATGACATGGATAATGACACTATAGGTTTCAACGATTCGCAATTTACTTACACGGCATTCATCCAGAAACACCATATTACCACCGAGGCGACAGTATCTGACGAAGAGCATATTGCTTTTCTAGCATTATGGCTCTCACGGTGCGCCTTCTGCTCAAGATCTATCCAGGTTGCAAAGAGGTACCTTTGCATGGCTAATCAGTTGCATGCTGGTAGAAAACTCAACCTCAGCCAACTACTTCTAGGGTCTCTTTACGAAAACCTTAGTGAAGCTGCGAATCTTACCAAGAATTTCAAATCTGGCAGCTTACTTTATGCTGGTCCTTTTTGGTTATTGCAACTGTGGCTCAATGCCACATTCGAAACTTATCTTCCCTTTCGAGGAGATGTCAATGAGGAAGATAGCACAATCAAAAATCGAACTATAGAAGGGACCAGGTTAGCTTACCTAACTCCAAAAGAGGAAATGGGAAAGCTTCATGAACATTTCTTGGCGTATTCAATGATGTTTGCTCGGCGTGATCAGTTCGATCCTTCCATGGCCCCATTTGTACACAGAATAATAGGTCCTGAATGGTTTACTCGAAAATTTCCACCAACATCTCAAGATCAGCAAACTGAATCCACGGAAATTTGGGAAGCCTTCCTGACTCCAAGGTTGCTTTCCCAACGTCTTCGACCGTCAAAAGGTCAATGTACCCTCATGTGCTATCAACCAAATTTGGTCTCGAGGCAGTTTGGGCTAACTCAAATAACACCCAAGTGCTTATATGAGAAAAGGAACCATATGTGTTTCCACACTTTGTATTTGACTGAAGAAGAATGTGAACGAAAAATCAACAAATATACTGACGTCACCAACCTTTCTCCTATTCCTTTCGAACCTTCTTTCTACTCTACACCAGATTTCCATCAATGGTGGACAGAGTATTATAGCTCTCAAATTTTTGATGCTGATAGCCTTGCTCAAGAACTAACCGCAGCTTTCACTGATGTGCAGGAGAACTTCAAAAAAGGTACTTCAACTCATATTAAAGAAATCCAAGCTTTTCAAAAATTCTTTGAAACTATCTATAGGCCTGATGATCTTAGTCGGACCGTTCGTGAGGCTGCAGTCACTTTGCGCGAAAAGTTTTCCACCAAACTAAATAAATTGAAATTGCCCTCGTATGTTCGACCAGAACTACGTTATGAAGTGGCTTTCAAACTTCATCCTCCAAAATTCCCTCCACTACCAAGTGCTGATTTTGGTGTGGCTCTAAGTCCTCCTTTCCCAGATTGGTTTGTGTGTGGGAATGCTCTCAAAATTCTTCAAGAGAGTGCTAAAAAACGCGCTGAACGAGTGGTCCCGACTAAGCATACCTTGGATACTTTCAAAGGACATCTTCATATAGATCTTAAACATGTCCGTGTCCTGACTCCAATACCTGAAGGTTTGAATTAAGATAATCTTTTTCGACTGACTTTTCTTTTTCTTTTACTGATATACTGATTTCAGTCTCAACTACAGCTGTTGCACGAAGAAGGAAGATTAAGGAAGCTTCTGCCCCAAAAGAGTCTGAGACATCTAAAAGCGACAAACCAAACAAAAGTGATTCGATCGTCACGGATAAGAAGCCCACGGTAAATACTTATCTCATACTCTAAATCTTGTACAATTCTGTGATTGGTACTCATCTTTCTCATCTTTCACTTGCCAGAGCTCGAAACCCCCAACGGGTTCGAAGCGTAAAGCTTCTTCGACCAATGCCTCAGATGATGAAGACAAATCTCCTCCTCAAACTAGACAAGGACAGAAAAAGAAACACAAAGCTGTTACCCCTTCAAGAAAAGGGAAAAAGGCAAGTCCTTCAAAAGCTGCTTCTCCTGGCAATAAGGCGTCTTCTGAAGAGTCTCCTTTGAAGACTGCCAGCAATGCTCTTGTTTTGGAAAGTCATAACTCAACCCCAGACAATAATCCACCCAAGGTATCTTGCGTTTTTCTTACATATTATCTTGTAATTTTAACTAACTAATTGCACTGGCATTTTACCTTGTTATTGCAGGATGATGCTGGCACTGCTACTTCTGGTTTCAAAGACCCTGGCCTCACCATTGATGTTGATAAACTTTATGGTAATTGTTAAATTTCAACTTTCGTCAATTAAAACTTTCGAAGGCTTAACCTCACAATTGACTTGGCTTCGTTTGAAACAGATACTTCTCAAGCTAGAACCCATGTTCTCTCACCAGTCTTCGAAGACGTTAGGCCAATTGCCACTATATTGCCTAATGAGCCAATCGAAGAAAGCCAATCTACTGACGAATCCCCACCTACTCATCAAGGCAAAGATTTGGAAGAGGATCATCCATTCTCCGGTAGCGACAATGTGAACCAGCAATCACATGGCAACGAAGATTCTGCATCGGAGAAAGATGCCATGGAGGAGATTTCTCAACCAGAAAAACCAATTTCTCAAGGAACTTTGACTCCCGATGTAAAAACTATTCCTGAGACAACTTCGACGCCTGCTCCTACGAAGCCTACTCCTTCGGAGCTTGAACAACTTAAACAAACTGATCCTCTTGGGTTCCTAAGGGCTATCATGAATGTGAATACTTCTTCACTTTCGGAGCCTGATGTCTCTCCAGCTGTAACTGCAGATTCTAGTGACAAGGAAGATACTCCTAATCTTCTTCGACAGATAAAAGAGAGATTCTTTGGGGTCAATCTTGTAGATGTTCTCAACCGGGACCCTGTTAAAAGCTACAACTTAAATCAACTTTTAAAGAAAGTAGATTTGCTTCAAGTTTCCCCAGAAGTCTCAGAGATGATTGTTCTGCTAGGCTCTCTCCTTGAACAACTCCAAGCTGACATTCTTCGAAAGCAAAACGTCGAGAAAGCATTATCTGAGATAGTGGCCTCTCATGACTCGTCATGGAATTCTGCTGTGGAAGCCACAAAACAAGGTGAAGCCCTCAAGCTTAAACATTCGGCGAATCAGAAAGCCATTGATGAATATGAGAAGAAAATCAGCTCCTGGAAACAAGAAATAAAAATGCTCGAGGGCAAGATAAAGGAAGCTGAAAGTAGCCAAGCAGCCCTCCAAGAATCTAACCAACAAGATTTGCTCGAAGTGGTGCAGTCAGGAATCAAACATTTCGAGACTGCACAGAAGTTAGTGCCAGAGATCGAAAAGTTGAAGAAACAAAGGGCACTAATTGAACTTCGAATATCCTCATGGGAAACTCAATATCTGAAGATCAAAAGGGATCTCCCTGAGGACTTTAGCTAGATGTCTTCAATCTTGTTTCATTTGTTGGATTTTTATTTTGTAATCGAGACATATAATATTTGTACGCCTGACTCCCATTTCTATCTATAATATTTGCTTGCACTAATTTTAACAAATCTTTCAATTTTCTGCCAAATATATCTTTAGATTTCCTACAGTGCTTTTATTAAATACAACATGTAGAACCTGAACATCCTTCGCAGCACTCTTGCCTCTAGACTTGACGTTTCCACTTCTTCTAGCCATAATCATTATTAAAAGTGACGTCACTTTCTCCAAAACGTCGGTTTTCAGACGTGCGTGCATCAGTTTTAATGATTACTTTTCAACTTCCAAGGGCGGGAAACGGCGGAGGCCATAACTTCTTACTTTGAAAAACGAACCGCAGTCTAATCACTCATTAAAAAATGTAAAACCAACCTTCAGTATTCTCCTACTATATAAAGGGTTCCATATCACTTTTATTTCTTCATTCAAGTATTTCTTCCCCAAACCAAAACACAGAAAAAAGAGAAAACACAACTCTTTCCTCTCAAACACCATTTTTCCCTGAAATGGCTGGAATTCTCTCCTTTAACGATCTCAAAGCTCTCATCAAGGGTGAGTTCAGACTTGATGAGGATGAACTCCTTCGTCATTTCATTAACATTGAAAATCTCTTTGCTAATCAGGAACTGAACTTCTACTTTGAGGAAGTCCTGGAGGGTGCCATCTACCCTAATATGGTGGCAGAGTTTTGGATGAATGCGTCTTTACGCATGGACCCTGAAGGTAGAGCCACCATTGATTCATCCGTTCGACATGCTCACCTTAGCATTACCCCCACCACTATTGCCAATCTCATAAGATGCAATAACTCCGGAGCAACTTTTGATGATAATGTTCTCAGCATGACTACTCATATCATGTTGAGAACACTCATGGACAGTGATCGCTACAACGCACAAACCATCAGGATTTGGCACCAAATGCTCGTAGGCAACTTTCAACCTCGGGTGATTGATGAGAATAACATCATGGTTGAAGATCTGGAGTTTATTCTCTGTGGTATTCGGGGAAGAAAGATTAACATACCTTTGATGATCTTCAAAGGTCTTGTCAAAGTTGTTGCTATCGGCGTGGACCGTCGAGAAAGTGTAACTTGTCTTCCATACGGGAGACTCCTTAGTTACATTTTTCTCAAGAAAGGCGTAGTGAGAAGAATGCGTGATTCTGGGGCTAGGGACATGTTCGAAGCTGAACCTGTTCCTGTGCTATCTCTGGACAGTCTAGACGCCAGAATTAACTAGCGAGTCTAGGTTTAATCTTTTTGTATGTCTATGCCTTCCTCTCTTTTTGTAATCTCAGATCCTATTTCTGGATCTTTTTGTAATGAAATGTATTTCCATGCTTGCAATGAAAAGAATATTTTGGTGTTTTGATTTTTCTTTCCATAATTCTTTCTGATTCTAAAGCCATTTTGATCAATGTGAAGTATATTTTGACACATGCCTGACCATTTTGGCTTCTCGTAGTACTTTGAGTGTCTACGTCTTTGCAATCTTTACTTCATGCATGCTAGGTTTATATCTCTTCAAGTATTTCCCGTTTACTCTTAAGATCCTGCGATCTTCTGCTAACTCTTCTATTTCGTAGGCATTGTTCGAGAATACTTTTAAGATTCGAAAGGGTCCTTCCCAATGTGGGGACCATTTACCAAGTGCCTGATTCTTTCGATCTATAGGTAGAATAACTTTCCAAACTAGATCATTATTAACAAAAGTTTTACCTTTCACCTTTTTGTTATATGCTCTGGACACTCTTTCCTTTTGCCTCTTTATCATTTCCAATGCTCGAAGCCTGTCTTCGTCCAAATCTACTAACTCGTTCATCATTAATTCCCAGTATACGTTGGGAGGAATGTCTACTTGCCTTTGTATTCTTACTGATTGCAAACATATCTCAATTGGAAGTACTGCGTCATGTCCAAACGTTAACTGAAAAGGAGTTGTATTTGTGGCTTCTTTTGGAGATGTTCGACAAGCCCAAAGTGCCTGATCTAAAGTCTTATGCCAATTCTTGGGTTTCTTTCCTACATGTTTCTTAATAAGGCCAATTATTACTTTATTTGCTGCTTCAACTTGGCCATTTGCTTGAGCATAATAAGGTGTAGAAGTAAATAACTTGAAACCTATTTCTCTGGCAAAGTCTTGCATTTTTCGTCCAGTAAAGACTGATCCCTGATCCGTTGTTATGCTTTCTGGGATTCCAAACCTATATATAATATGTTTTTGAATAAACTCAATCACAGCCTCTTGATCCACATTTGCCAGCGGTATTGCTTCGACCCATTTTGTGAAATAGTCTATTCCCACCAAAATGTATCTTTGACCTTTAGAGGACTTGGGGTGAATTTCTCCAATCAAATCTAGTGCCCATCCCCTAAAAGGCCATGGTTTTACTATCGTACTTAGTTCGTTTGCTGGGGCGTGTTGGATACCTGCGTGTTCTTGGCATTCTTGGCACCCTTTTGCAAATTCTATGCAATCTTTTAACATCGAAGGCCAATACATCCCATATCGAAACAAAAGCCATTTCATTTTGTGCCCTGCTTGATGTGCACCACATGCCCCACTATGTACGTTCGACAGAGCCAAGTATGCTTCTGCTTCTCCCAAGCATTTTAACAATACCACTTCAGGAGTTTTCTTGAACAATTCATTTCCCATCAGATAATATGACAAGGCTCTATACTTGATTTTTCTGTCTGTATCCGTCGAAGGATTTTTCAGATAGTTAATAATTGGACTCCTCCAATCTGTGTCTGTTAATGAATCTATATTCAGTACCTCGAATTGTTCTTTGTTGGCATAACCCAATCGTGAGTTCTCAAAATCACTTGGCGAAAGTTTAGTAAACATTGCTCTTCCTCTTACTTCAATCAATTCTTCCAACTTTTCTTTTGATACTTTATATCCTGAGGCTAACTGTGCCAAGTCGTTTGCTTCCTGGTTATTCACTCTTGATACGTGTTTTAATTCCGCATATTCAAATTTCTTGAGTAGCCTATTTGCAATAACAAAATACATGATCAAATTCTCTTTGATACACTTGTACTCTTTTGTCAATTGCTTGATGACCAATTCGGAGTCTCCTTTAATTTTGACTCTGGTTGCCCCCAATTCTAACAAAGCCTCAAGTCCAGCAATCAATGCTTCATATTCAGCTTCATTATTGGAGCATAATGGACCTTCAATTTTATACTTGAGCTTTGTTGGAATTCCATCAGGAGAAATTATCAATATTCCAACACCAGTACCCTCTCTATGTGTTGAACCATCGAAATATAACTTCCAAGGTTTCAAATCCACATAATGCTGATGATTCTCAACCACCGCATGGTCAACAATGAAATCTGACACAATTTGACCTTTCATTGCCTTGAGAGGCTGAAATATTAATGAATATTCAGTAAGGGCTAAAGCCCACTTGCCAATCCGACTGTGTAGTATTGGCTTAGATAACATGTGTTTAATAACATCACAATGAGATGAAACGTAGACGTCAACTGGCTTTATATAATACTTAAGTTTGATACAAGAGAAATACAAACAAAGGTAGAGTTTTTCTATATCAGTATATCTAGTCTCTGCATCATTGAGTACTCTACTTAAGTAATAAATGGCTCTTTCGATGCCGTTCTCATCTTCTTGGGCTAACATGCTGCCTATTGTTTTATCTGATGCTGAGATATACAGGCGCATGTGCTTCTTCCCATTCGGGGGAATGAGAATTGGTGGACACGTCAAGTATTGCTTTATTTGATCGAAAGCTTCTTGATGTTCTGCACTCCATTCGAACTTACCTTGCTTAAGCCGTAATAGGGGCGAGAAAGCTTGGGTGCGTCCACTTAAGTTAGAGATAAATCTTCTCAAGAAATTTATCTTACCCAATAAAGACTGCAATTCTTTCTTCGTGGATGGAGACTTGGTTTCCATAATGGCTTTTGTCTTGTTTTGGTTGATTTCTATCCCTTTTTTGTGGACTACGAAACCCAAGAAATCACCTGCCTGCACAAAGAAAGCACATTTAAGGGGATTCATCTTCAAACCATATTTCCTCATTCTTTCGAATGATTGGCTTAGATGATCGAGATGACTCATACCCGAGGTAGATTTTACCACGATGTCATCTATATACACTTGCATGAATGTTTCTATAAAGTCATGAAATATAGAATTCATTGCTCTTTGATAAGTTGCCCCAGCGTTTTTCAGACCAAAAGGCATCACAACCCATTCGTAAGTGCCTATTGTTAGAACAAGATTTGTTCTGATCAATTATCTTAGTTTTGATGATAACAATAATATGAATTTTGCTTAAGATAATATGGTACTCTAATCCAATGCAATTTCCTTTTCAGGAAATATATAAAGAGTACGCATAATTCAGCGCTCAGAAGCTTTGTCTCAAAGGGTTCAGCATGCAACATCAGAACATGGTCTGGCAAGACATCAGAAGATGGTCGAAGCAGAATCAGAACATGGGTCTATGGAAGCATCAGAAGAACAAGAGAACAGAAGCACTGAAGTTCTGATGGTATCACGCTCAGAAGCACTTCAAGGTCAGAAGATCAGAAGATGCTATGCACCAAGCTGTTTGACTCTGATGATATTCAAACGTTGTATTCACAAACATCAGATCAGAAGAAAGTACAAGTGGCAAGCTACGCTGACTGACAAAAGGAACGTTAAAAGCTACTAAAGGCTATGTCAGTAGACACAGCGTGAACAAGGCTCGAGGTAGTTGACAAAAGCGTATAACATTAAATGCGATGCTGTACGGAACACGCAAAGCATTAAATGCACTCAACGGTCATCTTCTCCAATGCCTATAAATATGAAGTTCTGATGAGAAGCAAGGTTAACGATTCTGAACAAAACAACTCATATTAACTTGCTGAAACTCTGTTCAAATTCAAAACTCAGAATCTTCATCTTCATCAAAGCTCACTACATTGCTGTTGTAATATATTAGTGAGATTAAGCTTAAACGTTAAGAGAAATATCACAGTTTGTGATTATAGCTTTTAAGAAGCAATTGTAATACTCTTAGAATTGATTACATTAAGTTGTAAGGAACTAGAGTGATCGTGTGGATCAGAATACTCTAGGAAGTCTTAGAGGTTATCTAAGCAGGTTGTAACTAGAGTGATCGTGTGGATCAGTATACTCTAGAAAAGTCTTAGAGGGTATCTAAGCAGTTGTTCCTGGAGTGATCAGTGTGTGATCAGAAGACTCTGGAAGACTTAGTTGCTGACTAAGTGGAAAACCATTGTAATCCGTGCGATTAGTGGATTAAATCCTCAGTTGAGGTAAATCATCTCTGCGGGGGTGGACTGGAGTAGTTTAGTTAACAACGAACCAGGATAAAAATAACTGTGCAATTTATTTTTATCTGTCAAGTTTTTAAAGCTACACTTATTCAAACCCCCCCTTTCTAAGTGTTTTTCTATCCTTCAATTGGCATCAGAGCGCCGGTTCTAAGGTGCAAGCACTTAACCGTGTTTAGAAAAGATTCAGGAAGAGAAAAACGCTTCAGTAAAAGATGGTTGATGAAAGTGAAAAATCTACACCTGCATCTACATCTGGCTCTGCTGAGCAATACAACGGTAACAATGGTTATACTAGACCGCCGGTATTTGATGGTGAAAACTTTGAATACTGGAAAGATAAACTGGAAAGTTACTTTCTTGGTCTAGATGGTGATCTATGGGATCTTCTGATGGATGGTTACAAACATCCAGTAAATGCCAGAGGCGTAAAGCTGACGAGGCAAGAAATGAATGATGATCAGAAGAAGTTTTTCAGGAATCATCATAAATGCAGAACTGTTTTGCTGAATGCTATCTCTCATGCTGAGTATGAGAAGATATCTAACAGGGAAACGGCCTATGACATATATGAGTCCTTGAAAATGACTCATGAAGGAAATGCTCAAGTCAAGGAGACTAAAGCTCTAGCTTTAATCCAGAAGTATGAAGCCTTCAAGATGGAGGATGATGAAGACATTGAAAAGATGTTTTCAAGATTTCAAACTCTTACTGCTAGATTGAGAGTTCTTGACAAGGGATACACCAAGGCTGATCATGTAAAGAAGATCATCAGAAGCTTACCCAGAAGATGGGGTCCTATGGTGACTGCATTCAAGATTGCAAAGAATCTGAATGAAGTTTCTCTGGAAGAGCTTATCAGTGCCTTGAGAAGTCATGAAATAGAGCTGGACGCAAATGAGCCTCAAAAGAAAGGTAAGTCTATTGCATTAAAATCCAATATCAAGAAATGCACTAACGCTTTTCAGGCTAGAGAAGAAGATCCTGAAGAATCAGAATCTGAAGAAGAAGATGAACTGTCCCTGATCTCCAGAAGGCTAAATCAACTCTGGAAGACCAAGCAAAGGAAGTTCAGAGGCTTCAGAAGTTCAAAGAAATTTGAACGTGGAGAATCTTCTGATGACAGAAGATTTGACAAGAAGAAGGTCATGTGCTATGAATGCAATGAGCCTGGACACTTCAAGAATGAATGTCCAAAACTTCAGAAGGAAAATCCCAAGAAGAAGTTTCATAAGAAGAAAGGTCTTATGGCAACCTGGGATGAGTCAGAAGATGATTCAGACTCTGAAGATGAGCAGGCCAACTGTGCGCTGATGGCGACAGAAGATGACGGATCAGAATCTACATCAGAATCAGATTCTGAAGAGGTATTTTCTGAACTTACTAGAGATGAGTTAGTTTCCGGTCTAACTGAACTTCTGGAACTCAAGTCTCAGATTAGTCTCAAATACAAAAAGCTGAAAAAGCTATTTGAATTTGAAACAAAGAAGCTTGAGTTGGAGAATTCTGAATTAAAAGAAAAACTTTTAAAATTATCCAATAATGTTGGATCTCCTTCTGATTCAGAACAATCCACTCCTAGTCTAAACCATATTCTGAAAGAATATGATTTAAGTTTCAGGAAGTTCTTATCTAGAAGTATTGGCAGAAGTCAGCTAGCTTCTATGATATATGCTGTGTCTGGAAACAAAAGAGTTGGCATTGGTTTTGAGGGTGAAACCCCATACAAACTTGAACCTGTTGATGAAATGAAATTCACATACAAGCCATTGTATGATCAGTTCAAGTATGGCCACTCCCATGATATTAGGCACACTTCACATGCTCAAAGTTTTCACATAACACACACCAAAAGGCATGTGACACAACCTAGGAAATATCATGAAACTCACATTAAAAATTATCATGCTGTTCCTCCTATTGCTTACAATGTTAAACCCAAGTTCAATCAGAACTTGAGAAAATCTAACAAGAAAGGACCCAAGAAAATGTGGGTACCTAAGGATAAGATTATTCCTATTGCAGATATCCTTGACTGCAAAAAGGACAAAGCACAACATGTCATGGTACCTGGACTCTGGATGCTCACGACACATGACAGGAAGAAGGTCTATGTTCCAAGACCTGGTGCTTAAGTCTGGAGGAGAAGTCAAGTTTGGAGGAGATCAGAAGGGCAAGATAATTGGCTCTGGAACTATAAAGTCTGGTAACTCTCCTTCCATTTCTAATGTACTTCTTGTAGAAGGATTAACACATAACCTCTTATCTATCAGTCAATTGAGTGACAATGGTTATGACATAATCTTTAATCAAGAGTCTTGCAAGGCTGTAAATCAGAAGGATGGCTCAATCCTATTTACAGGCAAGAGGAAGAACAACATTTATAAGACAGATCTGCAAGATCTTATGAGTCAGAAGGTGACTTGTCTTATGTCTGTTTCTGAAGAGCAGTGGGTCTGGCACAGAAGATTAGGTCATGCTAGTTTGAGAAAGATTTCTCAGATTAACAAACTGAATCTGGTCAGAGGACTCCCTAATCTGAAATTCAAATCGGATGCTCTTTGTGAAGCATGTCAGAAGGGCAAGTTCTCCAAACCTGCATTCAAGTCCAAGAATGTTGTTTCTACCTCAAGGCCATTAGAACTCTTGCACATTGATCTGTTTGGCCCAGTCAAAACAGCATCTGTCAGAGGGAAGAAATATGGATTAGTCATCGTAGATGATTATAGCCGCTGGACATGGGTAAAATTCTTGAAACACAAGGATGAGACTCATTCAGTGTTCTTTGATTTCTGCATTCAGATTCAATCTGAAAAAGAGTGTAAAATCATAAAGGTTAGAAGTGATCATGGTGGTGAATTTGAGAACAGATCCTTTGAAGAATTCTTCAAAGAAAATGGTATTGCCCATGATTTCTCTTGTCCTAGAACTCCACAGCAAAATGGAGTTGTAGAACGAAAGAATAGGACTCTGCAAGAAATGGCCAGAACCATGATCAAAGAAACCAATATGGCTAAGCATTTCTGGGCAGAAGCAATAAACACTGCATGCTATATTCAGAATAGAATCTCTATCAGGCCTATTCTAAATAAGACTCCTTATGAATTGTGGAAGAATAAAAAGCCCAACATTTCATATTTCCATCCTTTTGGATGTGTATGCTTTATTCTGAACTCTAAAGATCATCTTGGTAAGTTTGATTCCAAAGCACAAAAATGTTTCCTTCTTGGATATTCTGAACGCTCAAAAGGCTACAGAGTATACAATACTGAAACATTGATTGTAGAAGAATCAATCAATATCAGGTTTGATGATAAGCTTGGTTCTGAAAAACCAAAGCAGTTTGATAATTTTGCAGATTGGGATATTGATATATCAGAAGTTGTTGAGCCAAGAAGCAACGCATCAGAAGCAGAGCTTCTCAGAAGCAAAGAATCTGAAGATCAAGTATCAGCCTCTCTGGAGAATCTAAGCATTTCTGAAGAACCATCTGTCAGAAGATCATCCAGACTCATCTCTGGTCATTCAGAAGATGTCATTCTTGGAAAGAAGGATGATCCAATCAGAACAAGAGCATTCCTTAAGAACAATGCAGATTGTCAATTAGGTCTTGTATCTCTGATCGAGCCAACTTCTGTTGATCATGCTCTAGAAGATCCAGACTGGATAATTGCTATGCAAGAAGAACTAAATCAGTTTACAAGGAATGATGTTTGGGATCTTGTTCCTAGACCAGATGGATTCAATATAATCGGTACAAAGTGGGTCTTCAGAAACAAGCTCAGTGAGAAAGGTGAAGTGGTAAGGAACAAAGCCAGACTGGTGGCTCAGGGTTATAGTCAGCAAGAAGGGATTGACTATACAGAAACCTTTGCACCAGTGGCCAGGTTAGAATCTATTCGTCTATTAATTTCATTTGCCACTCAACATAACATCACTCTTTATCAGATGGATGTTAAGAGTGCCTTCTTAAATGGTTATATAGATGAAGAAGTTTATGTCCATCAACCTCCTGGTTTTGAAGACTCTATGTCTCCTAATCATGTTTTTAAATTAAAGAAATCGTTATATGGATTGAAACAAGCTCCCAGAGCTTGGTATGAACGCTTAAGTTCTTTCCTTCTGGATAATGGTTTCACTAGAGGAAAAGTGGACACTACTCTCTTTTGTAAAACCTTTAAAAGGGATATTTTAATTTGTCAAATATATGTAGATGATATTATTTTTGGAACATCTAATGCTACACTTGGAAAGGAGTTTGCTGAGTCTATGCAGGCTGAGTTTGAAATGAGCATGATGGGAGAACTCAAGTATTTCCTAGGAATACAAATAAATCAAACATCAGAAGGAACGTATGTTCACCAAACCAAGTATGTGAAGGAACTTCTGAAGAAGTTTAATCTTCTAGACTGCAAAGAAGCCAAAACTCCTATGCATCCAACATGCATCCTAGGTAAGGATGAGGTAAGTAAGAAGGTAGATCAGAAGTTATACAGAGGTATGATTGGATCTCTTCTATATTTGACTGCTTCTAGACCTGACATTCTGTTCAGTGTTTGTTTGTGTGCTAGATTCCAATCAGATCCTAGAGAATCTCATTTAACTGCTGTTAAGAGAATTCTAAGATATCTGAAAGGTACTACTAATGTTGGCTTAGTTTACAGAAAATCTAAAGAATACAACTTAGTAGGATTCTGCGATGCTGATTATGCTGGAGACAGAATTGAAAGAAAAAGTACTTCAGGAAGTTGCCAATTTCTTGGAAGTCATTTGATCTCCTGGTATAGCAAGAAGCAAGCAACTATTGCTCTATCAACGACAAAAGCAGAATATGTCGCTGCTGCTGGTTGCAGTACACAGATGCTCTGGAGGAAGAGTCAGCTAGAAGATTATCAGATATTTGAGAGTAACATTCCTATATTCTGTGATAATACTTCTGCTATATGTTTATCTAAGAATCCTATTCTTCATTCAAAAGCTAAACATATTGAGATTAAACATCATTTCATAAGGGACTATGTTCAGAAGGGTGTTATATCTTTAAACTTTGTTGATACAGACCATCAATGGGCTGATATCTTTACAAAACCCCTGGCTGAAGATAGGTTTAAGTTCATTCTGAAGAACATCAGTATGGATTTATGCCCAGAATGAGAAGATGAGAAGTTCTTATGTATGAGTATCTTCTGAAATGAAAATGGATTATTTTTTATATCAGAAGTTCTGATTGAAATCTTTTAGAAATTATGATTCGGTTATTACTAACGTTTCATTGTCTAAGTTGATTCAGAACCTCTTTTAAAGCAAAACAGCTGTAACGTTTTATCTCGGGATGGTAAACCTGTCGTTACTATTCATGGATAAGCGTGCGTGCAGTTGAAGGGACGCCGACCATAGGTAACTGTGCTAGTCACCTCATTTGTCTTTATTATCTCTCCTCATGTCACGTAACATTAAATGCTATTCATCATTCATTTCATTTTATTTTCTTTTAAATACTCTTCAAACGCTTCTCTTTCCCTCTTATATTTTCTCTACTCACTTTGTCCTTGTTATCCTTCCCTATCGTTTTGCATCCATATCAAACCCTAGCTGTTCATTATCTGCAAATCCATCATGAACTCTTCATCAAGCCCAGGAAATCATGAAAATGATCAAAACAACAAGAGAAAATCTGTTGAAACATCTCCTTCCAAACCCAAAAAGATAAAAATCACCTATGATCCTCTCAAGGTGAATCCATTCGAAGCAATGTTATCTGGAAATTATTCTAGACGTGTGTTTCAACCCCCTGGTGAAAGCCCTCCATCATCTCCATCTTCTTCCTCATCTTGTTTCCTTCTAGACTCAACTTCCTCTTCATCTAACCTTTCCTCTCCCTCAACCCATTCCAAAGAAATCTCCTCATCTTCACCTGCTGAGAATGCTGTCTCTGATAAAGATTGTGGAAGATCTGCATCAGAACCAAGTCTCCCTGACCCCTCGCCTGGAAGCCCAAGAAGCAGTCAGTGATGCGTTTCACTCCTTCATGGCATGCTGGCACAGACTTTGTCTTAGCTAGGGTCCTAGGTTTTGGTCTTAGTAGCTTTTCTTTCCTTGTTGCATCTGCTTGTTAAACATCCTCTCATGTAATATCTTTTGATTATCAATGAAATTTTTTTTTCATTCCAGTGATTTTATTTGTCGTTTTATTCATCTGAATCTTTTGAAATATTCTTTTTGATGTTATGACAAAAAGGGGGAGAAGATAAATGATAAATGATTTGATTAATCTATCAGTTGCTGGGTAAAGCTCCCACACATTCACTAACAAGAACTGCAAGTTCTATATGGTTTAAGTGTTTTGCAGGTATAAAGAAGTAAAGAGAATCTTCAAAGCAAACACAAGAAGCAAAACCATGGAAACTGAAGCAAGCTGAGTGCTGTTGTTATACCCCAATTTTTGACCTAAGATACCACCTCATATCATTGCATATGCATCATTTGCATCTCTAACAAATTGCATAGCTTGTGTTTGCTACTTGTGACTCAGCAGGATTTAATCTGGAAATCACTCATCAGTACAAATACCAATCAATTAGGGTTTTGTTCTCCCTTCATCTCAAATGAATCATCTTCATCAATAATCAACATTTGGTCCTCAGAGATTCATTTCAACAAGCTCAACAACTTTGAGTCGACTGAATTAGGGTTTTGACTGAAGACAGCACACTCCTGACTTTTACTCAGAATTTGACATAATGACTTGGGACATGATCTCAAGACCCCAAGTACATCATTTTGACCTAATCCATTGGCTCATAACATCTCCTACACAAAGATTGATCAGACAAATCCTCAGATCAGAGTTTTGAACTATCAGGGACTGAAATCAGGGATCACATTTGGGAAACCCTAAAAACCCCCAGGAAGTCAATCAAAGGTTTCAATCATCCTCAAATAATCCCTATGACAATATCCAATGGAAATTGCATCTCAATTCAAGGTCCACAGTCATCAATTTCATCAGGTCGACAATTAGGGTTTTTTGACCTAATTCACTGAACAACTGACTTTTTAACCAGGACATGGTGTCACAACTCAAACCATGGCTCAATAACCTCTAATGCTTCAATGAGATCCATTCATACCATTCATATGGTGAGGATAACCTGTTTCATTTGAAATCTCCAGAAACGCGATTCGTCTGAAAAAAGTCAACTGTACAAGAACACCTTTGACTTTTGGAAATTTTGGTCAACCATGACTTTTGAAGTTTTAAATCATCAATATATGATATGAGAAGTCATTTGATCAAGAAAAATCAAGAAAATCAATCAAGAATCAAAAAGTCAAAAGTTTGACTTTCATACTTAGAAAATTTTTCTAAGTGTTTTTCATGGTTTTTTCCAAACTTTGGAGGGGAATAACTCAAAATTTCACCTACAAACTGAAAAAAACTTCCAACATGAAAGTTGTAGATTTTGATCCAATAAACAACTTTGACACATATAAATTTTTTCCATAAGATCAACCATTTAAGAGATATGGAGCTTCAAAGTTGGCATCTTATGAAAATTTCACTTAAAACTTCATTTTCTTCAAAGTTCATGGATCTTTTCACCCATTTCCTTAAAGGTCTTGAAGAAACTTTCAACTAGGGTTTTGAAGTGTGTAACATGAGCTTTCCAAAATGTCCAAGAGCATGAAAAAATATGGAGTGTAGCTATGGTTTTGAATTATGCATTTAGTGATCATTTTCACTTGAATTTTCACCATTTTTCACTAAGTTTCAAGACTACATGACCTATAATCCAAGCAATGATGCAAAGAGGCAATAATTGAAGATATTTTCTCTGATTTGAGATCAGAATGGAAGAGGATAAGAAGCTTGAGTTTTAACCATGGTTTGGTCACTTTTAACCATTTGCATTTAATGTGAAAGATTCCATTTTATCTCTTAAGCCAAATCATCATTTCTTTGATCAACTTGCAAAGCTCTTCATTCAGAATCCTTGGCCTATAAATAGAGGTTCAAATCACTCTTCAAATCACACCAAAACCTCACAATTATAGGTTTTCTCTCTTCTTTCTTGAATTACAAGTCATGTGTTTCAAAGTGAGGTAGAAAATTCAACCTCCAAACCTTGCAAGTTCTGAACAAAGTGATGCTTCCCACAACTTCTAAATGTCAAATGTGATGTGTTTGAATCACTCATACACCCAAAAACACCTCAAATCTCAGAATCACTACCTCACTTCTATAATTGCATATATTGAACCTTATCATGCCAAAATCCATACCAAGCCATATCTGTCCAAACTAACACTCCTAACACCATCCATATACTTCATATGAATGATCCAAACACTCACCAGCAATCTGAAACACCTCCATCTTCAAATTCGATTCATACTTGAAGCAACTGCAGTTCGGGTACCACAGCTTAGCACAGATGAATTCATATGGTTCCAAGCATCCAGACACCTTCCATAATCATCATTGAAGCTATCCAGATTGATACAAAGCATCTGTAACACTTATATTGAAGAATCAAATCTCCAGTTTGGCCGTTTTTGAAGGTAAGTCACTTGAACTTCAAACTCTATCATACATGCATCATAAATGGAAAACTGCCATGCCATCTTGTTTCTGCATATGTATGGATCATTAACCCTCAATCAATTGCAACTTATCATGCATACACACGATTTCAGATTGAAACTCAAAATTAGGGTTCTTCGTGTTCATCAGAAAATTGATAGCCTTAGAGATAAAATAAATGCAATTAAATGATACCATCATGTTCCTGGTGAAAAATCGAGCAAGATAGGCTATTCACTCGATCCAAACAATTCAGTTTTCAGAATTTTCAAATTTGAATTGGGTTTGTGTTCTTGGCGCCAGATTTTGAAACTGAAATTAGAAATTGATTCAAAAATATAATTGATTCGTTGCAAATACTAAACAGACCACGCGCGTGGTCCAGTTGGTCATGTTTTTGAGTGGTGAGCGTGAGGTTGTGGGTTCAAACCCTTGTGGAGACAAAACCAATTTTTTAGTCCCTATTTTCTTTGATTTTCTTCACAACTTCAATTAATTATTTAACTAACCAAATTAACTCATTTTTTATTCATTTTTTGCATACCTCTCACTTAATATATATATTTTAAGAATATCAAAAAAAATCATCAAAAAATATTTATTTGATACATTTTTTAATAGTTTTAAAATGACTTGTTTTTAAGTAATTTTAATACTTTTAAATATTATTTTTCATTTGATTTTCAAAGTTAATCATTTGTAAATACTTTTTGAAGCAAACCCTAATCATCTAAATGTTAATTGAAGGCAATCTTTTTGTTTATCTTGATTAATTTGACTTCTTTCAAAATTCAAATCGTTTTAAAAACGAGCGATCGCGGTTCTTTTCAAAAACAATGAACCATTTCTTTTTGAAACTATTGATTAAATCTTTTTAATTGATCAATTGATTTTCAAAACGATGTGGGGCCTCTCGAATATTAGAGAGTATAAGTCCCTTTTCTTTTTCTTTGTACATTTTTTTAACAGAAAACTTTTTCAAACCAAAACCTTCACAGTTTTTAACGCCAAATCTTTCAACTCTTTTTCAAAACCATCCACCCTGTTTTATGAAAATAAAACAGGGGCCTCTCGAATATTAGAGAGTATAAGACCCACTCCTTTTTTCTACAGTTTTTCTTTGTACAGAAAACTCTTTCAAAACAATACTTTTCAAACTGTTTTCAAAACAACAAACAACGCGTCTGTAAATAAACAATCAACCATGTTTTTTTGTAAATATACCATGGGCCTCCATGTAGGTATAAGTCCCAAGCCCCTTTTGTACATACCCACTCCAGTACATGAAATTAGGTATTTCATTGTACGCCTTTTGTACATATCTCAATCAATTTGTTTTTAACTTTGAATAACAAACCAAAAATGAAGGTTTCTTTAAATCTTCCCAAAAATACCATGGGCCTCCATGTAGGTATAAGTCCCAAGCCCTTTGTAAATACCTGTTTACATAGCTTTGAATAAATTCAAGTGGACCTCTCCCCGATTATAAGTCCCGAGCCCTATGTATACAAATGGATCATGCTTACAGGTATATTTCCTTCATAAACTCCATTATATACACACACTTTGTCATATATGTATAACTGTTCATATTTGTTCATGTACTTGTTCATATTTGTTCGTACTTGTTCATACTTGTGATTGTGTTATATGCTTATTCAACTTAGTACAACACTAGGTTCCCCATAGCCTCCTATTGGGCTTCGTGCAAAGAATCTCCACTAGTTTAGGTTAGGACATAGAGTATGGTTTCCCGGTGAAATCGCTCTAAGAGCTCAAACCAACTATACCATGCCTCCCCTTGGGCTTTGTACAAACGAGTGACCCTCCCATAGCCTCCTCTTGGGCTTACAATGCAAGGACCCTGGATTGTCCCTCCCATAGCCTCCTCTTGGGCTTACAATGCAAGGACCCTCGGATAGCCTCCTCTTGGGCTTCGTACAAGGACCCACGGGCTTCTTATAAGCATCCCCAATATCCAAATCAAATACCCTAGGAGATTAGACATTTTTCATCTCTATGCTAGGAGTATCTCTTATATATCATCACAAACAATCAATCAATCAAACTTCTTTTTTGCCACAAGGCTGGCTAATCAATCAAACTGTTTTACCACCGTACTGGATGATTAATCAAAGTTTTTGTCACAAGGCTGACTTCATTGAAACTTTTGCCACAAGGCTGGCTGATTAATCAAAGTTTTTGTCACAAGGCTGACTTCATTGAAACTTTTGCCACAAGGCTGGTTAAACAAAAACATCTTTATCATTCTAAGCACCCTAAGTGGCATGGCCCCGGGCTTATAATGAAAAGATTTTCAAACAAAAACAAACAGATGTATGTGATGATATAGATTAGATACATCTAGCATTTAGACGACATTTGTCTATTTTCCTTTGCTTCCACTAGCATAAGTGGGAACTACGATTGCTCTGACTTTCTCAACATCCCTTTGAGAATACGTAGGCACAAGGTCGATCCTTGGCGAGCAAAACAAAACAAAAAAAAACATTCAAACCTTAGCACCCGTAGACCCCGAGCTACAGATGCTCTGATTCCCTCTAAGGGATATGTATGCAGAGGATCGCGATGATCTTTGCGAGCATAATCAAACAAACACCTTAGGTCCCACCTCTTTCTCACAAGAACCTCCAACACAACAAGAATGGAATAAACAAAGCAAAGAAACCTATAGAGTACTATAGATACGTTGGGTGCTAATACCTTCCCTTCGTATAACCAACCCTCTTACCCAAGATCTCTCCCCCCACTTTTAGGTTATTGCAGCTTTTTCCCTTTTCCTCCTTTGGAAATAATAAAAAGTTTGGTCGATACAAAGAAAAATCATTTTTTATGAGCACTCGAGCCCAAAGAAGGCATCAGGTGTCTCATCCCACAAAAAAGAGGAACAAAACGATTTTTCGCCCGCGACAGAAAAATGGCGACTTCACTGGGGATTAATCTTTTTATTATTTCCAAAGGAAGGGTTAATTCTATTTGCTTTATTTTTCATTTCATTTTTTGTTATATGTGTGGTTCTTTGGTTCTGTTACTTGTGTGGTTCTGTTACAAGTGATACATTATGGACAAATCCTAACCCGGATTAAGTACACATAAGAAATTAGGTGGAGGGTATAGTCATGTGCAGGCGCACGTGAGAATCCTTCCGCTCAGTGGAGGTTCCTTGTTTGTAATATATGTTTAGCGAGTTAATTGCGAAGACATTGTTGCTTTCATTGAACTGTAGAAGCTGAGAGACCGTAGAACCCCAACCCATCCTGGCCTTATTAGGTTGTGGTGCAGAAACTATTCAGGTGAAGACTTGGATTAGTTGTCATGCGGAGAACCACACTCAGACGAGTTTTTCTTGAGAATATTGCTGGCTCATGAGTTTAATTGTGGAAAGCCGGTAATATCCGAAAGAAAAATGTAGACTCTGACGTATCAGTAGAACATGTTTTGCAGGTGATTAACTAGAACTATCCCATGTTTGGTTCTCTGACCTCATGCTCGTGACGCTGGACCTTTGAACCTGTGTGTACCATGTTTGTGTTACCATGTTTGTGTTGCCATGTTTACAGTACCATGTTTGCGTTACCATGTTCGCTTTACCATGTTTGAATATGTGGCATCCATGCATCCATGCATTCATACATCCATAAAAAATAAAAAAAAATCTTTTTCCATAAAAACATGATTTTTTCCAAACAATTAGAGAATTTTCTTTGCAAACATTATAGGATTAGGTTATGGAGTGGGTAAAAAGGCATACCAAGAGGTACGGTTTCAAAGAGCCTAATGTGGAAAGACTGAAAGAGTTAGCGTCTTTTGTACAAGATCCTTCTGATTTTAGGAAAAGCCATGGAAAGCTTTTGCCTATCTTGAACACTCATGTTGATGAAGGACTTCTCAAAACTCTGGTTCAGTTTTATGATCCTGTCTACCGGTGTTTTACCTTTCCAGACTATCAGTTGGTACCAACCCTGGAAGAATATGCCAATCTTTTGGGTATTCCTGTGTCTGACAAAATACCTTTCAATGGTTTGGAAGCCATTCCTAAGTCACCAGTCATTGCAACAGGTACCCACTTGAAGAAATCTGAAATAGAGAGTAATTGGACTACCAAAGGAAACCTTCCAGGTTTGCCTTCACAGTTTCTAATAAAGAGAGCCTTTGATTTCATCGAGACTGGTAGCATGATAGCTTTTGAAGCTGTACTAGCCTTGCTCATTTATGGGTTGGTTCTGTTTCCCAATATCGACGACTTTGTTGATATCAATGCCATAAAGGTCTTTTTGAATGGAAATCCCGTTCCGACTCTGCTTGGTGACATGTATTTCTCTGTCCATCATAGGAATCACCAAGGTGGTGGAATTATTGTATGTTGTGCACCTCTGTTGTTTAAATGGATTGTTTCACACTTACCTAAGTCTCCCATTTTCACGGAAAACCGAGAAGGTTTACGTTGGTCTCAAAGACTTATGTCTCTTACTAATAATGATATTCAGTGGTATACCTTGGCTCGCTGCGGTACAGAAACCATTGAAAGTTGTGGAGACTTCGCCAACGTACCCCTCATTGGTACACAAGGAGGAATTAACTACAATCCGGTCCTAGCCCGACGACAACTCGGGTATGCAAATTCAACAAAACCCATTGGCCCTACAGTGGAAAGCTACTTCTATCAGGAAGGAAATGATCCTCAAGGGTTGAAGACAAAAATGGTGAAAGCCTGGTACGACATCCGATGGAAAGAAAAAGGTGAGATAAAGAACTGTATTGCTACGAACGCCTATACCTGTTGGGTGAAGAAAAGAGCAAGGGAGTTTCAAATGCCTTATGATTATGAAAAACCCATGTTCCCTGTGGTACCTCAACGACCCAACATTCCTGCTATGGAGGAATACCAAGACACTCTGACCAAGATGAGGATAGAAAAAGACGCTTGGAAAGAAAAATTTCGAAAAACTGATGTGGAAAACAGAAAGTTGAAGAAACAAGTGAAAGAACATGAAGAAACTCTCTATTATCAGGATGGATGGCTCATGAACAAAGATGAGAAGATCCGTCGGAAAGATGCCGCAATCAGAAGATACATCAAAGAAAGCAAGAAAAAGCTTGAAGGCTCAACAAGCAACGCTCCAACTCCTGACAATTGGAAGAATGTGGTTGACAAGCTGAGAGCTGAAAAGGCCGAGTTGAAAGCTTACTATGGGAAAGAAATCATGAAGCTCAAGCTGCACAACGCATTTGGTTCTTCGTCTGATGAAGATGTTTAGGATTTGTTTAGATTTTCATGTATCATTTGATTCTGTAAGGAGCTACGCTCCAATGTTGTAACATTTCCCATTATTTCAATAAAAGGATTGTTTGTGTTCAAATGTTTGCAAGGAAATAATCTTTAAAATGTTTGGAAAGATCATAAATTTTCTTTTTGCATACATCAGTCTGCATATCGAGTCTGTTGTATAGAGTCTTATCTTTTGGATCTTTCTCCAATAGATCGTCAAGCTGTCGCGTCTCAAAGTTTCTCGACCGCGCTCGCAATCAGATCACAGATACAATACTCGTTCAAGCAGAAGAAGAGTAATGGAACACTCTGAACAAGAGAATATTGAGCTTCGTGGTACAGTGACCACCCTTCAGGAAAAGTTGGAAAGTCTCACTACTCTGGTTGACTCCTTAATGGCCGCACAGAATCAGCCGCCGCCACCCAACAGTCAAGCAACGGTAACATCTGAAGTCACTACCCCAGTTTCTACAGTTGCATTCAACATTCCATCTTTCTCTATGCCAGAAGGTTGGGGCCCGCCTTTCAGTTTTGGTACAGGTTTCCGCCATAATTTCTCTGGGGTTCAAACGGCTACAACTGAAGCGCCTGCTGCACAAGGTTCGGCGTTTACTCCAAATCAGGGGGTAACTTTTTCTCAAGTCACTATGGCACTTTCTCAACCCACTATGACGGTTCCGACTCCTATGGTTCACACTGTTCCTTACGGAGACAATGAGATTTATCATGATCAAGGTGATAGCACAAATCCTCGTAATCTTGTGGAAGATCTCCAAGAACAATTCAACAAGATTCAACTAGAAGTCAAAGCTATTCGTGGCAAAGATTTGTTTGGAAAGAATGCCCAGGAGCTATGTTTGGTTCCCAGTGTGCAAATACCTGCTAAATTCAAGGTCCCAGACTTTGAGAAGTACAAAGGTAGTTCTTGTCCACAAAGTCATCTCGTGATGTACGCCAGAAAGATGTCTACTTATGCAGATAATCATCAGTTGCTTATCCATTACTTTCAAGACAGTTTGACTGGTGCCGCACTGAAGTGGTACACAGGCTTGGATAGCACTAATATTCGGACTTTCAATGACCTAGGTGAGGCCTTTGTCCGACAATACAAATATAACTCGGATATGGCTCCAGACAGAGATCAGCTTCGGTCCATGGCTCAGAAAGACCATGAAGCTTTCAAAGAGTATGCCCAACGATGGAGAGAAACTGCTGCTCAGATTAATCCACCGTTAAAAGAGAAAGAGATGACAAAGATCTTCTTGAATACTCTCAGTCCGTTTTATTATGAACGCATGATTGCTAGTGCTCCAAGTGATTTCACCGAAATGGTAAACATGGGGATGCGTCTAGAAGAAGGAGTCCGAACCGGACGTCTGACTAAAGAAGGTGGATCTTCAAGCGGAACCAAAAAGTTCGGAAGTGGTTTCCCAAAGAAGAAAGAACAAAGTGTTGACATGGTATCCCAAGGAAAGTCAAGAGGAAATGTCAGTCGTCAACAACAGGTTTCTGCTATTGCGCCAGTCGTTAATACCGCACCGAATCCGGGATTTACCCCGCAGTTTCAACAACAACAGCCTCGACAACAGGCTCAGCAGTTGAACAATAATCAGAATCGTGTACAAAGAGCTCCACAGTTTGATCCGATTCCAATGACCTATACAGAATTGTACCCTGCTTTGATTGAAAAAGGCCTCGTTCAAACTAGAGCACCACCACCAGTACCTGAGAGACTCCCATGGTGGTACAAAGCTGAGGTCTCATGCCCTTATCATCAAGGAGCACCTGGCCATGATCTTGAGCATTGCATAGCTTTGAAATATGAAGTTCAGAGGTTGGTTAGATCTAATCTTCTCTCTTTCAGAAATTTGAATCCAAATGTGCAAGCAAATCCGCTGCCCAATCATGGAGGGCATGTTGTAAACATGGTATATGGATGTCCTGGCCAATACCGAGTCTATAATATCAACTTCTCAAGAGCAGATTTGGTACAAATGCACGCCACTCTTTGTCGGGGGCAGAATTTTCGCCAGCATCAATACGGTTCCTGTAGAATATGTTGTGTGGATCCTCACGGGTGTTCGATTGTGAGAAGATATCTCCAAGTTTTGCTAGATAATGGTACTATTGAGATCTACAGAAATAGGGATGAAAATGAAGTTAACATGATAGGATGTTATCCGCATGAGCTTTTAGTCTCAGATATCAACTCGGAAATGCCTAAAGTTAACGTCATCGTTCCTCATTTCAACATGCCTGAGCGCATGGAAGTTACTTACAACAAGCCAAGGGTTCCTGTTGCTCCTTTGATCATTTGTCTACCTGGACCTGTTCCTTATGGCTCTGACAAGGCAATTCCATACAACTACAATGCAACAATGATAAAGGATGGACAAGAAGTTCCTTTACCAACTCTTTCATCTGTCGTAAACATCGCTGATGTAAGTCGAGTAACAAGAAGTGGACGTGTGTATACTCCACTACCTCCAAAACAGCCTGTTGCTCCTACAACCGGACAAAATCCTGTCAATATTCCAGTGGGAAATCCTGTGGAAACTCCTGTTAGTAATACAAACACTGATGTTGGTCAGTCCAGTGGAACCAATGTCAATCCTGATTTTGATGAAATTTTGAAGCTTATCAAAAGAAGTGAATACAAGATTGTGGATCAGCTTATGCAGACTCCTTCAAAGATCTCAATACTTTCATTACTGTTAAACTCAGAAGCCCACAGGGAAGCCCTGATGAAGGTCTTGGATCAAGCTTTTGTAGATCATGATGTGACTGTTGATCACTTTGATGGGATAATAGCTAACATAACAGCTTGCAACAATTTAAGCTTCTGTGATGAAGAACTCCCCGAGGAGGGTAAAAATCACAATCTTGCTTTGCACATTTCTATGAACTGTCAGTCAGACTCTTTGTCCAATGTGTTAGTAGACACCGGATCTTCCTTGAATGTTATGCCAAAGACGACTCTTGCTCGTTTGTCTTACCAAGGAATGCCTATGAAATTCAGTGGTGTGGTAGTCAAAGCATTTGATGGATCGCGAAAGTCTGTTATCGGCGAAGTCAACCTTCCCATGACAATTGGTCCACATACATTCCAAATCACTTTCCAGGTCATGGACATTCAAGCTGCTTATAGCTGTCTGTTAGGACGACCATGGATCCATGAAGCAGGGGCAGTAACTTCTACGCTCCATCAAAAGTTAAAATTTGTAACAAATGGAAAATTGGTAACAATAAGTGGGGAACAAGCCTTGATGGTGAGCCATTTATCCAATTTCTCTTTCATCGGTGCTGATGATGTGGAAGGAACTCCGTTCCAAGGTCTCTCTTTAGAAGACGAATCTTCCAAGAAGAAAGCATCAATCTCTTCTTACAAAGAGGCAGTAAAAGTAGTGAAAGATGGAACTACCACTGGCTGGGGGCAAGTTGTGATCCCTACCAAAAATGAAACCAGAGCAGGTCTCGGATGTTCACCAACATTCTCAAACTGCACCAAGAAGGATGAAACCCTTCGTCCGATCAAAGAAACGTTCCATAGTGGAGGGTTCCTTAACCCAATTCCTCAAGAGGTTAATGTCCTTATCGAAGAATGCATTGAAGAAGGTTTACCCGATCCTGAAGAAGAATGGAAATGTTATCTCAATGACTCGGGATACATATCTCAGGAAGAACCATATCCTCCGTCAGAGAAAACAAGTGCTAAAGAAATTCCGCCTATTCCTGCAGAAATTTGGGACACCTTGGGACAACCAAGTGGAAAATTTGATTATATGGTGAAATATTCTGCACCTGAAAGTTACAAGATTGCGATTGAGGATATCCAACCAACTGGATGGGGAGATTCCTGTGAATATCATAGTCAACCAGAAGAGGCTTATCAGCCCTGTCAATTTTCTCAGCAGCCTGAAATTACTGACTTCAATGCATCTGCCAAGATTTATAATCCTGAAGATGGTTATTATCACATAAATGCCATTTTTGAAGATGAAGGGGAAGATGGTCCCGCAACTGACTCAGAAAGTGTCGCTGACAATGAGTCTCTTCATCCTGAAGACTGGGAAATACATCCTGAAAATTCTGAAGATTGTGACTCATCATATGCTCTTCAAGAAGTAGAAGAAGACCGTTTCAACTCTACAAAGAACAAGGTTGACAAACCAGGACCTTCAAATCCTGCTCGACCAGCGGTCAATGTCAATGTTGGAGATAACTCTGAGGAGAATTTTCCTGAATACATAATACACAGAGGAGTTCGTTGTTACTGGAAGGCTGTCGACGTCCCGAATGTTGTTCGCCGCTCAAAGTAATCACCTCGCTGTTATTTTGACCTCCTGCCTTGCCCAAAGCAGAGAGATGTTTTATAGGGCTTTGCTTTTAAATGTTCCGCCCAAATAACTTTGTGTATAGGGCTTTGTTTTAAAAGTTTCCCTCTTTGTCCTGCCCAAGACAAATGAGTTTGTGTTTAGGGCTTTGTTTCAAAAATGAATCATAAATAAAGTGTCATTTTGAATTCCCTACATTATATGTTTTATTTTTGCTTTTTTCTGGAAATGGTAATCCTAAAGAACCAAAAAATAATAATAAAATAAAAAAAAAAAAAAACTTTTCAAAAAAAAATCTGCATACACTCTTGCATTCATAAATTTTCTGAAATAGATATAAATCACATGTGCAGATTTACTATTGATAAACCCATTGAATGCAATAACCCTATGCCCTCTCCCAACTTTGAGTTTCCTGTGTTCGAAGCCGAAGAAGAGGAAGAAGAGGAGATCCCGGACGAGATCTCTCGATTACTTAAGCACGAGGAAAGAGCCATTCTGCCTCACAAAGAGCCTTTAGAAAAGATCAACTTGGGTTCTGAAGAAGACAAAAAAGAAGTGACCATTGGATCGCTGCTTGATACTGATATCAAGAGTAAGTTGACAGACCTTCTCAAAGAATATGTTGACGTGTTTGCCTGGTCCTACCAAGACATGCCTGGGTTGGATACCAATATTGTTCAGCATTACTTGCCATTGAAGCCAGAATGTCCGCCAGTTAAGCAGAAATTACGAAGGACTCACCCTGACATGGCTAACAAGATCAAAGTGGAAGTTCAAAAGCAACTCGACGCAGGTTTTCTAGTCACCTCTGAGTATCCTCAATGGTTGGCCAACATAGTGCCAGTTCCGAAGAAAGATGGCAAAGTCAGAATGTGTGTTGACTACCGTGACTTGAACAAAGCCAGTCCAAAAGATGACTTTCCATTACCACATATTGACATGCTGGTTGATAACACCGCTAAGTTCAACGTCTTTTCCTTCATGGACGGGTTCTCCGGTTATAATCAGATCAAGATGGCTCCTGAAGACATGGAGAAGACATCTTTCATCACCCCATGGGGTACCTTTTGCTACAAAGTGATGCCGTTTGGATTAAAGAATGCAGGCGCAACTTACCAAAGGGCAATGACTACTCTCTTTCATGACATGATGCATAAAGAAATAGAAGTTTATGTGGACGACATGATAGCCAAGTCCAGCACAGAAGAAGAACATATTGAATACCTTTTGAAGTTGTTTCAACGACTAAGGAAATATCAGCTTCGCTTGAATCCTAACAAATGTACTTTTGGGGTTAGATCTGGAAAACTCTTGGGGTTCATTGTCAGCCAAAGAGGTATTGAAGTAGATCCCGACAAAGTCAGAGCTATTCAAGAGATGCCTGCACCAAAAACTGAAAAGCAAGTAAGAGGATTTCTCGGACGATTGAACTATATCTCCAGATTTATCTCTCAGATGACTGCTACTTGTGGGCCAATTTTCAAGCTTCTCCGCAAAGATCAAGGGGTTGTATGGACTGAAGATTGCCAGAAAGCGCTCGACAGTATCAAGGAGTACCTGTTAGAACCACCAATATTGATTCCTCCAGTTGAAGGAAGACCACTAATCATGTACCTTACTGTGTTGGAAGAATCCATGGGCTGTATGCTTGGACAGCAAGATGAAACCGGTAAGAAGGAGCATGCCATCTATTACTTGAGTAAGAAATTCACAGACTGTGAGTCTCGTTACTCCATGCTCGAAAAAACATGTTGTGCTTTGGCTTGGGCTTCAAAACGTCTCCGCCAATACATGATCAACAATACTACTTGGTTAATCTCCAAAATGGACCCGATCAAGTATGTCTTTGAAAAACCTGCATTAACAGGAAGGATTGCCCGATGGCAAATGCTGTTATCCGAATATGACATTGAATACCGTGCCCAAAAAGCGGTCAAAGGAAGCATTCTCGCCGATCACCTGGCACATCAACCAATTAATGAATATCAATCTCTCAAGTTTGACTTTCCTGATGAAGATGTCTTGTACTTGAAGATGAAAGATTGTGACGAACCGTTACCTGAAGAAGGTCCTGAGCCTGGATCAAGATGGGGCCTAATTTTTGATGGAGCAGTAAACGCTTTTGGCAATGGAATTGGGGCAATCATCATCACTCCCAAAGGTACTCATATCCCGTTCTCCGCCAGATTGCTATTTGATTGCACCAACAACATCGCAGAATATGAAGCTTGTATCATGGGTCTCGAAGAAGCCATTGATTTAAGGATCAAGATCCTGGACATATATGGAGATTCAGCCCTCGTGATCAACCAAATCAAAGACAAGTGGGAAACTTACCATCCTGGCTTGATTCCTTACAGAGATTATGCAAGACGTCTTTTGACTTTCTTCAACAAGGTGGAATTGCATCATATACCTCGAGATCAGAATCGAATGGCAGACGCCTTGGTTACTCTATCTTCCATGTTCAAAGTCAGTCACTGGAATGATGTGCCTAAAGTCAGAATCACGCGCCTTGAAAGGCCCGCCTATGTGTTCGCAACTGAAGCAGTCATCGATGATAAACCGTGGTTTCACGACATCAAACGCTTCCTTCAAACTCAAGAGTACCCGCTTGGGGCATCGAACAAAGATAAGAAAACTCTAAGGAGACTTTCTGGCAGTTTCTTCCTAAATGGAGATGTGCTGTACAAAAGAAATTTCGACATGGTTTTGCTCAGATGCGTGGATAGACACGAAGCAGACATGTTAATGCGTGAAGTGCATGAAGGGTCCTTTGGAACTCATTCAAACGGGCATGCAATGTCCAAGAAAATGTTAAGAGCTGGATACTATTGGTTGACAATGGAATCTGACTGTTACAAACACGTGAAGAGATGTCACAAGTGCCAGATCTATGCAGATAAGATCCATGTGCCACCGACTCTACTCAACGTTCTCTCATCTCCATGGCCTTTCTCCATGTGGGGTATTGACATGGTTGGAATGATCGAACCGAAAGCTTCAAATGGTCATCGTTTCATCTTGGTAGCAATTGATTACTTCACCAAATGGGTCGAAGCAGCATCTTACGCCAATGTTACAAGACAAGTGGTTGTAAGGTTTATCAAAAACAACATCATTTGCCGATATGGTGTTCCCAGCAAGATCATTACTGACAATGGTTCAAACTTGAACAACAAAATGATGAAAGAACTGTGTGAGGAATTCAAGATTGTGCATCATAACTCTTCTCCTTACAGACCAAAAATGAACGGCGCCGTCGAAGCTGCCAACAAGAACATTAAGAAGATCGTCCAGAAAATGGTCGTCACTTACAAAGACTGGCACGAAATGCTGCCATTTGCTTTACATGGGTACCGAACTTCAGTGCGTACTTCAACAGGGGCAACTCCTTTTTCTCTAGTATACGGCATGGAAGCTGTACTCCCCGTAGAAGTTGAAATCCCATCGATGAGAGTCCTCATGGAGACTAAGTTATCAGAGGCTGAATGGTGTCAAAACAGATACGATCAGTTGAACTTAATCGAAGAAAAACGTATGACTGCTCTATGCCATGGACAGTTATACCAAGCAAGGATGAAACAAGCCTTCAACAAAAAGGTTCGACCTCGTGAATTTCGAGAAGGTGACCTCGTGCTTAAAAAGATCTTGTCTTTTCAACCAGATTCTAGGGGCAAATGGTCTCCTAATTACGAAGGCCCGTATGTTGTCAAAAGAACATTTTCTGGCGGCGCCATGATTCTTACAACCATGGATGGTGATGAACTCCCACATCCTGTGAATGCTGATGCAGTCAAGAAATACTTTGTCTAAAAAATACAAAAGAACAGCTCGGTAAGTCGAAAACCCGCAAAGGGCGACTTAGGCAAAAATGAGCGTCTCGGTGGACTGAAAACCTGAAAGGGCGGTCCAGGCAAAAATTAGAGACAATAAACAGAAAAAATGCATCCTGGTAGATTGAAAACCCGAAAGGGCAATCTAGGCAAAAATTAGGGATTTTATGACAAAGTAACTGCATCAGTCCGTACTTCGTCACCTGAAGAGCCTGTACTTCATCAAAGGATCTTCAATCAAACCATCGCCAATCTGAAGCAACAAATACAGTTGGAACTCAAAGTTGTTGGGGGGAATAGTGGTTATTGCTTTCAATGTAGCCTTTTCCGCATAATTACCATTTCCAACTTTTGTAAATACTCTATGGAATCACGCCTTTAGCTGATTACCATCCTATTAAATAAATTTGAGCCTTGTGCCCATTTGTTTGCAATCTTTAATTTCTTTCAGCTTGCAAAATGACGCTTTAATTGTGTTATTCACTTTTGAAACAAAAAAGAAAAAAATAAGTTTTAAATGAATTTACTTCACTTTTCTTTTTCAAAATAAAAGCGAAATTTTCCTTTGAGTTATGAACAACGGAAGGAACATCAGCAGTCGTCTCCACAGGATGAACAAAAGGATTCTCCCTAGAAAAATTGTTGAGACAACGGTATTCTTGTCCCAGAAAAGAATTCTTTAAGCAATTATCCCTCGAGGTAAAGAAGCTCTTCTATCCCCAGTGAAGAAGCTCTTCTATCCCCAGTGAAGAAGCTCACCTATCCTCAGTGACGAAGATTTTCCATCTCCAGTGAAGAAGTTCTTTCATCTCAATGAGAAAAGATGCTCATCTTCCCCAGAGAAGTTTAAAACATGCAGCACCATTCACCACTCGTGTTTATCTACACCGTGTTGAAGAACATTTGCCAAGTATCTGGTTGTATTGCGGCGTTGATCCATCTCCAGTATATACTTCTTTGTCTGTCAGTATCGTCAGCATGCATGCTACATTCATGACATTCATCATTCATACATATTTTCATCATTTATGCATTCTTGCATTTTTCAATGTCTGCTTAAAATCACTTGTTTAGGATATATCTATCCCAAAAAGTAGAAGAAAAAAGAAAAGAAAAAAAGAAAAAAAGAAGAAAGAAAAGAAAGCAGATATGGGCGTGTCATCTCTCCAGTAGGTTGTCACCCATAAGCAGAAATAACATCCTTTCTTTCTCCAGTTCCCCACTGAGATCATTCCTCGTGGAAGAAGGTTGCTTTAGTTTCTCCTCTCAAAACAAAGGAGAAAATACCCAGTTGAGTTCATTCCTCATGGGTACAAAGTCTTGTTTGATTGTCTCTTTCCAATTCATTCTTGGTTAGAACTTTGTCTTTACCAGAGATTCAAATTCCGATAGAGTCGTAAAAAACAGACAATAAGCAATAGCCTCATCATCCGAGCAGCTTATGTCTCTTCCAAAAGACTTTTCCTCTCAAAGAAATCAATCATGAAGATCATTTGACGATCAGGGCCTTATTACTGTTCACAAGGCTGAATAACCAGTAATTCCCCTAGCTAAGTCTCCAGAATCATTTTATCACTTGGCTGATAATTGATCATGTCTTCAAAACCACTATCACGAGGCTGGTAGTCGGTAATCCTTTTGTTCTGGTTATATTATTTAACATGTCTATCACGAGGCTGATAGTCGGTAATATTAACCAAAACTTTGAAACTCTTTTTACCTTGTCAAGTCTATCACCATGCTGATAGTCGGTAATATAGTTTCATACCTTTCACCTTCGCATTATTAAACAAGTCTATCCCTCTGTTGATAGTCGATAATGTCGATAGGTAAGCTTTTCTTACAAAGCTATCATACCCCGGTGAAGCATACACTTGCTTTCCCGAAAAACGGATTCTCTTCCTAAAACGGATTGAGGCATCCTTCCCAATCTCTTTTCCCCAGCGGAGTCAGTTCGTGATATTCCCTCGGTAAAGATATCCTTGCATCATTCGCAATTTTGGTATCTTAGGTCCAAAATTCGCGTCTTCTGATATTTAAGTCTCTTCCACCCTATCAAAACGAAGATTTTCAATCTTCATGTCTCAGGTTGAAGAAACTTAAATAGGGGCATCTGTCATACCCCAATTTTTGACCTAAGATACCACCTCATATCATTGCATATGCATCATTTGCATCTCTAACAAATTGCATAGCTTGTGTTTGCTACTTGTGACTCAGCAGGATTTAATCTGGAAATCACTCATCAGTACAAATACCAATCAATTAGGGTTTTGTTCTCCCTTCATCTCAAATGAATCATCTTCATCAATAATCAACATTTGGTCCTCAGAGATTCATTTCAACAAGCTCAACAACTTTGAGTCGACTGAATTAGGGTTTTGACTGAAGACAGCACACTCCTGACTTTTACTCAGAATTTGACATAATGACTTGGGACATGATCTCAAGACCCCAAGTACATCATTTTGACCTAATCCATTGGCTCATAACATCTCCTACACAAAGATTGATCAGACAAATCCTCAGATCAGAGTTTTGAACTATCAGGGACTGAAATCAGGGATCACATTTGGGAAAC